>NC_050467.1:32413942-32727942 GCF_013373865.1 Monomorium pharaonis | reverse complement strand
AATAATATTTTAGAATTATTACATTGTTCAAGATATACCCATATGTACTTAGTATTGATATACAGGTGTCTCCTAAAAAACGTTCTATTTCCAAAATGTTTTCAGGCTATCTTAAAGCAACAAAATAGCAATAAATTCTGATGTATTCAATTCTACGATTTGAGCACTCTAAATATATTTTTTTAAGTACCGAAGGGGAGGGCAGCTTGACAAAGGTACTGGTTTACCCACATAATTGAAAAAATTTTGTTACTCGCATGACCGCGGTCTTAAAATTTTCTATAAACAATGCCCTTTCAAGATTTGCAATGCTCGATTTTGTCGCTCGACTCTAAGTCGGTATAAATAAACAATTTATCTGCGCGCGCGGCTGCCGCGCGCCGTTATCTAAGATTTGGGTACCCAAATTGTTTATTTATACAGACTTAGAGTCGTGCGACAAAATTGAGCATTGAAAATCTTGAAAGAACAATGTTTATAGAAAATTTTAAGACTTCAATCATGCGAGTAACAAAATTTTTCAACTATCTGTTGGGATATAATGTATTAGGTATCAGCGCGCGGCGCCCGGGTACACAAATTGTTTATTTAAACAAACTTAGAGTCGAGCGACAAAATCGAGCATTGCAAATCTTGAAAGAGCATTGTTTATAGAAAATTTTAAGACCGCGATCATGCGAGTAACAAAATTTTTCAACTATCTGTTGGGGAATGAAATCTTAGATAACGGCGCGCGGCAGCCGCGCGCGCAGACAAATTGTTTATTTATACCGACTTAGAGTCGAGCGACAAAATCGAGCATTACAAATCTTGAAAGGGCATTGTTTATAGAAAATTTTAAGACCTCGATCATGCGAGTAACAAAATTTTTTAACTATCTGTTGGAGAATGAAATCCTAGATAACGGCGCGCGGCAGTCGCGCGCGCAGATAAATTGTTTATTTATACAGACTTAGAGTCGAGCGACAAAATCGAGTATTGAAAATCTTGAAATGGCATTGTTTATAGAAAATTTTAATATCGCGATCATGCGAGTAACAAAATCTTTTAACTATCTGTTGGGATATAATGTATTAGATACCAACGCGCGGCGCCCGGGTACACATATTGTTTATTTATACAGACTTAGAGTCGAGCGACAAAATTGAGTATTGCAAATCTTGAAAATGCATTGTTTATAGAAAATTTTAAGACCGCGATCATGCGAGTAACAAAATTTTTTAACTATCTGCTGCCGCGCGCCGTTTTCTATGACTTGATGTTTACTTATATATTTATGTTTATATATACAATTTTACATATAAAGTATAAAATAAAGTATATAAAATATACTACATCAAATGAGGTAAAATAAAATTAGTGTATTTATTTTTATTTTTGTACCACTGATCATGTTATCATAGGTTTGTGTTTTTATGATTTATAATAATAAATTTTTATTTTCTTTTTATTAAGTATTCGATATCATAATTTGATTATAAAATGTTATTTCAAAATTATATATTTTTAATTTTTATAATTTATTATACGTTAATAATAAATATCATAAATAATATGTACTACGTTATTTAATGTTACAAATTTTATTTCTTAAAATACTGCATCATTTTTATATTATTTAATTAGATATATAAGTAAATTGAAAAGTGAAATTAAAAAATTTGACAGACAACGTTAATATTTGTATGATCTTATGCCTTATATTAACTGTTTTAAAGTTGTTTAGAGAAGTTATATTTTTTATGCTTTTTTTATAATTTTTTAGTTATAATTTTTTAAACAAGTATGTAACCGTGAATTTTTAATCGTAATGTGCTACGGATAGCCGCGGTTAATTCAGGGTTCGGGCGGCGGGCTGGTTGAATGAATGATAGAGGCAAGCGGTGTAAGTTTAGACAATTAATATTTATTCTACTAAATCCTAGCTAATATATACAAAGTCCCTACTCTAGTACTTACAACTAATGTCTCGCTATGCGAGTCGCGGGTGATCGGTTATGGCGACGTGTGTCGCGGGGCGCATGTGCGCGTCGAGTATTCGGTGCCGGATTGGCTGCGGCGGGCGTACGGCCCGTGTGTCGGTCGGTGCGTCGATCGGCGTTAGCGGCCGGTCTTACGGATTACAGTACTCGTGGCGGTGTAATCGCGGCGGTGTAATGTGTGGCGGCGTTCGTGTCGGTCGCGGTGGTAGCCGGATTGGCTGCGGCGTTACGGTCGCGGCTGCGCGGTACGGTGCGGCGTTCGCATTCGCCGAGTCGGTCGGTGCGGCGTCACGATTGGCCGCGGCGGTGCGCGACTGCGCGGTACGGCGCGGAGCTCGGCTCGACAGCCACGGTGATCAGCTGTTCGACGATCAGCTGTTATTATCGTCGAGGATCATCCCGCGTGGATGATCCTCCGCGTCGGCGGTTTCCCCTCAGTACGGGGTCCCCGTGTGCGGTCGGGATCGGTAGCTCACTACGCGTACCGGGATCCGGGTGACGAGCGGGGCGGTGTTCTGCCACTCACTACGTGGCGCGAGGAAGCGCTCAGTACGCGCTAGTGCGGGAAGCCGGGTTTTAGGTTAAGTTCGGCACTCAGTGCGTGCTCTGGGTGCTCAGCTCAATTCGCTGAGTGGATCGGTCGGCTCAATACGCTAGACCGGGGAGATCTGATCTCTTATCACCAGCGGAGGGCTTTTATAGCCCCCGTTTGGTGACAAGGGGAGCGGAGATGTGCGGGGAGAACGAGATAAGCGGAGGGGACTACACGAGGTAGGAGGGTAACGGCCTCGTATCCGTATGCCTTAACGTGGCGGAGGAACGGCTCGTTACAAGTATAAAATAAAGGATTTATATAATTTAATATGTTTCGGCATTTTTTTAACACTTAGCGCGAGTGCCGCATTACAACTTTTTAAAATTATTTAATAAAACTATGTCTTAATAAATGAGACACATCAAAAATGTTATATTTTAAATTATTATAGAAAATTGTTATATATAAATTCATAAATAACGAAAGTTTAGTGTTATATTTCAGTTAATTTATAATTATGTGAAATATATTAAAAATTGAATGTACACACGTATATATACATACATATATACATACATACATACATACATATGTGTGTGTGTGTGTGTGTGTATATATATATATATATATTCCTTCTATACATTAAGAAAAAACAGATTTGATATTTGTTTGATATTTTTTTTATTCTAACATAATTACTTTATCTACTTAGCAGCGAAAATATATTTATTATTGAAAATTTAGACTATACATAGTACGCAGTACGCCATATTTCTATTAGCATCACCAGTACGATTACTAGCGAAACGTCTCGCATACGATCTACTAAATTGATGAAAATTCGCAATCACATGTCACTAGTTTTTTACCTATCTCAATATCCATCTGCGCCATGTTATCTTAAATGCCGTGAACTGCGAGAAACGTAGGTTCTTCCGTCAGAGATGGAATAATGCCGAAAATGATTTGCCAGTGCAAGACTACCTGTGTACTTCAACGCTGTTCGCAGACTTTTGAGAATTTTCTCGATTTCTTTCACGCAGACCGGTTGATGGGGAGAGATGGTTGGTTTGTTCGTGTCGTCATGCCCCTACTTACTGTATGGCACTCTAATAGGTTGGCGTCATCGGAATCAACGTATCTGAGTGCGTTAGGGTGAATAAGGAGCATTTTAGGGCATGCGACACGAACAAACCATCCCTCCCTCACCATCATCCGCGCGAACGAAATCCGAACGAGACCCGGTGTGAGACGGCTGACGCAATTGAATTGAATCTTGAAAGTGTCGTCTCACGTGATTTGTCGAGGTGACGCATTGGTAGTAGGTGACTGCCCTTTATTAGTCGTGGGGGGGGATGAAGATTTGCCATCGAGTCACGGCTATAGAGTGGAAAAATTTGAGGCAGGAACCAACCAAATTAAACATTTGATGATTCTTTAATATAATTTGTTCTTGCTTTTAGTTCTTCTTGTCCTCCCACCGCTTACGTAGCCTAGTAGGGTGAGCATTTGAACTAGCATCGCTAAAGCAACGATACCAGTTTCGGACGTCTGCCACGGCTATAGTAGCAGCTTATCGATTGCCAAAATTGATTACGTTGGTTTTCAAGTATTTATTTCACGGCGCTCTAATATTTATCTCTTTATTAATTTTCCTCTTTATTCATCTGCGGCACAGTTCGAACAGTCCACGTCTGCTGTAATTTGCTTTCAACTTTTAATTGGAAAAACGAACATAAGGATGGATATTGACAAAGGTTAGTTTAATAGAAACTCAAGGACAAAATAAAGTGTGGACCTGAAGCCCTTAATTTCTTTAGCAAGAATACCCTTTTTCTACTTTGTGTATATTTAATAGATATTAATTAATTCATATATTATAATAAACTTTGTTTATTCATAAAAAAATATTAGATTAAAAATAAATTATGTATAGAATAAATGTCATTATATCCGTTTGCGTATATTACTGCGTTAATTATATTTATAAAGATAATTTTTGTGTACCTGTAAGATTTTTTAAAATATAATATTTTCGATGTATTATGTCCAATATATTGTTTTAGGCATTAGGCCTATGGTTATATTACGTAGGCGACCAGGAAAAGCTGCACTACAACGATCACGTGCTAAATGTAAAGAGCGCAGAAGGCAACGTGTGCTTGCTGCAATTAGAAAAGAACCGACTCAGCAACAACAGCATTTGCAACAGCCATCGCAACAGCAACCGCAACGGTCACAAGATCAGTCGCAAGAACCTTCACATTCTTTACTGCAAACATACGAAGAAAAGCTGCAGAAAATCCAAATGCTGCAAAAAGAAATTGAACATCTCCAGCAAGAAATAAACGTACCATCTTGCAGCAAAAGTACAAGTGATGGAGAAAAAAATAATCAAAATCAAAATTATTTGAGAAATTCTTTTAAAATAAATAAAACATTTTTCAATTATAGAAATAAGAATAGTAGAGGAGAAACGAAAGTTATAATATATCCACAATATGCAACATTTAATTTTAAATAAATTATTTTACATTTATATACTTATATATATAATCATGTATCTTTATTTTTTACACCATTATTTTATTGTAATTTTATTTTGTACACATATATTTATTAAGAAAATAGCGCCTCTTATAAGAGAAATGGCGTGTTGCTAGGCGCGCGATGAAGTGGAGACGGGAAGGAGCGAAAAAAGTGGGGATCGCGCCGGTGTTACATCCTTCACCAACGCCGCATGCTAAAAAAAGATAGAATTATGATGAGTGAAAACACGTGATACCAATTCGCCAATGTCCAATATCTGTTTCACTCGCACTCAATACTAATGACGTCTCTTGCTTGAGTGCGAGTGAAACGGATATTGGACATTGGGAAATCTGTATCACGTCTTCTCATCATTCTATCTTTCTTGAGCGTGCAACATTGGTGAAGGATGCAACACCGGCGCGATCGCCAATTTTTACGTCGAGGGACACCATTTCTGCCGATGCGTACACAGATAGTCTTGCACTGGCAAATCATTTTCGGCATTATTCTATCTCTGACGGAAGGACCTACCTTTCTCACAGTTTACGTCATTTAAGATAATAAGATATTGATGGATATTGAAAAAGGTAAAACTGTTGGCGCGTGATTGCGAATTTTCATAGTAGATTGTATGCGAGACGTTTTGCTAGTAATCGTACTAGTGATGTTAATAAAAATATGGCATACTGCGTACTATGTATAGTCTAAATTTTCAATGATAAATATATTTTCACTGCTAAGTAGATAAAGTCCGTTACGTTAGAATAAAAAAATTTCAAACAGATATCAAATCTGTTTTTTCTTAATGCATAGAAGGGATATACGTGTGTGTATATTCAATTTTTTATTATCTTTTATATAATTATAAATTAACTGAAATATGACACTAAATTTTCTTTATTTATGAATTTATTTATAATAATTTTCTGTTTTTTATAATAATTTAAAATGTAACATTTTTGACGTGCCTCATTTATTAAGACATAGTTTTATTAAATAATTTAAAAAAGTTGTAATGCGGTACTCGCGCTAAGTGTAAAAAGAATGCCAAAACAACGTGTGCTTGTTACAATTACAGAAGAAATGACGCAACAGCACCAGCAGCAGGTGCAAGTATCTAGCAGCAGCAGGTCATCGCAGCATCAATAGAACGTGCCCAGGACCAAAACCAACGAAAAAAATAAAAGTTCTGAAGAAGCCACGCAGCAGCAGAACAGTAGTCGCAGCAAAACAAACTAAATAAAATAAAAGACCTGCGCAAGGAACTGAGAGAGCTGCAAAGAGAAATGTAATGCAGAAGAGAAATTCGAAATTAGTCCTAGAGGCGATAGCAAAGGTGGTGGTAGAAGAAGAGGGAGAGAAAGAGGGAGAGGGAGAGGAATGAGATATTTAAAGGATAAAAATATAATTGTGTATCAAAAATATGCCACATTTTATTTTTAATTAAATAGATTATTATTTAAATACTACAGGGTACTACCATTTATTACTTGTTTATTTCATATCTTGTTATCTTGTATCTTTATCTTAGATTTCCTTCATTTTTATTTTAGAATTTTAATATCTTTGTTTATCTCATATCTTTTTATTTTACATTTATTTTAGTTTACCTTAAATCTTTTTCTTTTTTATTTGCATATTTTAAAATTTAAAATAATGCTAAAATTATTTATTAATACTTATACTTATTAAATTACATTAATTCTTTATTTTATTTTTGTTTGAAATATTTAAATTCAAAATTTAATTCTAATAATTTTAGCAGTAGAAAAGAACAGTTTTCCTACTTGAGAAAGCTTACAATTTAAATCGTATATAAAAACAAATTTAAAATAATTCAAAATTGAAGTTATTAAGTCATTTTTAAAAATTATTTAATCCAGTAATGTCTCATTAATGTTTTTAGTCTGGTTCTGATTTCTCACTTGTTTTTCGTACTTTCGGAATTTACGTGAGGAATATCTAAGCGTTCTTGTTCTAAAGAAAGAATTGTTTAAAAAATTATAAGTAAAAAATTATAAAGAAAGCATAAAAAATATAACTTTTGTAAACAATTTTTTTAAATAGATAATATAAGGCATAAAGTCATAAAAATATTAACGTTTTCTGTCAGATTTTTAAATTTACCTTTAAATTTACTTATATATCTAATTTAATAATATAAAAATTATACAGTATTTTTAAAAGTAAAATCTAAAAAAAGATTTGTAAAATTTAATAACGTAGTACGTATTATTTATAATATTTATTATTAACGTATAGTAAGTTATAAAAATTAAAGACATATCTTATTGAAATAACATTTTATAATCAAATAGTGATACCGAATATTTAATAAAAAAAATAAAAATTTGTTATTACAAATCATAAAAACATATAAACCTATGATAACATGATCAGTAATACAAAGGTATAAATAAATACACTAGTTTTATTTTACTTTATTTTATATACTTTATTTTATACTTTGTAAAATATATAAGTAAACATAGCAGTTCACAATGGGAATTTTATCTGTGAATATAAATTACGCGAAAGCTTATTTTGTTAAAAATTTAAATAAATAAACAATAAATTAATAACAATAAGTTAATATTTATTTGTTAATAAATATTTACAAATAAATATAAGAAAAAATAAACAAAAACAATATTAATAAATATTAACAAATAAATATGAGAATAAACAAAATAAATATTATCAAATAAATATAAGAAATAATAAACAAAAAAGTACACTTTACGACTTCACAAGATCATTCTGCGAACGCATATTATACTTTTGTTATGTTTATACATCATTCACGCTCTCAAATGATCATTGCGCGAACGCATATATTTTACATTGTTCACGCTCTATTGCGCGAACGCATGTATACTTTACATCATTCACGCTCTCAAATAATTATTGCGCGAACGCATGTGTATATATGTTTACAGTTTTATTTTTAGTCTAAAAATAATAAATTATTAATATCTTGTTAAGACTATTGTGCAACGTATACAACAATATTTGGGCAAGCAAGGTAATCATTACTTAATATTGTTTCCGTATCTTTGCAGTCATCGTATTTTATCCACTTATCATGTCGGTAACTGATAGCAGTGTAATGGCCAATTTCCTCACTAGAAGAGCTTCGAGTATGTCTCATGGGTGGTTTAAAATTAATTAATCCAGTGAGATTATAGTCATCCTCCATAAACGACAATTTCAATTTCTTTGGTATATTTGCCAATGGAACGAGCTCTTCAAATTCTTTTCCTTCGGTAGAATACATTTCCATTATAATAAATTGTCCTGAAAATAATAAATTACAAAATTATAAAGTATTATTTTTTAATATAAATTTATTTTTTATTAATATTATATTATATTTTTAAAATCTTTAAGTCTTTAAAATAACTTTCTTAATTAAAAAATATGTTCCTTTAAGCAAAGTTATTTTGAATATATCCAATATTATATCTTATATCATATATATATATATATATATATATATATATATATATATATATATTGTAACCGCCGCTCGCGAGCGACGGCCAACTTCGCTTCCGTCCCTGGCCGCGGCCCTGAGCCGCCCGGGTGTCGGGACGGCTATCCTCGCGAGGTTTCCCGACGCAACACTAAGTTGGGCGCCAGGTACGTTAAGCGTACCACTCTGTGTGCACCAACTCGCAAACCAATGTTTCGAGACGTGAATCTCGGGAAAGACGGGCGCACGCTAGGCGACCGGGGCGTTAGCGGCTCCGAGATCCAGCTGCTCAGCCCTCAAATGGTAGAGGGGGAGGTTCGGTGCGGGCGGATGGAATCGGGAAGGCGAGAGAATTACTTGTACGACACAGATGTAACAAATAAAAATAACAAGTGTATTTGATCGTAAATAATACAGAAACGGACGACTCTGCGGAGCGGTGGTGGCTCGCGCGCGTTATCAGCGGGTGTCCGCTGGATATCAAATTTTTCGAGAACGGTCTGTTAAACGAGCGGGCTATTATGATGCGTACGCGGGAACTCTCCGACTTGTCTTACGCTTGACTCGGCGCCGGTGGAGGACGCCGACTTCCGTCAGGGTGACCTCGCCAAGGGCGAGCGGGACGGATCGCAACTCCGAGCCCGCACGACATGCGACGGACTCGTGTTCTCCCGTGCTCGAACGATTCTCGCGAAGATAAGCGCGATGATTACTAATGCTTCGCCCGTACGGCGGGATACGACGAACGCGTCGACAATTATCCGAATATACTCCCCGAAGGGCTCGCAGTCACAGTGCGATCGACCAAATTTTACAGCATTGACGAACAAAGTCTTCTACGACGCGACAAGATACAGCGCGGGAATAACCCGCGACACGACGACCGGACGCAACAACAATTGACTCGGCTGCGGATCGGGACGCACACGCAACGCGAAACGATTCAGAAACACACGGCACGTAGCGAAATCACGCGGACGGGCGCGATCGGGCGAGACGACGAAGCTCCGTTGAATCCGGGAGCTCGAGATTCTCATAAACGCCGAGAGATTTTGCGACAAGTACGCGATTTCCTCGCGGCTCGCCCAACCCGCGAAATCGGTGGCTTTACAGTGTGAGTGACGCTCGTCTCACCACTTCGCCTCTCCTTGGCTGGCCTCCTCCGGGTCGGGATAACGTCCTTCCCTGCGTCCTTCCGTACGGCTAGGCTCGGGAACTCGAAAACGCACGCACAGTTTTTCGTATACGTCCGCAGCACGAGTGAGGAATCCTGGATCTCGCGGGGACCGCTCGGCGGCGCGCCCCACCTTGCCTCCGGCGTTCCCGGCCCTTATTGGCGGATTTCGCGAAAATCGATTTTCGCGCAGAGCGCGGTGCCCACGCTGTCGCCGGCTGATCGATCCACGCACGGCGGTCGATGTTTATGGGCCCCGGGCACGGGAATCCTGGCGCTTCCTTGCGCGGCCGACTCTTTTCTCTTCGCCCGGCGTATCCTCCGCCATCGGGGCGTCATTTCCTCCTCGACGGGGCGTCGGCGGATCTTGAGTTGTCGTGATTCCTTCGCCGCACTTCCCGCGGTATCGGGTCTGCAGTCGCCCCGTCGGGATGTCGGCCTCGCGCGCCGTCGCTGGATCCTGAAAGCGTGATTCAGCGGCAGTATCGGAATTCTTACATGGCACAAATGGTAGGCAAGATAAGGGCGGCATTACCTGCGGACCCCCGCTTAAAAAGGGTCTTCCTTGACTCCCTCGTTGTCCGTTCCTCTGCAATCTCCGGGAAGACTTTCCGTGGAGACGAGACGTCCGACAACTACAATGCGATCCTCACCGCCACCGATCTCCGCCGCACCCGCGGTATAACGCTCGCAAAAATCTTAACACGTAATTATAGGGACAGCACGTGGGACGCCACACACACAAAAGTACAGAGAATACGCTTTTGCGTCCGCTCCCGAGCGGGAGGACGCAGGACCCGCGTGATGTTATTGCGTAAGGGCCCTCAGGGCCTTGTGACGGACAGCAGCCTGCGGCTGTCACGTCACAACTCCCCCCTCCCCGGAGAGGACCGAGGAGGTCTTGGCTTTTGACGAACACGTCAACAGCCACCAACTTCTTTCCGTCACGCGCGAATCCGAACCGATACCGAATTATAACGCGAACGAAGAATGATAGAAAATAATAATAAAAAAAAATTATTATCGGGGGGGTTTCTAGCCGCGTCCGGCTATCACCGCCACCCGTAGACACTAAGACGCCAGATAACGTGGGGGTGTCTAGGCCCGGGAAGCACGCCGTCCATCTCGTGGAACGGACATACCTTTTCCCCGCGGTCCACACACGACCTCGCGAACACCAAAGAGGAAGGATCGACACGGCGGAGAATTCTTAGGATCTTCATGCTCACGGATGAAACTTTGATTTCCTCACGTTCGGCCGCTCCACCGCCGACGCTAAGCCTCGATTTCCCCTTTTTCCCGTGCGACCTTCACCCGCCACCGCCAATCCAAAACAACAAAAGAGACAGAAGGAAAAGAACGAACGAACGAAACAAGACAAGACAGAATAAAGAATAAACGAGTTTCCTGACAAATCTGAGTCCGCCTCACGATCCTGTGTAATTGATATCGCACTTCCACCGGTTGAGGCCCGTGAAGGAAGAGGTTGGGCTGGACAAATGAACACCGGGAAATTAAGCTTCAGAGCTCTTTATTACGCCCTGCCAAAGCAAAAAAACTAGCGGCGACGCCTCTCCAGGGCTCGGTCGGGGGCGTGTTGTCCTCCCGTGTCGCGCCACTCCGGTCCACAGTCGGGACACTTTTGGAGGTTGGTTCCGCGCCGGCCGCACCGGTAACAAAATTTAGCCAGGCCCCGGTCGCACTGGGAGTAGCGGTGGTCTCCTCCGCAGTTCCAGCACCCCGCTCGGCCGCCCCTCGGCTTTTTAGGCCCTTCGGTCCCGCGCCTCGTCACCCGCGTATGGTCGGTCTCAGGGGCCGACTCCTCTTCCGCCAGCTTCCACCACGGGACTGCAGCCTCCGCCCCCGCCTGGACCCCAACTTCCCGTCGGGCGACCGGATCGGAGCTCGTCTGTGTCGCCCGCTCTTCCGTTTCTCTTGGTTCCGGGGGGTCGGTTCCGGTGTCGCGTCGTTCCGCCTGCTCCTCCCGCCACAACTCCCGGACCGCCTCCAGCATCCGGGCAGCTCTCGGGGTCTGCACCCTCATATCCACCAGGGCCGCCGCCAGGTGAAACTCCACGAAGCGCCCTTGCATCTTTCTTCGGGAGGATGTACGGGACTCTGGCACGATAATCTTCGATGTTGCCGGGATCCCACGGACGGACACAAGAAAGAATCACACAACAACACAAACATATCAGTCTACATCGACACAATGATACGGTTTCAGGTCTTTTATGTGGACTTTTCCCGCTCCTGAATTATCCAAATTTGATAGCTCGTACACCACGGGAGATAAAATTTTCGCAATTTTAAAGGGGCCATGAAATTTCGGTGACAATTTTGCGGCAATATTCTGAGATGCCGAAGAAAGCGTGTGCTGTCGCCGCAATACCAACTCCCCCACCCCAAAGGATCTGTCACGTCTCCGCGCGTTATAATAAGTCGATTGTTTTTGATAGGCAAGCTCCAGATTTTCGTTAACCCACCCGTGTAGGGCCTGTAGGTCTTTCATTCGCTTTGACCACTCTCCCGTTTCGCTTTGTTGTACCTCGGTAACATTTTCACGACGGCGACGTACCGTGCGGGCAGGCTCTAATTCTCTACCGCAATTTAAGAAAGCTGGCGACGTTCCTATCGACGAATGATGCGCGGTATTGTATGCGAAGCGAAAATCGCTCAAATGTACGTCCCATTCCCTATGATCTCTATCAAGGAAGGCTATGATCATCGTCTTCAGAACGCGATTCACCCTCTCCACGGGGTTAGCTTGTGGATGATATGGCGGAACGGTAGTGTGCTTAATTTCGTAATCGTCTGCAAAAGAACGCAGCGTACGGTTAATAAATTCTGTCCCGTTATCGGTGAGTAGAAATTTTGGCGTTCCCCATCGCGCGATTACTAGATCTTCTAATGCCTCCCGTATTAATTTCCCATTCGCAGCTCTTAACGCACGGCACTCTACCCACTTCGTAAATAAATCTTGGATGACTAAAATATACGCGAAACCTGACTTGCTACGCGGAAGCGGTCCCATAATATCGGCGGCGACCACAGTCCACGGGACTTCCACGACTCGACGACCCATGAGTCCAGCTGGGCTCGCCTGCTCGACTTTCGTGCGTTGGCACGTGCCGCACTCTCCAACGTAAGACGCGACGTCCCTAAACATGTTAGGCCAGTAGTATGCAACGATCAATCGATGGTGAGTTTTTTCTACCCCTAAGTGGCCCGCCTGGGGATCGTCGTGTGCCTCTCGGAGAGCCTCCCCCCGCAATTCCGACGGTAACACTAATTTCCACTCATTCAAATCGTCGACCACGGCCGAAGTTGTAGCACGCGGTCGCGAGTAATACAATTGTCCGTCCACTATCTTCCAATCTAAAAACCTATTTGGAGTTTCGGATACATCGCGAACTCGATCGAGATACCAGCGGTCACGTATGTCGTCGGGAATCTTAACATCGACAACGGCGGCAAGGGGGATCTCGGTGTCACTCTCAAACATTCGGGACAACGCGTCAGGCACGTGATGTAGAGCGCCTTTTCTATGCACGATCTCATAGTCGTATTCGAGCAGCTCCAGTGCCCAACGAGCTAGTCGACCTGTCGGATTCTTCAACTTATGCAACCACCTTAGACTACTGTGGTCCGTTATTACTGTAAATTTATATCCTTCTAAGTACGGGCGGAATTTCTGAATAGCCCACACAACCGCTAAACACTCCTGTTCCGTTACCGAGTATTTTCTTTCGGGATCCGACAAGGCACGGCTCGCAAACGCGATAATATTTTCTACGTCCTCGATATGCTGAATCAGGACAGCACCCAGCCCAACGGAACTAGTGTCAGTCTGTAATACGAACGGAATCTGAAAGTCGGGACACGATAAAGTCGGAGCGGACGCCAATCGGTCGCGAATCTGCGCGAAGGCGCTTTCCTGCTCCTCTCCCCACTCCCAGCGCTGCGCTTTCTTTAGTAATCGAGTCAGAGGCTCACTTACAGTCGCGAAGTGCGGTATGAATCGACGATACCACGATGACATGCCGAGAAAACGTCGTAATTGTTTAAGGTTACGCGGCGCCGGATATTCGAATATCGGCTTAGCTTTGTCGGGGTCGATAGTTAGGCCGTCTCGCTGTAAGACAAATCCCAAATAACGAACTTGTGAGCGGCAAAACTCACTCTTCTCGGGATTTATCGTAAGACCGGCAGCCGTGATTTTGCTGAGAACGCGCTCCAGCCAATCTAAATGTTCCTCGAAAGTAGGCGTAACAATCACGATATCGTCTAAATACGCGAACGCATGGGGTTCCATTTCCGGCCCGATTAATTTATCCAAAAGACGTTGGAACGTCGCGGGAGCTCCGGTTAATCCATACGGCATTCTCGTGAAATGATAAAGTCCTTTCCCGGGGACGCTAAACGCAGTGATCTCTCGACTATCTTTCGCCAAGGGTATTTGAAAGTACGCCTGGCTCAGATCAATCGTAGAAATGTAACGCGCCGATCTCAATTTATCCAGTATACCATTCATATTTGGTAATGGATACGCGTCCTTTTTCGAAACGCTGTTAACTTTGCGAAAATCTAAACAAAACCGATATTTCCCGTTTGGTTTTCGTATCATAACGATGGGATTAGACCACTCACTAAACGACGGCTCGATAATTCCGGCCGTTAACATTTTGTCAACCTCCCCGCGAATCGCTTCCTGCACTTTAGGCGAAACCAAATAACAACGCTGTTTAATAGGAGCGCTCTGACCAACGTCGATCTTATGCTCCGTGAGAGAAGTGACACCGGGATCGGTAACCGCGTCAGGTATCTTATTTTCCAGGAACTGTCTCAACCGATTTTCCTGGTCGTGGTTTAGCTCGGATAGTCCACAGCAAACGCAAACGCCCTCATCATCGGCAGAATCGAAGGAACGACGCTCCCAAGGTCGGTTCGCGAAATACCAGCCCCGCGATGCGAAGTCCAAGCCAATACCAAACGCGCAGAGGAAATCCATCCCCGCAATGCACGAAACGGCCAGGGCCGGCAATAGGCACACGGTAACCTTACGCTGTAAATCGTGAAGTGAAAGCGTAAGCGAAACTTCCTCTCTGATTTCCGTTATTTGTCCGTTCGCGTTGCGAATCCGGAGATCGCGCGCGCTAGTCGTCGGCAACGCCAATCGTCGTATGATTTTAATACCCTCGTCCCCAAAAATTGTTCGGCTAGACCCTGAGTCGACCAGCGCCATTAACGGGGATTCTCCGATAAAAATACGGAAATACCGTAACGGCGGTAATTCTAGGGCACGAAACGTTAAGTTCAAATATTCAACGTCGTCAACAGAATCAATGTCGCGGGTCTCAACCGATTCGGCAGGAGTCGCGACAACCCGCTCTAGCGACTCGCCTCCGCGTTTCCCGTACACGTCGGGCAAGTTCTCACAGTGACGTCCTTCTTCCCGCATCGATAACAATGCACGCGGCGAGTCTCCGTGCACTCCCGCGCGACGTGCCCACTCTTCTCGCAATTCCAACAACGAATGGTCGAAGCACGTGCTGGACTCGCGGCGGCGGTCGCAGCCGGTACGACGGCGGTGGTCGGGGCCTCGGCGGCCCTCACCGGCGCGCGAGCTCGCCGACCCGATCTTGTATTTCCCGTCGGGCCAGACGCGGCGAGTCCCGCCGTCAGGGTGTCGGTAACGCGGGATGACTTCTTCGGCGGCCTGTATGCCAGGTCAGGGAACAGAGATTTCTCGGGTGGCGTGTAATTACAGAACCGCGAACGAGACTCGTAACTCGCCTCCACTCGAATGGCCAATGTCTCGAAAGTCACAAAGTCGCGGAACTCATCGCGGCGCAGGGCCATCTGCAAGTGCGGCTGCATGTTACGATGGGCGTAATTAAGCTGTTCCTCGACAGTCCACGGGGGACTCAACCGCTCGAAGAACGATTGCATGCAGGAGAGATACTCCGCGACCGGCTCCTGTTCCCCCTGCACGCGTCTCAAAATCTCATCTCGCAACGCGAACTGAAAGTCCGGCTTACCAAAACGCGCACGCCACGCGGCCACGAAATCCTCCCAAGTTCTCCATCCATCGCGCCGATTCCTAAACCAATATAGCGCGGGTCCCGTCAAAAAAGGCGGCAAGCATTTAAATAACTCGGCGTCGTCGACCGGGCACATGGTGCGGCCCTCCTCAATGCGATCGAGAAAGGCCTCCGAGTCACTTCCACGCGCTCCCGAAAACGAGGAATTCCATCGACGCAGCGTGTGGTACATGTCCCTCGCGTCATTTCGCTTAGGCAAGCGCGGGGGCGAATTACGGGTGCGAGGGAGGGGAGGGGAGGCGACGGGCTCCATTTCAGCCACGTCGTCCTCGTCGAATTGCCCCGGGCTATCGGGTCGCACGTCCGCGGGTGGCGACAGGTGCAATAAGTTCGACGTCCCCTCACCCGCGCTTGTCGAGGCCATTGGCTCTGGCGGGATACCGAGCTCGAAGCGTAATAGCCAATCGCGCAGAACAGTACTCCCGCCCTCGCCCTCCTGGCCCCGCTGCAGCAACTCCTCTCGCAATTGCTCCGCTGTTAACTTGTAAATCCACCCGTAACGCTCGCGTCCCTCCGACATATCGAAAATATTATTCACGCGTGATAAATATCCCTCAAGGATACAAAAACACGCGAACTCGCTGTGGACCCTCCGCTACAACCTTCGCTAATAACGCTAAGTCGGGTGAACGACTACTCGGGATAACAAACCTTGAATCGACCTGTATTATCGCCAATATAATTTGAACCGATCCGTATCAGTCAGCAACAAGCGTCAAAATTTTCACGCAGAGTCGGATCACGGAGAGGCTCCCAAGGCGACACGCGCGAACGTAAACACGACGCGGGGTTCCGTAGAGAGAGATAGCGATACTCGAGCACGCCGTAATCACGCGGTCGGGCGAACAGCACAGCTCCAAATAACGAACCGAATTTCTCAAACACTGAGTACTCGCGACACCGAAATTACATGAGCCCGAAAATACTAAAAGTAAAAGGACAAAATCCGCGACACGCACAATTTCACTTTTCTGAAAGAAAATTCTAAATTAGCACAAATATCCGCTCACCAAAATTCAGGTCACACTGAAATATAACACAAAGAAATACACAATAAAATATCACACATAAAGAAAATTCGACATGCACACGATATAGATCTCTCGCCCTTCCGAACCCGAAAGTAATAAACAAAAGATTTTAATCACTTTATTTTTACAGGGGCCCCACGTTGGGCGCCAAATTTGTAACCGCCGCTCGCGAGCGACGGCCAACTTCGCTTCCGTCCCTGGCCGCGGCCCTGAGCCGCCCGGGTGTCGGGACGGCTATCCTCGCGAGGTTTCCCGACGCAACACTAAGTTGGGCGCCAGGTACGTTAAGCGTACCACTCTGTGTGCACCAACTCGCAAACCAATGTTTCGAGACGTGAATCTCGGGAAAGACGGGCGCACGCTAGGCGACCGGGGCGTTAGCGGCTCCGAGATCCAGCTGCTCAGCCCTCAAATGGTAGAGGGGGAGGTTCGGTGCGGGCGGATGGAATCGGGAAGGCGAGAGAATTACTTGTACGACACAGATGTAACAAATAAAAATAACAAGTGTATTTGATCGTAAATAATACAGAAACGGACGACTCTGCGGAGCGGTGGTGGCTCGCGCGCGTTATCAGCGGGTGTCCGCTGGATATCAAATTTTTCGAGAACGGTCTGTTAAACGAGCGGGCTATGATGCGTACGCGGGAACTCTCCGACTTGTCTTACGCTTGACTCGGCGCCGGTGGAGGACGCCGACTTCCGTCAGGGTAACCTCGCCAAGGGCGAGCGAGACGGATCGCAACTCCGAGTCCGCGCGACATGCGACGGACTCGTGTTCTCCCGTGCTCGAACGATTCTCGCGAAGATAAGCGCGATGATTACTAATGCTTCGCCCGTACGGCGGGATACGACGAACGCGTCGACAATTATCCGAATATACTCCCCGAAGGGCTCGCAGTCACAGTGCGATCGACCAAATTTTACAGCATTGACGAACAAAGTCTTCTACGACGCGACAAGATACAGCGCGGGAATAACCCGCGACACGACGACCGGACGCAACAACAATTGACTCGGCTGCGGATCGGGACGCACACGCAACGCGAAACGATTCAGAAACACACGGCACGTAGCGAAATCACGCGGACGGGCGCGATCGGGCGAGACGACGAAGCTCCGTTGAATCCGGGAGCTCGAGATTCTCATAAACGCCGAGAGATTTTGCGACAAGTACGCGATTTCCTCGCGGCTCGCCCAACCCGCGAAATCGGTGGCTTTACAGTGTGAGTAACGCTCGTCTCACCACTTCGCCTCTCCTTGGCTGGCCTCCTCCGGGTCGGGATAACGTCCTTCCCTGCGTCCTTCCGTACGGCTAGGCTCGGGAACTCGAAAACGCACGCACAGTTTTTCGTATACGTCCGCAGCACGAGTGAGGAATCCTGGATCTCGCGGGGACCGCTCGGCGGCGCGCCCCACCTTGCCTCCGGCGTTCCCGGCCCTTATTGGCGGATTTCGCGAAAATCGATTTTCGCGCAGAGCGCGGTGCCCACGCTGTCGCCGGCTGATCGATCCACGCACGGCGGTCGATGTTTATGGGCCCCGGGCACGGGAATCCTGGCGCTTCCTTGCGCGGCCGACTCTTTTCTCTTCGCCCGGCGTATCCTCCGCCATCGGGGCGTCATTTCCTCCTCGACGGGGCGTCGGCGGATCTTGAATTGTCGTGATTCCTTCGCCGCACTTCCCGCGGTATCGGGTCTGCAGTCGCCCCGTCGGGATGTCGGCCTCGCGCGCCGTCGCTGGATCCTGAAAGCGTGATTCAGCGGCAGTATCGGAATTCTTACATGGCACAAATGGTAGGCAAGATAAGGGCGGCATTACCTGCGGACCCCCGCTTAAAAAGGGTCTTCCTTGACTCCCTCGTTGTCCGTTCCTCTGCAATCTCCGGGAAGACTTTCCGTGAAGACGAGACGTCCGACAACTACAATGCGATCCTCACAGCCACCGATCTCCGCCGCACCCGCGGTATAACGCTCGCAAAAATCTTAACACGTAATTATAGGGACAGCACGTGGGACGCCACACACACAAAAGTACAGAGAATACGCTTTTGCGTCCGCTCCCGAGCGAGAGGACGCAGGGCCCGCGTGATGTTATTGCGTAAGGGCCCTCAGGACCTTGTGACGGACAGCAGCCTGCGGCTGTCACGTCACAATATATATAAACAAATATAAATACCTATATAAAAAATTGTAGTATTTTTATTTTATTTATCACAGCCCGGTTGACTACATGGTCGCAAACCTTCAATGACAATATCTTTTTCTATCGCATTAAAATTGTGTTCCAATAATAATGATAGTTTTACTTGTATTATTGGCAATACTGTGACTTTTCCTGTACAACCTTTTGAACATTTAGTTCTCTCTTTAAATGTTGGATGTGTCAAAAATATTTTCCTGCACAAAAATCCAATTGTTACTTCACAACAAATTAGAAAACAATTATGTGGTAATATTTTATTTTCAAATATATTTTTCAAAATTGTTGCACGAAGTCTGTATGATGACTTTTTAATACCAAAGGAAACTATTTCATTAACTAATTCAAAAAATTTGAAATCTTTGGTAGTGCATATTAAATTTTTAATATTTTTTGAATCAAAATAGGCAGCAATAAATAATTGTAAAATACTGTCAAAAGCACAAGTATTTGTTAATGAATACTTATTTTTTCCAATCTGAACCGGTTTTAACGTTAAACTATTACCGTTTCTTATAATCGGTATCTTACATAAATTACTATCTAATAAAAATTCATTTTGTATACTGCCCTTTTGTAAATATCTTCCTCTAGACTGATCTGCTGTTCCCAAGCCACGCCAATCTTCAGTTTCTTTTGTGGCTATTATATCTTCAACGTTGTTTATATTTTGACAGTCAATACATATCCGCTTCTGTCCATATCCTTCTTCTCCGATTGGCATTGAACATTCTTCTAAGGCATGTACGTATTTTGTACATACAAAACACGTATGCCCACCGGTTGGTGTGTGTCCATTTTCACAAGCAGGACATCTTTTTCCTGGTTTTTTATTTTGTTCGATGTTACTAACTTTATAGTTCGTATTATTATCTTGATTAATATTTTCTTGATTAATATTTTCTTGATTAATATTACTATGTACTTCAACTTCTGAATCGATATTTCCTTTATTTGCATGTACTAGTTTTAAACGACCACTCATAAAATTCACGTGCTTAGTGACAAATTCATCTGCACGCATAGGCGTTTTCTCTGTTTTTAACATAATATTTTTTACAATGTTAAAATCACTTTCTACTGAAGCACTGCTGGCTGGTATTCTACCAAATCCAAATTTATCTCGGCACACGCAAGACCATAAAGGTAGCAATTTTGTATCTTTGATGACGTAATCAGCTAACTGTGGCATATAATGTGCATTCTCTCTGTCGCCTTCGTTATTAGCGAGTAAATTCTTTACATTGAAATCTATATCTTTTGCCCATTCATGCCATTTATTAATAATATTTTCCTCTTCTTTTTCTTTTTCATTATAATCTTTTATATTTTCTGTATCTATTTCTTCCAAGGATTCTTTTGTGAAAAGATTTTTCATTTTTATTTTATAATCTTCGCATAATGTTTTATTATTATCTGTTGTCATGCCTTCTGTTTCACTTCGGGCAATAATTAAAATTGCTTTTAATATATCTTTTGCTGCCTCAATATCCCGACATAGAATTAGTTGCCCTATAATAGATAAGTAGAATTGTTTTATACGTGGACGCGAATTTTTTAAAAAATTGGCATATTTTTTAATGAAATGCGCCACATCAATACGTATAAAACAAGTCGGTAAAATGTTTCCTGTACACGCATCTGCGTATTCCTCTAATGTGAAGCAATTCGTAAAACTACGCACTGCTGCTGTTAACAGTGCACATGAGAAATCACACACAACTTCACGTGGTCGTGGCGCGCCAAATCGTACCCATTCCATTAGCCAATACTGTATGATATTCGTATTGTGTTTCTCAGATATCATCTGTGCTACTGGAAACAAACCACTTTTTTCCGAATTAGCGACACAATTATATAAAAATATGTGTCCTGTTTTTGAGTGATCAGGCCGTTTAATCTTTTTTATAATGCTTCCTGTTGCATCAATGTAAACAGAAGCTGTTTCATTCTTTGCGTACGTTCTGTAAACATCTAACTGATAATTCGGCCAATAATGTACAAAAAATGGATCTGATCCTATATTGTGGATAATATTTTGGAATGGCCCTAATTTCATTATTTCCAAAGCTCTAATGGGATGCTTATCAAAATAATCTTTTTGTTTTATTTCATATTTAGCAGTTCGTAGAACATCTGAGCTAAATAAATGCGGAGGCTCAATATTGTCACTACTTTCCATTAGTTTCTCTGCCATTTCGGTTCTATATTTCATGACGGTGGTCCCCTGTAATTTTTCCACGACAGCTTCTCTGACAGGATTTCTTAAATAACGTTTTCCGCAACGATTTCCTTCTCCCTTTATAAATTTACATTCTATTTTTGTAATAATTTCTCCACGATTATTTATGCTGCATTTAATTATTGATCCACATTTGCATGTACCATATGCATATCCTGATTCTCCGTTACTTAATAATTTACACCGTTTAAAGTTGAAACCGCAAGATAATTTGGCACATTCCCATATTTTTTCAGAAAATACCTGCTGCCATGTTCCAGGTTGTAATATTGTATAATCCCTCGTAGAAGGAGGTCGGCCTCTTTCATTTCGTCTGCATGTTCTAGTTATGATCATCGATGAAAAATCTTCTTTTGGTATTGTTATTGCAAATTTTAACACATCTTTGTCGATATAAAGCGCTTCAGATTCATTTATTGTTGAGTCGCCAATTGATGTCTGTCAAATATCCACATTTGATGCGTCTACAGTTCCTAAGTGAACATCATCAATTTGATGAGATACAGAGGTAGATGGTTGATTGGTACATCTTTGTCTTATATTATATCTTCCAGAACAGACCAACGAATATAAAGATTGTGGCGTAATACGATTTTCTAAATCTTTCGCTATTTTTATCCAAATTTCATGACGCTTTGAAAGAATTTTATCTTCTTCTAGAAATATTTGGTCTTTATATTTCATTACTGCATCAAGTACAGCATCCTCGTCAACCTTCGGCGGTCTTCCACAAGTAATCATTGTGGCAAATAAATAAAAAAATATATGTAAATTATTTATAACGCGCGAAAAAATGTATTAATTATAAAAGAAATAAAAAACAATAAACGCGCACAACACTCGTAGAATAGACACGTAACGAACGTATCAAACACAAACAAAACGTATATTACATATAGCACGTGTGAAAATTATAAAATCACTTTCGATACGCTTCGAGAAACTACGAAGAAAAGTACGAAAAACTGCGATGTTCTCGTCACCAGCAATCAAAAACGACTGACTAAAAATCAACGCAAATGTACTGAAAACAATGTATACGTGAAATGGCCTGTAAAAGTACTAGTAAAAAGGGAAAGAAGCCACACACACACACGCATACAAATGCGAGACGCGACAAGCCGCGTAGCACGAGTAGCCGTCTCCGGCGCGGTGATCATTAAACCTGTTTAAACGCGCACGAATGGTCGTTTCCGGGAAAATTTTTTTGCACACAAAGGCAATCAATAAACTCAAGTGTCACAAATCTCGAAAAAACATTGTCCATAGAAAATGGGGTAACAAAATCTTTCAAATATCTGTTGGGGCATGAAGATATTAGATAATGGCGCGCGGCAGTAAATAGTTAAAAGATTTTGTTACTCGCATGATCGCGGTCTTAAAATTTTCTATAAACATTGCCCTTTCAAGATTTGTAATGCTCGATTTTGTCGCTCGACTCTAAGTTTGTTTAAATAAACAATTTGTGTACCCGGGCGCCGCGCGCTGATACCTAATACATTATATCCCAACAGATAGTTGAAAAATTTTGTTACTCGCATGATCGCGGTCTTAAAATTTTCTATAAACATTGCCCTTTCAAGATTTGCAATGCTCGATTTTGTCGTTCCACTCTAAGTCGGTATAAATAAACAATTTATCTGCGCGCGCGACTGTCGCGCGCCGTTATCTAGAATTTCATTCCCCAACAGATAGTTAAAAAATTTTGTTACTCGCATGATCGAGGTCTTAAAATTTTCTATAAACAATGCCCTTTCAAGATTTGTAATGCTCGATTTTGTCGCTCGACTCTAAGTCGGTATAAATAAACAATTTATCTGCGCGCGCGACTGCCGCGCGCCGTTATCTAAGATTTCATTCCCCAACAGATAGTTAAAAAATTTTGTTACTCGCATGATCGAGGTCTTAAAATTTTCTATAAACAATGTCCTTTCAAGATTTGTAATGCTCGATTTTGTCGCTCGACTCTAAGTTTGTTTAAATAAACAATTTGTGTACTCGGGCGCCGCGCGCTGATACCTAATACATTATATCCCAACAGATAGTTGAAAAATTTTGTTACTCGCATGATCGCGGTCTTAAAATTTTCTATAAACATTGCCCTTTCAAGATTTGCAATGCTCGATTTTGTCCCTCCACTCTAAGTCGGTATAAATAAACAATTTGTCTGCGCGCGCAACTGCCGCGCGCCGTTATCTAAAATTTCATTCCCCAACAGATAGTTAAAAAATTTTGTTACTCGCATGATCGAGGTCTTAAAATTTTCTATAAACAATGCCCTTTCAAGATTTGTAATGCTCGATTTTGTCGCTCCACTCTAAATCGGTATAAATAAACAATTTGTCTGCGCGCGCGGCTGCCGCGCGCCGTTATCTAAGATTTCATTCCCCAACAGATAGTTGAAAAATTTTGTTACTCGCATGATCGCGGTCTTAAAATTTTCTATAAACATTGCCCTTTCAAGATTTGCAATGCTCGATTTTGTCGCTCCACTCTAAGTCGGTATAAATAAACAATTTGTCTGCGCGCGCAACTGCCGCGCGCAGTTATCTAAAATTTCATTCCCCAACAGATAATTAAAAAATTTTGTTACTCGCATGATCGAGGTCTTAAAATTTTCTATAAACAATGCCCTTTCAAGATTTGCAATGCTCGATTTTGTCGCTCCACTCTAAGTCGGTATAAATAAACAATTTATCTGCGCGCGCGACTGCCGCGCGCCGTTATCTAGAATGTGGTTTTTCCTTTAAGGAAAAAAATTATTGGATTGTTCAACCTAAGTAATATATAACAAAATTCAAAATAATACTTTTGATTTAAATTCAACCTAAGTGATATTTTCTTTTAAAGAAAAAATCACAAATTCAAGATAAAACTTTTGATTAATCTCAACCTAAGTGGTATATTGTTTTGGATAGTTCAACCTAAGTAATATATACTAAATGTGTCAAATTCAACCTAAGTAATATATATCTTTTAAGGAAAAAATCACAAATTTAAGATAAAACTTTTGAATAATCTCAACCTAAGTGATATATTCTTTTAGATAGTTCAACTTAAGTATTTAATATATACTGTGTCAAATATGTTCCTGAAATTTTTAAAGTTTATACTCACACACACAAATTAACTTCTCTACAAAAATAGTGATATTTAAATATTTTGCGCCAATTATAAAAACAAATATTTTTATAAGAACTAAAACATTACTATTTTTTAGCCAGTTTTTATAATACAAAATTTTTTAGATTTGACACTATAAAATTAGAGTATTACGTTTTTTTCTCTACAAAAGTAATGATATATATAGAAAAGAAAATGCGCCAACTATAAAATAGATGTTTATACAAACTAGAACATTACTTTATTATTCTTTGGCTGGCATTTATAGTTTAATTTTTCATTAATTCCGTATCAGACTAGAGATTGATATTGAGATTGAAATGAAATGTAACCAATTAGTTGGTCAAATTCTAATTCAATCTCAATCTCAATCTTTAGTCTGATATGTCTTTGATTGTCTTAAGTTTGTCTTTAGATACAATTTTGTTAATTACGAAGTATTTTAACGATAAACTTAAGAAGATCTTTAAATATAAAATTAAACTATAAATATTAGCCTTTTGTATTAAATTATTGGCTGCTGTGCGCCGATACGAGGCTGCTGTGCGCCTGCAAAAAACAATTGTCAGGAAGTATATTGGCAAGGAATAAACAAGATAATATTGAGCTGGCAAATAAGTTTTAATACAAATAAATTATAAATGTTACAAATAAATATTTTAATACAAATAAATATTTTACTACAAAAACTTGGCGCTGCTAAACCGAATAATTTGCTTTAATACAAAATCATTTTCTTACAATTTCACTTACATATTAAAATAATACATATAATATACACGCATGAGGGAGAGAGAGAGAGAGAAAGAGAGAGACGCACGCACGCACGCATAAGAGACAGATATTAACCGTTTCCTTAAAAGTAAATCGCTTCCTTATAAACTAAGTTATATACTAAACTTAAGTAAATCGCTTTTCTATAAACTAAGTTATATACTAAACACACACACACACACACACACACGCGCGCGCGCGCGTTCAGATGCACATACAAGAGAAAAAAGAAGAGCTGGCAAATTATTCGGTTTAGCAGCGCCAAGTTTTTGTAGTAAAATATTTATTTGTATTAAAATATTTATTTGTAACATTTATAATTTATTTGTATTAAAACTGTAACGGTTCACCTTTCCCGATCGCCTCGGACAGGCTCGCCGGATTCCAGAATTCGGGAGAAGGGGAGAAACCAACTTGCGCAGACCGATATCAGATTAACAGTCCTTTATTACAATGCTTATCCTATCTTACATAGTCCTTAGGCTACCTTATGTGCTACTTATTCTATACGTGTATATACAGTAATGTACAGCTTAACCTAATGTCGTCGGCTCGGACGGGAGCGCGCTAGTGCGCAGCACCTTGAACGCGGTCGCGAACCGTGTTCGCCGGCAAGAACCGGGCGGGCAGGGCAGCCAAGTAACCGGCCCCGTAGAGGATGCTAGGGATGGCCGAATGCCGGCAAGAACCGGGCAGCAGAACGGCCAGGTGGCCTGCTCCGTCGGCGGATACAAGGAGAGCCGAAGGCCGGCAAGAACCGGGCGGCAGAACGGCCAAGTGGCCTGCTCCGTCGGCGGATACAAGGATGGCCAAATGCCGGCGAGAACCAGGCGGCAGAACGGCCAGGTGGCCGGCTCTGTTGACACAATGAGGATAGCCGAATGCCGGCAAGAACCGGGCGGCAGAACGGCCAGGTGGCCTGCTCCGTCGGCGGACACAAGGATAGTCGAATGCCGGCGAGAACCGGGCGTCAGAGTTGTCCGGAGACCTACTCAGTCGACAGGACGGGACTGGTGCTCGATCCCGATCGAGCTCGGCTTTTATACCCGTCGGGGCGATCCCCACGCGCTCCCAGCAGCGTGGTGGGATCGGTTCCCGACGGGGGATACTAGACTTTCGGGAGGGGCGTCCGTAGACGCCGAGTCCCGTGGTGGGGCGGATGGTCGGCCCGGGACTTAGTGACGAATTGTCACATCACCCCCCCCCCTTTTTAGGGGGCGGGTGGGCGCGGGTGGCAACGGCCGGATTGCCCGGGGCTGACCCCGGCGATCGAAGCGGATGATCCATCGATCGCCGGTGTCAGTCACCCGGTACTTACGGCGCACCACGGCGGCGTGAAATGGCACCGCCACCACCCTCCCGTTCGGTAAGGCCACGCGCACCGGGGGGGTGTACCCCACCGGCGGTGCCGGGCTGGTTCCGTTCGGGAGGGGCGGCGCGGGCCGGACCGTGCGGTAGCCGTGGTGTGCCGGCGCTGGTGGCGGCGTGGTGGGCGGCGTCGGAGGCGACGCGATCGGCGGCGCGGTCGGTAGCGCCGGGGGCGCCGCAATGGGTGGCGCGGTCGGTGGCGCCGGCGGTGGCGCGATTAGTCGCGGCGTAACGGCCGCGAGCGGCCTGAGCGGCGCGGCGCGAGGTGGCGCGGGCGGTGGTGGTGCGGGGCGCGTGGAAGGGGGCGCGGGGGGAGCCTTGACGGCGTACTCTCGGGGGGCCTCCTCCGAGTCCGGCGTCCCCTGGGTGGTGGTGGGGGGAGTTGAGCGAGGAAGCCCGCTTTCCTCCGTTGGTCGGCGTCGGACCGCTGGATGGAGGTCCCCCGACGAGGCACCCTCCGCTCCCTAGGTGGTGGTGATGGCGGTGTGGGCTCCTTCGGCCGCCTCTTCCACGCCGTGCCCTCGTCCCTTTCGTCGTCGCTTGAGCTCGATATGGGGCTCCCGAAGAGCTCTCGTTCGCGCTCTTTGCGGTCTCCCATTTCGGAAAGCGATGCAAATGAGGGCGCGGGCCGCTCTTATATAGTGGGTCAGCATGGGGTGGGAGTGACGCGGCGTGGGGGTAATCGTTAAGGTGAGTTTGCGTGTGTCCCGGGTTCGTTCGGTATTAACCGAGTGGGTTTGTTCGGGATTTTCCACGGGGGTGATTCTCTCACTCGTCGGCCGGTGTTTCTTCTTTGTCTGAGTCGGCGTCCTCCTCTCCGTCGGTGTCGGTCTCTCCCTCTGTTTCGCCGGTGTCCTCCCGTTGGTCCGGCTTGAGGTCCTGGACGTGTATGTGGCGGTGCCACCTTCCCTGGGCATCCTTCAGGTCCACCACCACGGGACTGTGGATGCGTCGTACCTCCATTGGGCCACGGAACTTTGGCGCCAGCTTGGCGTTAAGCGCGTTTTCCCGGTTGGACAGCGGTCGGTCGCGTTTCCAGACATTTTCCCCGACTTTCGGTCGCCACTCGCGCCGTCACAGGTTATAATGGTGTTCTTGCGCCTGGTATGCTCGGGCGAGGTGCACCCTGGCTACTTCATAGGCGTCTCGCAGAGCCCGGTGTCTGTCCTCAGGGCGCAGCTCCTCCGGCTGTCGGCGGTCCTCGGGGTGGGTCCGCGCCAATTCTCGACCATGCACGAGGAAGGCGGGCGAGTATCCGGTGGCCGCATGCGTCGCCGTGTTTAGCGCAAATTGCAGGGCCTCGATGTGCTGGTCCCAGTCGCGGTGGCGGTCTCCGACGTACTGCGACACCATTGTTTTTATGGTCCGGTTGGCCCGCTCCACGGGGTTGCAGTGCGGTGCATACACCGGGGAAGTTCGGTGCTCAACCCCGAGGTCCGCGAGGAGCCGTCGGAAGGGTCGCGAGGTAAACTGTGTGCCGTTATCGGAGATGACGCGCTGGGGGCACCCATGGCGGTAGACAATCCTTCGGGTGACCTCGCGAGTCACGGCGGTCGCTGTGGCTTGGCGGAGGGGCACCAGCTCGATCCATTTGCTGAATCGGTCCTGAGCCGTCAAAAGCCAGGTGTGGCCGCGCCCGGACCGGGGCAGCGGACCCACTAGGTCTATTGACACCTGCTGCCATGGTGCGTTTACTGGGGTGGCGTGCAGATGGCCGGCCGGTTTCTGTTGGCGGACTTTGTGTGCCTGGCAGGTGGAGCACTGCCGAACGTAGCGGAACATCCCGGGCCAATAATATAGCCGAGCCACCTGGGCAATGGTTTTTGCCACTCCCAAGTGTCCCGCGGTGGGCTCGTCGTGGAGTCGCCTTAATACCTCCTGTCGCTGTTCTCGCGGCAGGCACTCTTTCCACTGGTCTTCGGCCGGTGTTTCGGAGAAGTTTAGGTCGTGCAACAGGTGGCGGTACAGGCGGTCATCGCGGAGCGCGTAGTCGGGAAATTCCTCGGGGTGGTCGGTGACCCGGCGTTTCATCCGCGCGTACCACGGACAGCCCGGCCGGTGGATGGCCCCCACTTGTGGCGTCCGGGAGAGGGCATCGGCCACGTGATTCTGGCTTCCCCGCCGATATCGGATTTCGAAGTCGTGCTGTTGTAACTCGAAGAGCCATCGCCACAGTCGGCCGGTGGGAGCCTCCATCTGCTGCAGCCATTTTAGTGCTTGATGGTCGGTAAGCACCGTAAATCGATACCCCTCGAGGTAGTCACGCATCCGGCGGATCCCCCAGACCACCGCCAGGCATTCCAGCTCCGTAGCGCTGTAATTCGCCTCCGCTTTATTTAGGGTTCGGCTTGCGTAGGCAATAACCCTCTCCCCCTGGCCGTGGTCCTGTGTTAACACGGCGCCCAGCCCGTGGGTGCTGGCGTCGGTCTGCAGGAGGAAAGGCCTGGAGAAATCCGGACAGGCCAATACTGGGGCCGACGTGAGAGCGGCCTTCAGGCGCCTAAACGCATCCTCCTCGGCGTCTTCCCAGGACCATCGGGCGTGCTTCCTGGTAAGGGCGGTCAGCGGTGCCGCCTGGGTGGCGAAGTCGGGTATAAACCGCCGATACCAGGACGCCATGCCCAAGAACTGGCGCACCTTCCGGAGGGTGGTGGGTGCGGGCCACTTGGTGATGGCGCTGACCTTTTCCGGGTCGGTGTGAACGCCCTGCCGGTCCACGACGTGCCCCAGGTAGCGTAGGCTGTTGCGGCAGAAATGGCACTTGTCCGGGTTCAGCCGGAGTCGAGCCGCCCGGAGGCGTCAGAAGACTTCCGCCAGGTGTCGGAGGTGATCCTCGAAGGTGTTGCTTGCCACTATGATGTCGTCGAGGTAAACTAGCACATGGGGCTCGAGGTCCGGCCCTAGGACAGAGTCGAGCAGTCTCTGAAACGTGGCCGGGGCGGAGTGGAGTCCGAACGGCATAACGGTGAACTGGTAGAGTCCTCGTCCAGGTACCGTAAATGCCGTAGCCGGGCGGCTGGCTCGTGCCAACGGGACCTGCCAGTACCCGCTCTTCAGGTCCAGCGTAGAGAGATAGGTCGCCCCCCGGAGCTTGTCTAGTGTGGCGGTGATGTGCGGGAGGGGGTATGCGTCCTTCTCCGAGACTTCGTTCAGGCGGCGGAAATCAATGCAGAACCGGTGTGCCCCGTCCTTCTTCTTGACCAGGACCACGGGTGAGCTCCACGGACTGCGCGAGGGTTCGATTACTCCCTCGGCCAGCATTTTGTCGACCTCTCGGTCGATGACGGCCTGCATAGCCGGATTTCGTGGCCGGTATCGCTGTTTGATGGGCGGTCCGGGCTTGAGGCGGATGCGGTGTTCCGCGTGAGACGTGATTCCCCGGATCCGCTCGAACTTGGGAAGTTCCGCCGCGAGGAACGCCTGGAGCTGGGCTGCCTCTCGTGGAGTTTGCCGGCTGAGTGCCCCAATAGTCGTGCGCTTGCGGTCGGGACCGAGCGGAGGGGGTCGGAGGGTTAAGCGTAGCTTTCGCCATAGGTCCACCCCGATTAAGACTTAGCTGCCTAGCCGTGGTAAAATGGCAAACCGGTGCCGGTACGTGCGTCCCTGCAGGCGTAGCGACAGGTGGAGTATCCCCAAGATGGCTACTTGGGTTCCATCGGCGAGGTGTGCGTACCCTTCCTTTGGCCCCGCGGCGATACGTTGACTGGGGAACAGCCTGGCCGTCTCGTCGCTGACATAAGACAGCTCGGATCTCGAGTCCACGAGCGCCGATAGAGAGTGGCCGCCAATACGGACAGGTAGGTGTGGCCGCGGATTATAAGTTATTCGGTCGCGGGCTCGGTGACGACCGCCACGTCGCCGGCCCGCTGGGCGTTTCCCGGCGGGTGGCAGTCGCGAGTTAGTACTCCATCCTTCCCGCAGCGGGAGCAGAACTTTTTCGGTGGCCGCTTACAATCCTGTCGGGTATGTCCACGTTGTTTGCAGCGCCAGCAGCAGTCCTCTCGGCTATATGTCGTAACGGCGGCAGTGGTCTTGGAGGCGGGACTAGCCTCGGGCGAGCGTGCCTTCCGGCGTTGCTCGATCTCTTCATACCGAGCGGCCTGAGAACTTAGTTCGAGCAGAGTGGTCTGTCCGGTTAGGGGGACGAACAGCTGGTAGTCGGGATCCATGTTTTCATAAATCTGCTCGACCCGGTCCCGCTCGAAGTATCCCCCGGCTCGGCGCATCATGGTGGTTAGTGTAGTGGCGTAGGCCTGGAATGTCTCGCCCCTGCGCTGGTGGCGACCTTGGATTTCTAGCTTCATTCGGCGTTGATAACCTGGAGGCAGGAATGCTTGTCGCACGCTCTCGGAGAACTCCTCCCAGGTGTTCCACTGGCCGGCGTTGTTTCGGTGCCAGAGGAGCGCGTCGCCTCTTAACAATTCCGGTAGTCCGAGGAGGAGGTGTTCTCCCTCCAGGCCGTAGCTCACTCTTAATTCCTCGGTTCGCTCAAGGAAGGAGAGTGGATCCTTTCCGTCGAAGTGATGCCCCCACTTCCGGATCTGATTGATTAGTTTGATTCTTTCCACCGGTCCGGGTGTCGTCCGTAGAGGCTCCTGGAGGGCGCCCCTCTCTGGCTCCATTGTATGGCTCCCTGGTATTGGTTCTGGCTGGTGGGGCATGTTGTCGTCGGCTGGCTCGATGAAAATTGCTGGTATGTCCGGAATCTGGAGAATGCCGGGATATGTGGTGTGAAACTGGCGGAGCCGTCTTCGAAGAGCGTCCAATGGAGCGGCGGCGTCAATTCCGTGCTGCTGGGCAAGCTGTAATGCCTGCTCTTTGGAAAGGGTATTGATCCAAGAACTCATTCGGTTTTTACGCAAGCTGGGTTCCCACTAGTCAGGTCCCTGTTCGGGCGCCATGTAACGGTTCACCTTTCCCGATCGCCTCGGACAGGCTCGCCGGATTCCAGGATACGGGAGAAGGGGGGAAACCAACTTGCGCAGACCGATATCAGATTAACAGTCCTTTATTACAATGCTTATCCTATCTTACATAATCCTTAGGCTACCTTATGTGCTACTTATTCTATGCGTGTATATACAGTAATGTACAGCTTAACCTAATGTCATCGGCTCGGACGGGAGCGCGCTAGTGCGCAGCACCTTGAACGCGGTCGCGACCCGTGTTCGCCGGCAAGAACCGGGCGGGCAGGGCAGCCAAGTAACCGGCCCCGTGGAGGATGCTAGGGATGGCCGAATGCCGGCAAGAACCGAGCAGCAGAACGGCCAGGTGGCCTGCTCCGTCGGCGGATACAAGGAGAGCCGAAGGCCGGCAAGAACCGGGCGGCAGAACGGCCAGGTGGCCTGCTCCGTCGGCGGATACAAGGATGGCCAAATGCCGGCGAGAACCAGGCGGCAGAACGGCCAGGTGGCCGGCTCTGTTGGCACAATGAGGATAGCCGAATGCCGGCAAGAACCGGGCGGCAGAACGGCCAGGTGGCCTGCTCCGTCGGCGGACACAAGGATAGTCGAATGCCGGCGAGAACCGGGCGTCAGAGTGGTCCGGAGACCTACTCAGTCGACAGGACGGGACTGGTGCTCGATCCCGATCGAGCTCGGCTTTTATACCCGTCGGGGCGATCCCCACGCGCTCCCAGCAGCGTGGTGGGATTGGTTCCCGACGGGGGATACTAGACTTTCGGGAGGGGCGTCCGTAGACGCCGAGTCCCGTGGTGGGGCGGATGGTCGGCCCGGGACTTAGTGACGAATTGTCACAAAACTTATTTGCCAGCTCAATATTATCTTCTTTATTCCTTGCCAATATACTTCCTGACAATTGTTTTTTGCAGGCGCACAGCAGCCTCGTATCGGCGCACAGCAGCCAATAATTTAATACAAAAGGCTAATATTTATAGTTTAATTTTATATTTAAGGATCTTCTTAAGCTTATCGTTAAAATACTTCGTAATTAACAAAATTGTATCTAAAGACAAACTTAAGACAATCAAAGCCATATCAGACTAGAGATTGAGATTGAGATTGAATTTATGATTAGAATTTGACCAACTAATTGGTTACATTTCATTTCAATCTCAATATCAATCTCTAGTCTGATACGGAATTAATGAAAAATTAAACTATAAATGCCAGCCAAAGAATAATAAAGTAATGTTCTAGTTTGTATAAACATCTATTTTATAGTTGGCGCATTTTCTTTTCTATATATATCATTACTTTTGTAGAGAAAAAAACGTAATACTCTAATTTTATAGTGTCAAATCTAAAAAATTTTGTATTATAAAAACTGGCTAAAAAATAGTAATGTTTTAGTTCTTATAAAAATATTTGTTTTATAATTGGCGCAAAATATTTAAATATCACTATTTTTGTAGAGAAGTTAATTTGTGTGTGTGAGTATAAACTTTAAAAATTTCAGGAACATATTTGACACAGTATATATTAAATACTTAAGTTGAACTATCTAAAAAAATATACCACTTAGGTTGAGATTAATCAAAAGTTTTATCTTGAATTTGTAATTTTTTCCTTAAAAGAAAATATCACTTAGGTTGAATTTAAATCAAAAGTATTATCTTGAATTTTGTTATATATTACTTAGGTTGAACAATCCAATAATTTTTTTCCTTAAAGGAAAAACCACACACTTGGCGCCTTTTTTTTACCTTTTTTAAAAAGGTAATTTTGTTCGGATATCACGCATTTTGTATTGTTTATAAATCACTTAGACTGAATTTGATTTATGTATCACTTAGATTAAACATTTTTGCTGAATATTATTATTTATTCTCAACTTTTTCTAAGAATAATATATAAATATCTTTAGCACCTCTAGGCCATTGCTTTTTGGTAATTTGCACATCATCTGCTTCAATCCAATTGCACAATCCTTCTTTACACATACTTATAAAATGACCATTTTCAATACATGAACCATGATGAAATATAGCGTTCATAACTTTATATACTTGTCCAGCTATTAATATTTTACTTGTCGGGATAGCGCATAAATTAAATTTTTGTGGTACTTTTACTAAGCTACCATTTTGTAATAAAAATAGACTTAAACATATAATAACTATCTGTTTTGTCAATTTTATTTCTTTCTTAAATAATAACTCATTTTCTTCACAACGTTCACATGATTTATCATGTAATTCAAACCAATGTGAAAATGATATATTTAATAAATCATTAAGATTCAAACTTTTTTTCTTTAAATTGTTAACAGGAATTGAAAGAATAACATTATTATCCGTAGTAACTTTTGTATTACTACATAATTCGAATCGAGTAGTAAAAATAACTTGATGCTCTACTAAATCTTTTATAAAATCGTATTTTGTGCAAAGAGCTGTAAGAAAATCGAATACATCTCGTTTAGTACAAGTTGAAAAATACTCTCCTAAGTATTCCCGTATTGCATAGGTATTTAAATTATGTATTCCATTTTCATATCGGTAAGCTAAAATACTTAAAACATCTAATTTATCAGAATTAAATAATTGTTTTCTAATAATATTTAAATAAAATAAACATTGCAATCCAACATTTGCATAACATGAAACTTTGTCAGTATTTTGAAAACCACGTAAAATCCAACAAGTAGTACTACGTCGAACTTTTTGATCCGACCGTTGAACGGAAGTAATTGTCTTCCACAATGTCCATGGCGTATCTTTAACTTTATGATATCGTTCTTTTGAAATAGTAATAACTTGTTCTTCCGGTTTATGTATTCGTTTTAACCGATTATATTCGATAATTGCCTCTTCACTAGCTATTACACACGAAGGGTCGAAATTAATCAAATGCAATCCATCCAGAGATGTCACACGGGATATTGCAACATAAATTTGACCACAACTAAACACAGAATTACCTATATCCGTAACAACATTTTGCAAACTTAATCCTTGAGCTTTATGAATGGTAATACCATAACTCAAAGATATCGGAAATTGTTTCCTAATAACAAATGCTTTTTCCATAACTTGAAATTTGACACTTATTCTTTCAATAAAATATTCCAAATCAGATGGTAAAAGAAGTTTGATTTTTTCTACATAATCCGTAGATGGATCTTGCACAACTGAAATAACTGTTGCAATTGTACCATTTACAAGGCCTAAACTAGCATCAATGTTACGTTTTATCATAACTTTCGCTCCAATTTTAATTGTAATTCGTTTGAAAAGCCCAGCTGTCCTACTATTATCATCATCATTATCCGTCAATAACTTTGTTACTCTTTTTTTAATATATGGAATACATTCAATCTCATCTTCAGCAATTAATAATATTTCTTTTGAAGCAATGCGACTTAACATTGCATTGTTAAGAACATCACACATATGACAATAGAAGAATATGCACTCGACCAAACCAACCATTATCACAATCAATAGTATCAAATATTTCAGATAATCGAAAATGTATATACAATAAAATCAAATTAGATATCATTGATACTTCATCAATTATAAAAAGAATAACATCTTTGAGGTCTGCTCGTAAAACTTTTAATACATGGTCAGCTAATTGTTTATAATTAGGAGTAGAACCATGTTCAACGGGTAATTGAAGTAATCTATGTACTGTCAAACCATTTATATTAAATGCTGCTATACCAGTGGGCGCTGCTATTGCAGTATCCTTATTAAGATTTTGTTTTATCCAGCATTTAATAGTTTTAATCAAGAAACTTTTACCAGTGCCTCCTTCTCCACTAACGTATAGTCGTAATAACGATTTTTTATCTGACACAGTATTAATGACTCTATCAAATACTCTTTTTTGATCTGCATTCAATTTTAAAATCATTTCAAATATATCGATTTCTTCTTCGTGACCACCGAGATCTTTAAAATCTTGCATTGCTTCACCAGCTTGAATATTTTGAACACCTATCGGATTATCAGGATCATCTTGAGACAGATGCTGTTTTTCGTCAATCTGTTGTTGAACCAATTCCTTCACAGTTTCATATGTTTGTTTCAATTCTTCCATTTTTTCATGATACTGCAATGCTTCGACGAGATGTAATTTTACCTTATGAAATGATTCCGCATAAGTATCACAATCATTTTAAGATTTTCCATTTTTCGCCATGGTTGAAACATAAGAAGTAATGAAAAGAAATAATTTTCCGGCCGCGTCTTAACATCATATTTATAATGATTAATGAGTTGTCCACGTTGTCGCCGTTTAAGATAATAACCATTATCCATTTTGTAATATTTAATATTTTTACTTTGTGGTTTAATTTTTGTAATATCATGCCATTGCATAAATTCATATAAACACATCGATTCAAATTTTTTCGGTCTATGTGGATAATGGTCATCTATTACAGACGCACAAAATATATCTGTAGAATCTCTATCGAGAGCTTCAACTTCCTTAACGTTTTTGACTTTTCTATATCGTATCTGATCGTATCCAACCATTTAATCGTCGTATTTCGATCAGTTCCATATAAAGGAATACTTAGCAATGTATCCGCAGCTTCAAGAGCTCCACATTCTCTATTATTTAAAAATCGTAATCCAATATTCCAAAGACAGCTCGCTATCGATTTGTTTGTCTGATTTTTACAATCAAGAATATCTTCAGATAATTCACATTGTCCTGCTTTATTTACATACTTACTTATGTACATATTAATAAACCTTGAATTTTCTCCAATATATTGTATATCCATATTTCCATTCCATGCAGTAAGAGTAGGGGGATTATAGTCAGTTATATAACCCTCTCTCTCCGTTCGAGGAATATCATAAAGCCTACTTCTAGACTTTAACTGTTTCCTACCTGCTATCGAACTTACAACATCTCTTAAACATAACGTATCCGTAACAGGGCGAGGAAATCCGAAACGACATATACGACCAACTTTACGTCCCATTTTCTTAGAACGAAGACAATAATTGTTATGTTTGTGTTGTTGGTATGTATTAACTCGCTCATATAATAATGGAGAAATATTTTTATCTGGCATTCTACAAGTTACATGTTGTAGAATAAATTCAGAAATTTCTTTTTCAGAAGATACACCAATAATTGGTGCATCTTTAATCCAAATTAACATATGAAAATGTTGTATCCCTCTACCTTGATATTCTCGTCGCCAGAAGTAATGTGTAACTTCTCCGATCGGATGATCTTCGGAACAAATAAAATCAATCATTGCTCGAAACTTATTATCGAGAAATCTCGACGCTGATACAGGATCTCTAGCAACGAGAGCACTAGTGGAAGACGAATCGTTACAACAACCATTTACTTCACGAATGTATTGACCTAAATCATCCCACATCCATTCACTAGGACTTAATGTTAAAAACCATGTTGCAGGTCCGTAATGTTGTATCATGCACTCTAAATCATATTTTGGTCTACGCCAATATTGTGCTGTATTTCTCAAGGAAGAAAATATTGTACTCAAATCAGACTCCAATAATTCTTTTTGCACTGCTTGTAAATATTCTGAAGCCGTATAACGATCTCGCAAATTAGTTACATTTAATTTATGATAAATACCGCGTTTTAATTGACGATTATTCGCATTATTTAATAAATAAAACAAATATTGTTGATTCAATCTGTATTGGGGATGTTTTGAAGTCAAACGACATTTAATATATTCATGTTCATGAAGTTTAATTTGTCTAGTTTCATGTTGTCCATTAACACCAAAAGGATATAAAACTGGAAAACATAATAGATCTAAAAATTTTTCACGATTATCCAGAGGTAGTTCTTCAATTTTTAACATTTGATACAAAGCGTTAGCACTTTCACGTGTTTTTTTTTCATATAAAGGATAAATAATATACTGTTCATAATAACTCTCCTTGTCATCGGTAACCTGAGTTAACATAGCGTCACCTTGAAGATTTAAAACAATAGCTTCTGCATTATTTTTTGTTTCTTGCATTTCAATTTTGGAATTTAATAATGTACCATCATTATCATCATTATCCGATACAAATTCAGTATCATTTTCTGTCTCTTTTATTTCAAAAAATTCTACATTCTTTTCCGAACATAATCCATCGCAAGTATCTGGCAGTATAATGTGTTTATAAAGGTGATTATTACGTTTTAACCATACCAAAGCATCCAATACTTTTTTAAGATTTATCATTTCTTCCCAAATAATTTTTGCTTTTGTCGGAATACCTTTAACTAAAATGTACAATTCCATATTATTTTTATTTATCGCATCAGTTTTCGAACATATTTTGTTCATTGTTTGTTCTAATGGTAATGGTAAATGAAATGTTCTACCTTTTACTTTCTGTACCATTTGCCTATGAGGCAACCTTTTATTCATCACAGTTCCCATTTTAACAATAGTTTGAAATGCTTTAGCCCTTTGTATTAACATTTTTTCGAATGAATTAAGAGACGATATTACTTCGGGAACATTTTGGATAAATAGATTGTTTAAAATACAATAAGCAGGCATTAATCCATTACGGAATTTTCTTTGGCAATAAAGACATATGTATTGCGGATCAATATATAGATTTTTTATACGTGCCATTAAATCTCTCCAAATTGGAATATCTAATTGTGTTTTAACCTTACTAATTTTAGATACACTTCTCTTATAGCAAAGTCTCTCACATGAAACACAAACATATCGAGGTGTGTCCATGGAACGTTTAGTCAACGCCTTAAATGCTTTGCTATATTTAGAAATAATATCATCATCACTCAAATCAGTTAAACTTTGATGATGTTTGTACATATTTGCTCGATCTTGTGCCAAAGTTATAAGTTCATTTAATGTATCGATATCGCCAGAATTTAAAGCTTTTTCTAGATCTATTAACTTTCGATAGTCTGCTCTTATTCGATAAATCAAACGTTTAATATGTCTCACCTTTGGAAAATGAGGTGATAATAATTGAATAGAAAGAGACATTGCTTTACAAAGATTTGGATTAATGTAACAAGCCTGTGTATGACCTAATTTGTCAGTCAAATCGTTTACTGTACATTTCTGATAAACCTTGCGCAATAACTCTGGTATTTTCTTTAAAGTACATATATTTATTACTTCGAGAAACTTTTTATAACGATCAATTACAAACGAATCAGTTTTACACGAAGCGTTGCACAATCATGCTTTTTTAGCTTGTGCTTCTATTAAAGGTAATACATTTATAATTTGACCCTTCACGTTTGTTATTAAAGGTTGCAATGAAGTAAATTGCTCGCTATATGTAGAATCGATAAAATAATTTTCGGAAGAAGCTGTATGACCCGATATACCACATAACGCATGTAATTTATCATCAATTGTTAAACACTCAATAACGAGAGTTAAGTGTACTTCAGCCTTTTTTTTCAATACAGCTAATATTTTATACATATTGTGAATATAATTATTTCTAATCTGCATAGATCAACGCAAAATTTTTTCAGCTTCTAATCGTCTTTCAATTTTATTTTTAATATTAAGTTTATTCATAATATCTGTTATTGTTACGGGATTATGCATATGTATGTAATTTTTTGACCAAAACTTACTATATTTTTTAATAATATTTCGATCAACATATTTTTTTACAAAATTAAATTTTAACATCTTTTTCTCGTAATATTGTTTATTATATAACCATTTACGATCAAAATATTTTCTGTATCTATCTCGTTCATGTTGTGAATGTTTAAAATAATGTATTCTCTTACGCAAACGATTTTTTTGTAAATTTTTTTCATATTGACGTCGCTTTTTAACACGATTATTCAGTAAATTTTTTTTATATTGATCCCGTTGCTTAGCCCGATTTTGTTCTAAATTTTGTTGATATCGAAACCGCTTTTTAGCACGATTATTCAGTAAATCTTTTTTATATTGATTTCGTTGCTTAGCCCGATTTTGTTCTAAATTTTCTTGATATCGAAGCCGCTTTTTAGCACGAATATTTTTCAAATCATTGTCTATATAACGTTTTTTACTACAATTATCGTCAATTTTTTCATATTGACGTTGCTTTTTATTAACATGATTATTCAATAAATCTGTTTTATATCGATCCAGTTGCTTAGCCCGATTTTGTTCTAAGTTGTGTTGATCTTGAAGCCGCTTTTTAAGACAAACATTTTCTAAATCATCATCTAGGTAACGTTTTTTACCACGATTATCTTCAATATCATAACATTTATTTTTCGAAGAATCATATTCGACCATATAACATTTTTTAACCTGATTATTATCAATATTATGACATTCATTCTTCAAAGTATTTTTTTTAGATAATCTCTTTATACGTTGAGCATTAGCTATAGCTTCTCTTGCTTTTATTACTGCTAATGGAAGTACTTTTTGAGGAACATTATAATTTAAATCCTGAGGAAAATGCTCAATTACATTAGATTCAAAAATTTTTAATAGATGCGAACGCATTAGACTATGGTCATATCTTACTTTTTCAGGTTTAATGTTATATAATAAGGAAATAGCAAAAGCTATTGCAAAAACACCACAATCATTACCATTTGGTTGTTGTTGCACAGTCGGAAATCTGACTGAATGTGTCTCAAAATCATATGTTGGAAATAATCTTTTCAAGAATTGTTCGTGATCTTTATGTAATATTTTATTATTTAAGGAATCATATATAAATATATTTTTTCTATCGTAATAACTACATACCCAATGTGACGGACTATACAATATTTGAATATGTTTTGTATCTGGTAATACAGGTTGTATCAAATGAGGAAGCTGTATTCGCCATGTTCCAACAGGTTTATAGTCCGAACAGTTTTGTAGAAGTTGTGACGTGGTAGCTCAGCTGCCACGAGTAGCAGCGTTCCTCCCTCGTCACAGGCTGCGAATTCGCGCCGTACGGGGAAAATAGGCGAGAGGCGAGAGGGGATCTCCATGGGGAACCGCGACAGACCTAGCGAGCGTAGCATTAATTTCTTATATTTTTGATTTCTTTGCGCGGCGGCCGTCTTCCGATGGAATGCGACGAGAGAGAGCGAGAGAGAGGAGGAGAGAGAGCGACGACGATGCGGGGAAGGAGGAAGGACGCCACCGGTGCCCGGGAGAGATGAGCACGCGGCCCGCACGGGGATTCGGCGTGACCCTGGGAGGGCCACGGCCGGAGCCTAAAGCGGCGGTGCCCGCCGACACCACAACGGGACGTCCCGGAGGGCTGTGGAGGAGCCCGGATGGGACCAAACGCGTCGAGGGAGGCGTCGAGTCCTCTCACGAGGAACGGAGGTCTCCGCGTGCGCTGCCCCGGCTCGGGAAATGGCCCAGCGGGAGAAAGAATATTTCGCGGGGGCCTGCGAGGCCCCCGGAAGGATTACGGCGCGCACGTCCCTGCGTACGCAGGACTGCGTGCCTTGCAGCAATTGGGTCGCGGCGCGGAAACAATGCGCATGACTGGGCGGGGGGTCGCGGCGTCGATCCGGGATCGACCGCGATCCACCCCGCTTTTGCGTGCGAGCGGCCCTACCGTGAAGTTGCGTGGCGGGTCCCTTATCGAAATTATCGGTGTGGCTAGTGCGAGGCTGCAGCCAAACAAAAGGGACGAGCCTGGAGACGAGGGAGGACGTCGCCAGGACATTATCGGTGAGGTGGCCTGTCCCGATAAGTTACTGTGAGCGGTTGCCGGCCGGCGAGGTGTTCCCGGGCCCGTTCTGCATCCGCTTTTGTGTTGGTGCGTGACTCGCGTGGACCGCAGGGCGGTCATACGTTCGTGTCATTAATTGGGAAAATATCGGATGCAAGCGGGCGGGACGCCGAAGCGCCGAGCCACGGGGAGGACGATCGTGAAGACGCGTGGGTTCCGTCGGAGATTCCCCTCGACTGTGCGCGCCGCAAAGCCCTCGCGCGAGCGAGTATCGCGTCGCGAGTAGCGGGTGGACGGGACTTCCGGTTTCGCGACGGTGTGTAGTGCGGTAGCGGCCGGCGATTATTGTGTGACCTCCGCGAAACACGTGGTCGCGTTCTCTAGTTGCCGGGAGTGTCGGCACGTTCGAACGTCCGGAATTCATGTGCGCGGAAGATTCCATCGTCTGTCCTTGTCGGCCGCGTGCCTACCGCGGGAGCTTCCCGCGTATCGTTCGCGTTTCTGTTTGGTTTGCCTCGCGCCGGGGCGCCGCATTGTCGGAACGCCGCATGCCGCGTCCCGCGATATTATTGTTTCGCCTGATCATTAATTTTTAATAAAGATCGTTATCTGTTAAATTCCGAGCCTAATTTTTTGGTGTGTCGTCCGCCACTTCGTGTTACCGCATTCGCCTGCTCCCTCACGATTCACCCCGCCCCTCTACCGTTAGGCAGAGCTGGTCGAGATTGTCGCGCGAGGATCGAGGACACCTTGGCGTAACGATTTTCGCGAATTGACGCGTCGTCGAGCGCGTCTGGCGCCCAACAATTTTCGTGATAACGCGTGGCCGAGATTCGAGCGCGACAAACACGGCATCGAGGGTACCGGTTACCCTATCGGTCTCGCTGCTTTTTGCTCGCGGCTTTCCCGGTCAGGAAAAGTCGTGACAAAAATTTGGCGCCCAACGTGGGGCCCTCAAGTTGAGGGGGGCAAAGCGGTTATCGCGCACTATCGGGTCGAGCGGCTGGCGCGGGGAAAAGGAGGGGGGCTCCGAGTAACATTTTTTTTTTGGTCTCCCCTTTTCCCGCTTACACAGGCGAACTTTTCTTTTGGTGATATTTTGCATATATTGTGTTTGATATTTTGTGAATTATATTGAATTCATATTATTGAAAATTTATGTTGATTGTCGGGTTTACGTCGGGAGACGAGAGAGGAATAAGTGGCGAGGGCAATTCCCTAAGAAAATTAAACGAGCCAGGAGAGGCTCTGTAGATTTTTTTTTGTTTTGTCGGTACGAGCGAAGTTTTTTTTTGTGAGCTAGAATACGAGAGTACAAGTAAATTTCGAGACGTGCAAGAATTTGCGAGAGGACGAGAACAACGATTGGAATTTCGAAGCGCGCTCAAGTTCGTACCGTTCGCTGTGTTGTTGAATGGCTCAAGGAAGATTTTGGTAATATTGAGATCTTGTTGACGAGTGAGTAAGGTAGCTATCGCTGAGCCTATTGTATTAAAGAAAGAAAACAACAGAAGGAATGCCCCGATATCGCTGTAAACACGAAGTATTGTTCGCACTTATTTCTCGTCTCGCGGCGTACACTCCAGTGATATTATGAATATTATTTGCGATTGACATATGATGTGATATTTTTTTTTGACTACTGTTATTTACTATATTGTGTTTTGATATTGATATTTTATTTTATTGTGTGATATATTGCTATTTCTTGTGTTTGTCGGCTGGTACCGAGGGAGGAGGAGAAAATAAGTGGCGAAAGAGCGTGCAAGTAGAGTAGTGAGAAACGTCCGAAAGTTTTCCATTTCTCTCTCTCATAGTATTATCGAGCCTTTGAAGGGAGCACCGGATACGAGCCGTGGGACTTCTTTCCACGACGAATTAAATACCGAAGAGGGAAGTCGAGTATCGGAGGGCCAATTGCCAACGGCCAATGTAAAGAGCGAGCGATAACCATATCACGAGTAGATCACGTCGTGCTCCTAATTATTAATTTTTTTTTTCTGCTAGTACGGAGTTGCTCGAACGTAAATACTTCCCGGCCGAAAGGCCGCTAGTAAAACTTTGGGAAGAGAGGCCGTAACGTTGAGCTTAGAGTTAAATTACCAAGGACGGAGATGTTATGATTTACGAAAAGAGCGTTGTTACGAGCACGCAGAGAATTGAAAGGAAATCGCCATAAATACGAAATATTGTTCGAACTTATTTCTCGTCCCTCGGTGTGCGCTGCTGTATATGATTTATTTGAGTTATTGAATTCGATGATTTAATTGCTGAATATTTGAATTGTGTGCCTTACTATCTTTATGTGACTTATGCCATTTCGGTGAGAGATTTGACTTATCAATTTCTTTTTTTTCTTTTTCGTGATTTATCGCTTTGCGAGACCGATCGGAGTGCTTTACGATTAATTAATGTTTTTTTTCTCGTTTCTGTTTTTTTTTCTCATTACTTATTTTTTTTTCTCTTTTGATCGTGTGAAGCCTTACTAATTTTTTTTTGTCGTGGCATTCCACCAGCAATTCGGAGTTAACCGGTAATTGACGGATCGATGAATTAATACTCGATTTTGTGTGCAAACATTACCTCCGCGGGAGCCTAGCTCTAGAGGAATTATTTTTTTTTCGGTCGTCCTGTTATTAGTGTCGGTCGCTCCTCGGGAGGAGGGGCTGTTCTGCTACTAATCTTTCAGAGCGGAGCATCTGAAAAATTTTTTTTCTTTTTCTCTCGGGATAACTTTGGATCTCTATCGTGTGACGTAGTGTTGTTTCGCAGGCCGATCAATTAATTTCGTGAACGGGGCGAATAATTGCACACGCGTACCTACACCTTTTCTTGTGCTGGTGGAAACATCGTCTTTATAACTAATCTTTGCTATTGACTTCCAATGTTTTTGGTATTGTGCTCTGTTTCCTTTTTGTGTATGAGTTAGTGTAATAATTCGACGGGATACTTTCGTGCGAGAGTCGCGTTTACCACTGGCGATTTGGTCCTTCTCGCGCAATCCACGACGAGTGTACCTTCGCGTTCGAGACCGGTGTCGGGTTGTGCGGACACCGGGCGTCGCGAGCCAGCCCGAAATAATAGGGACGCGGGCAGCGTCCCCGGGGAGACCGCATGAACCGGCGGGAGGGGGACGACTCGTGGATCTTCACCGCCGACCGCGAACAGCTGATCGCGGAATTAGAGCGGCGCCGGTTATCTACAGACGGATCGGACTCCGTATTAGCGCTTCGATTACTGCGCCGAGGACGGGCCGCGTTCACGTGCGAGTCTGCGGAGGGGGTCGAGAGCCGTGAGATGTCGGACTCAGACCATTTAGTCCTACCCGAGGGGGAGGGAGACCGACCGGATAGCCCATATGAAGTTGCGAGGGGGCCGATCGGCCACGTTCACGCGAGGCCGTCGAGAGAAAGCGGGGGTCACTACCCCCGGGAGTGGGGGGGCGGCTCCATGGGTAACGCATACAATATTATGCGAAAATGGAACTTGAAGTTTTCGGGAACGCGCGGAGAGGACGCCGAGACGTTCTTGATACGGATCGAGGAGGGCCGCGAGTTCATTCCGTTGGACGATGCGGATATTTTGCGTTGTCTGCCGTTCTTTTTGTCGGGGATCGCGCTGCACTGGTTCCGGGGTAAGAAGGCGCGCTTGACGACCTGGGCGGCGTTTAAGGCCGCGTGGCGGGTGCGCTTTGGAGACCCGGACTTCCAATTCGCGCTACGGGACGAGATAATGCACCGTACCCAGGGGGAGCGGGAGTCCGTCGTCGACTATTTGACGTGTTTGGGCACAATGTTTGACCGTTTAACGCCGCCGTGGGGCGAAGCAGAGAAGATCGGGTACGCGCACCGCCACATGCTACCGCGCCTGCAAGCGATGGTGCCGCGGGAAGCGGTGACGGATTTAGACGCCTTAGAATTGCTGGCGGCGCGCGCGGAGAGCTGTCACCGCGCCGCGCAAAGTTACCGGGCCCCACCACCCCCGGAGAGGTCATTATTTCCGGATCTCGCGTATCGGCCGCCGAGAGAAGGGAACCGTCACGGACGGACGACGGATACGATTGCCGCGTTGGGAGTGTCGACCCCCGGGGAGGGGAGCGGAATGGCGAAAAACAAGAAGGAAAAGAGACCGGCCGCGGGTGGCGATGCGAGCGCGCAAGCCACGCCGGCCGCCCCGAGTACGTCTACGGCGACGCCAGGCCCGAGCGGGGCACGGGCACTTACTGGAAAGTGCTGGAATTGCGAGGGAACGGGACATTACGCGCGCGATTGTAAGGAGGCCCCGCGGATGCACTGCTATCGGTGCGGGAGGGCCGGGGTCACGACGCGCTCTTGTCCCACGTGTTCGGGAAACGCGTAGGGGGGTCGCGACCCGGGGGCGGTCCGACTCCTGCACCTATCGGCCCCGAGGGTGCGGTTGCGACGATTCAGACCGACTATGTCTGCAATTCGTTTGGGTTGAGGGACTCCTATCTCTCCTTTCTTAACGTCGAGATATCGGGCCATAGCGTTCGCGCGCTGTTGGATTCCGGATCGAGCCGCACAATACTGGGGGCGGAGACGATTGATTTAGTGAAACGTTTAGGTTTTCGGTTCGGTCCGGCCGCGGATCGGCGAGTGACCACCGCGACCGGACAAACGACAAGAGTGAGGGGGGAGGTAGAGATCCCGTTCGAGCTGGGTAATCGGAAACGAACGGTGAGGGCGTACGCACTGCCTACGGTCGGCTTATCGTGCATTCTGGGTATGGATTTTTTGTCGGCTTTCGGGATAGTCGTGAATTTTTCGGCGAAGACATGGGCTTTCGGGGACGACCCGACGAGGCAGTTCTCTCTGGAGACCGAGACCACCCGGTCGTTATCGGCCGCGTTAACGGGGGGGGCGACCGGCGGTCAGCGGACGGACGGTGAAAACGATTCTAGAGAGACGCGGGGAGAAGGGGCGGTACAACGCGAGGAGGCGAACGCGAGTCTAACGCCCGACACCTCACAGGGGGGATTGAGCGAGCTATCGGCCGCGGAAAATCGCGAATTAGCTGAATTTCTGAGAACGGAGGTTATCGGTGACCCTAAGAGACCAGGAACGACCACCCTAACGGAACATCGTATCGACGTCGGGGGGCACGCGCCGATAAAGCAGCGGTACTACCCCGTGTCGCCGAAAATACAACAGGCTATCTACGAGGAGGTAGATAAAATGTTGGAGGCCGGCATTATAGAACCCTCGAATAGCGAGTGGTCCACGCCAATAGTAATGATAAAGAAGCCGAACGGCACGTATCGGTTTTGCCTGGACTTCCGGAAGTTAAATGACGTATCGAAAAAGGACGCGTACCCACTGCCGTACATGAACTCGATATTAGACAAGCTGCGAGCGGCGCGATACATATCGACGATAGACTTGAGCCAGGCCTACTTCCAGATCCCTCTGGAAATAAATAGTAAGGAATATACCGCCTTTACAGTCCCAGGGAAGGGGCTCTTTCAATTTACACGCATGCCGTATGGGCTCACGGGAGCCCCCGCAACGTTTCAGAGACTTTTAGATAGATTAATAGGGCCCGAGATGGAACCGCACGCGTTCGCTTATCTTGACGATATCGTTATCGTAACAAGAACTTTCAAGGAACACCTCCACTGGCTCGGGCGCGTGTTCAATCGTATCGGAGAAGCGGGCCTCACTATTAACCCGGACAAGAGCAAGTTCTGTCGCTCGCAAGTTAAATATCTCGGATTTTTGGTGCAACACGAAGGGCTAACGGTAGACCCGGAGAAGACGGTTGCTATACTAGAGTACCCCCCGCCGCGTAACATTCGTCAATTGCGTCGTTTTATCGGTATGGCGTCGTGGTATCGACGTTTTATACCACAGTGTGCGGCCCGATTGGAGCCATTGACGAGCCTTTTAAGGAAGAACCGCTCTTGGGAGTGGGGGGACACTCAAAAGCAAGCTTTTGAGGTGATAAAATCGTGTCTCGTGAATTCTCCCACATTATCGTGTCCGGACTTTGAGAAGCCGTTTGTAGTGCAGACAGACGCTAGTTCGGTGGGCTTAGGCGCGGTACTATCGCAGGAGATCGGGGAGCCGAACACGTCATCGCGTACGCGAGTCGCTCGTTGTCGGACGCGGAAAAGAAATACTCCACGACGGAACAGGAGTGTTTAGCGGTTGTTTGGGCAATTCGAAAATTCAGGCCCTACCTCGAGGGCTATCGTTTCACGGTGGTAACAGACCACAACAGCCTACGGTGGCTGCACAATTTAAGAAACCCTACGGGCCGGCTAGCGAGGTGGGCGCTGGAGCTCCTGGAATACGATTACGTAATCGAATATCGGAAGGGGGCCATGCATCACGTACCTGACGCCCTCTCGCGAATGTACGAAGGGGGCGAGGAACTCTGCGCCGTGATCGCGACGGACGACCAGTGGTACGTCGGGCGGGCGGAAGAAATAACGAGAAATCCGCGGCGGTATCCTGACTGGAAATTGGAGGGCGACGAACTATATGTGAGAAAGACGCGCGGCATCGCGAGGGTTGTCGGCGACAGGGACCAATGGAAAAGGGTAGTACCAAGGGAGACGCGACGGGAGGTGATCCGCGAGAACCACGATCCTCCTCACGCCGGACATTTGGGGGTCGATAAGACGTACCAGCGAATTGCGTTGCGGTATCACTGGCCGCGCATGTATCGGGACGTGGCGGAGTACGTGCGTCGGTGTGACACGTGTCAGAGAACAAAGGTGGAGCAGGACGCTCCCGCCGGTTTGATGGGACAAAGAGTGATAGAGTCACCGTGGACGGTAGTCGCGGCAGATATTATGGGTCCTCTCCCAACCAGTAAAGCGGGACATTCGTATCTACTCGTCCTTCAGGATCTCTTTACAAAGTGGGTGGAGTGCTGCCCACTTCGAAAAGCTACCGGGAAGAGAATCCGCGAGGCAATAGAAGAGTTAGTCATTTATCGGTGGGGTACGCCGCGCGTGCTTCTAACCGATAACGGGACGGAGTTCGTTAACCGAGACATACAGGCCTTGACGCAGCGGTGCGGTATTCACCACGCGACGGTTCCGCCCTACCACCCGCAGGCCAACCCGGTCGAGCGCGTGAACCGCGTATTAAAGACGATGATCACCGCGTTCGTGGATAGGGATCACCGTGAGTGGGACGTGCACGTGCATGAATTTCGATTCGCGTATAATTCGGCACACCATACGTCTTTACAGGCGACACCGGCCTTTCTGAATTTGGGACGGGAGCCACCGCCGGTGGGACTGTATCGGGACGAAGCGGCCGTCGAGGTTGAGCGAACCGAACCGGCTGAGTGGCGAGAACGTATGGAGCGCCTCGAGGCACTACAGGAGTGGGTGGTCGAGAACCTCGAGGCGGCCCAAGAGAAACAGGCGAAATATTATAATCGCCGACATCGCGACCGCCAATTTGAGGTGGGCGAACAGGTGCTGAAGCGGCACCACGTATTATCGTCGGGAGCGCGGCACTTTTCGGCAAAGTTGGCGCGAAAGTTTCACGGCCCTTTCGTGATAAGACGGATTCTGTCGCCAGTGGTCTACGAGCTCGCCGATTTGACGGGGGGAAGTATTGGGAAGGTCCATATCAAGGATCTGAAGCCCTACCAGGAACCACTGGATGTGTAGAGTCCCTCTCGGGGTTGACTGTTACGTTGGGGCGCGAAGGGGAGAAGGAGAATGAGCGCCCTGCGCCTTGATTTTTGTTGTCTTGTATTGTTTTGTCTGGTGATGGTAGCTATATTGTTAATGTCGTCCTACAGGAATTTATCGGGGTCCGCGAAGACCGGACCGTGGTTTGGGATAGCCGGGTGAAGAGTGGTCCCACACGAAAGGAGAAGAAGGGGACTCATGGACAACTTTATGGCCCGGTGGGCGGCCCTGTTTCGGAGGGTCGACGCGGAATACCCGGGCTTCTGGGTTGACTTGACCCAGACCCTGGAGGACGAGAGGCGGCGTAGGAGGACGACGCAAGGGGCCGTCGTGTTAGAAGTACCGCTGTCCCGCACCGTGTCGACCCAGACCGAGCCAATATCGGGGGCGACGCGCTCCGTGGGGACGCAAGCCAGCCCCGCCCAAAGAACCGTCGGGACCCAGACGGACCGGGGGGAGGAGACGAGGCAAGACCAGGAGACCCAAACCTGGATGACGGTGGCAGACCCGCGTACATTCGCCCGGACGGGCCTGGGCGCAATAGCGCGGCTACTGGACAGCCTCCCGTGGCCTCCGGAGGAACGGGCGACGACCGAGGGCGAGAATCAGGGCCCACCCCGCGGGAGCCCGCGCGGGAGCCCTGCGCCCGCGGAGCCAAAAGACGAGCCCCGACCTCGCAGTGGCCAAGAGGAGAAGAGGGAGGCCGCCGCGTCGAGGGAACCTCCCCGCCCCGGACAGGATAGAGAGGAGCCGCGTAAGGCAGTGGAGAGGGAGCGCTGCTGGAACTGCGGGTCCCTCTACCACTTTACCAAGAGGTGCCCCCGCCCGCGAAAGGAGGACCATTGCTATCGGTGCGGGCGGCGGGGTACCACCGTGGGAGCGTGCCCGGAATGCCGAGAGGGATACGAAGCCCAGGGGCCGTACCTCCCGGGACGAGGTCGGGAGGGCCCGGAGCCCGAGCGGCGAAGAGGAGGACCGCCGGGGAGCCTCCGAGACCCCCCCGAAAGTATCGGCAGAGGACGCGGGGGGAACCCGACGGAGGGACGACGCACGGAGACCAAAGATCCCCCGAAGAAATAGGACCCCGCCTGGATGGGGGGCCCCGTTTTTTTTGTTTTTTTTTGTGTTTTTCTTCTTTTTATCGTTTTTTTTTGTTTTGCTGTCTTGTTTTTCTTTTTGTTTTTCTTTGTTTTGGTTATGTCCAATTTTTCTTTTCTTTCGGTTTTCCGTCCATCTCAGTGTTTTCTTTTGCGGTCTGGACCAGGGGCCTGATATCGGAGTCGGACGGAAAAGTCCCTGTAGACTTCCCCCGGAGAGGGGGGGCTAATGAATAAAAGGAATGGGAGACTATAAGGAGCCTACAGTTTTTTTTTGTTTTTGCGAGATCCCCCTGATTTCCCCGCGTCCCGACCCGGGTGGTCGTGGCCTGCCGTGCGGCCGCGAGAGTGGCGGGAACGGGGTAGCGCTACGGCACGCCCCAGGATCGAACCGTGCGTGTGGGGAGTGTCGACGGAATCGCGAGAGTTAAATTGCGGATTGTGGTTATTTTTCTTTTGTTTTGGTCGTCTGATTGGCAACAGGATTCAAGTTGCCGCAAGGCAAATTAAAGTTTTTTTTTGTGTTTCGTCCTTGGCGTGACCTCGACTGTCGGGTGACCCGTGGAGATCTCGGATGCGCTCGCGCTGGCCGGTGGCCGCAGGGCGGACCGCCGAGCTGGTAGGGATCCTCTTGGCGTGGGGGAGTTGTGACGTGGTAGCTCAGCTGCCACGAGTAGCAGCGTTCCTCCCTCGTCACAGGCTGCGAATTCGCGCCGTACGGGGAAAATAGGCGAGAGGCGAGAGGGGATCTCCATGGGGAACCGCGACAGACCTAGCGAGCGTAGCATTAATTTCTTATATTTTTGATTTCTTTGCGCGGCGGCCGTCTTCCGATGGAATGCGACGAGAGAGAGCGAGAGAGAGGAGGAGAGAGAGCGACGACGATGCGGGGAAGGAGGAAGGACGCCACCGGTGCCCGGGAGAGATGAGCACGCGGCCCGCACGGGGATTCGGCGTGACCCTGGGAGGGCCACGGCCGGAGCCTAAAGCGGCGGTGCCCGCCGACACCACAACGGGACGTCCCGGAGGGCTGTGGAGGAGCCCGGATGGGACCAAACGCGTCGAGGGAGGCGTCGAGTCCTCTCACGAGGAACGGAGGTCTCCGCGTGCGCTGCCCCGGCTCGGGAAATGGCCCAGCGGGAGAAAGAATATTTCGCGGGGGCCTGCGAGGCCCCCGGAAGGATTACGGCGCGCACGTCCCTGCGTACGCAGGACTGCGTGCCTTGCAGCAATTGGGTCGCGGCGCGGAAACAATGCGCATGACTGGGCGGGGGGTCGCGGCGTCGATCCGGGATCGACCGCGATCCACCCCGCTTTTGCGTGCGAGCGGCCCTACCGTGAAGTTGCGTGGCGGGTCCCTTATCGAAATTATCGGTGTGGCTAGTGCGAGGCTGCAGCCAAACAAAAGGGACGAGCCTGGAGACGAGGGAGGACGTCGCCAGGACATTATCGGTGAGGTGGCCTGTCCCGATAAGTTACTGTGAGCGGTTGCCGGCCGGCGAGGTGTTCCCGGGCCCGTTCTGCATCCGCTTTTGTGTTGGTGCGTGACTCGCGTGGACCGCAGGGCGGTCATACGTTCGTGTCATTAATTGGGAAAATATCGGATGCAAGCGGGCGGGACGCCGAAGCGCCGAGCCACGGGGAGGACGATCGTGAAGACGCGTGGGTTCCGTCGGAGATTCCCCTCGACTGTGCGCGCCGCAAAGCCCTCGCGCGAGCGAGTATCGCGTCGCGAGTAGCGGGTGGACGGGACTTCCGGTTTCGCGACGGTGTGTAGTGCGGTAGCGGCCGGCGATTATTGTGTGACCTCCGCGAAACACGTGGTCGCGTTCTCTAGTTGCCGGGAGTGTCGGCACGTTCGAACGTCCGGAATTCATGTGCGCGGAAGATTCCATCGTCTGTCCTTGTCGGCCGCGTGCCTACCGCGGGAGCTTCCCGCGTATCGTTCGCGTTTCTGTTTGGTTTGCCTCGCGCCGGGGCGCCGCATTGTCGGAACGCCGCATGCCGCGTCCCGCGATATTATTGTTTCGCCTGATCATTAATTTTTAATAAAGATCGTTATCTGTTAAATTCCGAGCCTAATTTTTTGGTGTGTCGTCCGCCACTTCGTGTTACCGCATTCGCCTGCTCCCTCACGATTCACCCCGCCCCTCTACCGTTAGGCAGAGCTGGTCGAGATTGTCGCGCGAGGATCGAGGACACCTTGGCGTAACGATTTTCGCGAATTGACGCGTCGTCGAGCGCGTCTGGCGCCCAACAATTTTCGTGATAACGCGTGGCCGAGATTCGAGCGCGACAAACACGGCATCGAGGGTACCGGTTACCCTATCGGTCTCGCTGCTTTTTGCTCGCGGCTTTCCCGGTCAGGAAAAGTCGTGACAAAGTTCATGAAAATGATCAATATGGTCATCGTTAAGCCACTCATTTTGAATAATAATATCTTTATTTTCAGGTTTTAAAATAATTTCTTTTTCCTTTGGAGACATTTTATTTGAAAAACTTACTACAATTTTTTACAAACGTTTGATTGTTATAAGTGCAAAGCAGTGAATTTTTATAGATCCACAGAAACCGATTTTTATAGACACAGCGACCGATTTTTAAAGGCGCACAGCAGCCAATTTTTATAGGCGCACAGCAGCCAATATTTATAGGCGCACAGCAGCCGATTTTTATAGGCGCACAGCAACCGAATTTTATAGGCGCACAGCAGCCGGATTTTATAGGCGCACAGCAGCCGATTTTATAGGCGCACAGCAGCCAAATTTTATTATTATAGGCGCACAGCAGCCGAATAATGTGATATGTATATATAAGAAATATGTAAAAAGAAAAAAGAAAAAGAGAAATAAAATACTTTACCTTTCTTCTCTAAATTAGTAGAACCTCTTCTAAATTAGTAGATAATATAAGTATCTATATGAAAACGTAAAAAAGACAATTATTGCATACAAAGCATCGTCCACAATGATCGCAGTAGTAAAGTTGTAATGCAATTACATTAACGATTGACGTTTGCAATTGTCTCTTGATCAATAGACAGACGGCTAAATAAAAATCGCTAATCGTAAACGTCAGCAGCTGCTTTCTGATTGACAAGATTGTCAAGAGACAATCGTAAACGCAAACGCGAACGCAAATGCAATCGCTAGTATGATTCGGGCATAACATAACATCTCAAAAATCTGATCCACTCCCTAAAGCTCGGAAACAGCTTTAAAACACGATGAACATGTAGACTTGAATAACGTTAACAAGATCAGACGGTCACCTTAATATTGATATATCAACATGATGTCCTCCTGACCTTGACAACATCAAAGTCAAATTCATACATATTTTTCTCATAATATCCTACTTACAACTTTCATCTGAAACATTTTTCCGTATTTAGGCTGGTATTCATAGTCGAATCTTATTTAAAGATCGTCTCCAGCAATGTCTTAAGATGCTAATATGGCTCTGTGATTGGCTGATGGCATCTTAAGACAATACTTAAGATGATCTTAAATATAAGATCCGACTGTGAATACCGGCCTTAAAGTCGTTTCCAGGATTTAAGTAATAAGTCAATAGAAACGCTCTGTTTAGAAATAAAATATTAATATTTTTTCAGTTTATTTTATTAAATATAACATAATGTAAAAATTAGATAAGGCAAACAAGCATCGAGAACGTAGTACTTATATACGTAAAGATATAGGCCGGTATTCACAGTCGGATCTTATATTTAAGATCATCTTAAGTACTGTCTTAAGATGCCATTCGTCAATCACAGAGCCGTATGAATACCACCCATAGATCATAGTCGAATCTTATTTAAAAATTGTCTCGAGCAATGTCTTAAGATGTTAATACGGCTTGGTCGATGGCATCTTAAGACTGTACTTAAGATGATCTTAAATATAAGAATCGACTATGAATGGGCCATAAATTTACTTATATTTTCATAAAAAAGTTAGCTTTTCAAATTAACGAGTAAGCTTTTCAATACAAGATGTTCTGTATTTCTAATAGAAAATTAATCCACTGATTGGTGTATACTTTTTTAGGATTAACGATCACATTTTTACTTTTTCAGAAATACAGAATCGATCCCCAGACGTTAAAAACCAAAAGTTTGATTATTTCAATCAGTAGCAAAATATCAGATTAAAACAAGTATAAACGTGTCAAAAACATAACCATGTTTCACTCTTAATGCCCGTTTACTTTTATATTTAATTTTGGAAAATTCTGAACTTTGAAAATAATTACACATTTTCTTCTTGATACTTACTAAAATATTACCTTCAATACTTTCTTCTCGCCTTTGATTTAATAATAATCAAATTAATTATATTGACAATCTGTATCAATAAAACCACAACCATAAACAAAAATGAAGACACCATTCAAACGGCCATAAAATTTCTAAAGCTGAGTTCGTAAACATCACTGCCATGTACCTGCATATGGTACGTTCGGGGAGCCGCTATTAGCGCTACCAACATCAGTCTATCTTCATTGCTCATTAAAAGCAGAACAAGAACAGACTTATGCTGATAGTAATAGCGTCTCCCCGAACGCACTCATATATATTCCATTCCAGTGTGTCTCCATCCACGTCGAACCCATGTCGAAAATGGCGGCAAACAAGGATATTATGTAAGTATAAAAAATATAACGTATCTCGTAAAAATATTAATCATTAAATATAATAAAAATAATACGTTTAATTTCAGCAACATGGAAATTGACAGCGAAGGAGATGAATTGATAGCCAATGCAGCTTCTCAAATTGAGAAGCTGCACGTGCAACAAGTCGCACCTGCAGCTTCTCAATTTGAGGAGCTGCAAGAAAATGCGCCACCGGCGGCGATTCCACTGCCGCCGACGACAACGTCGGCCTCGCCGTCGACGACGTCGGTCCCGCCGCCGCCGACGACGTCGATCCCGCCGCCGCCGACATCGATCCTGTTGCCGCCGACGACGTCGGTCCCGCCGCCGTCAACATCGTCGGTCTCATCAGTAATGTGGTGGGAGGCCACACCAACGTGGCCATACCCATGGGGAGTACCCCATGGAGTATTGATGACCCCACCACCGCCACCACCACCACCACCAACACCACCGTCACAGGAGCGGACAAGACGTAAGTAAAAAATACTCCAGGTTATTTATAAAATATATTAATATCAAGATCTGGTCTGTGATACACATCAGTTTTTTTTCAGTGCAACAATGCAGCACGGTCAGCCACAAAAAAATAGTCTGTATCACGGATCAGATATTTTTATATTTTATTATAATTAATTTATTTTTCCTTATTACAGCTCCTCAATGGCAACGAGCAGGGCGCGGGCGAAGAAGGGGCCGCGGAGGGCAGCACATTAGAGAAAGGGGCCGCGGAGGGCAAAATATTTATATAACTTACAAGTAAAAGGTAAGTAAGATAAAGAGTACGGTCGGGCTCATGCTGCGCTTTCACTTGGCACGAGCCACTACCGTGTCTCTTGATAGATGTGGAAAATTATAAAAATACTGTTATGTGACAATAGCTACAAACGATCAAGGAATTCCTTGATCCGCAGCTACTATCACATTACAGTATAATTTTACATGTACAAAATAACAAAAATTTTTATTATTGTTTCAGAGTAACCATGGAAAAAAATATACATATAAATATATAACATATAAATATATAACATAATATGTATATATAATATATTAATAAAATAGTAACGTATCAAAATATATTTTTGCATCTATCTTGTTTGATCTATTATCCTGATCCTGAGCTGCTAACAGAATAGGTCTCAAATTTTCATTTGTGTTAATATTATAAAATAAAAACTAGTATACAAAAACTAGTATAATATAATAAAATAAAAACTAGAAGTACAAAGTAGAGCAATATCTAACCCTATATATCTCTTCTGGACGTGGCGATCTAAATAGTGACGCAGTAGAAACCCATTTACGCGGGTCGGAGAATACATTTTAAACAGAGTACACCTGAAGCTTACTAATCTTGGCTCTTTCCTCCTCGGTATCATCTCGGCAGATCATAAGCGTACTTCCAAGGCTTTCACCTCCATCAGAGTTGTCGATGACTTTAACAAGTTTATGTTGTACTTTGTTACATAATTTTTATATTATGTTGCACACTGTCAATGAGATACGCAATGTGAGATAGTTGGAGACCAGAGAGAAACCTCTCCGAGGTTTTTCTCTATGGAGATTGATTGAGGTACTCGTGAGATCATCGATGGAAGAACTTTGAGAAAGGTAAGGAGGCAGAAAGAGAGAGAAAAAGAAAGACAGTGAGAGTGGTCAGTGGAAAGAATTATTTTGTGTAATTCAATTGTATTGTATACTGGTGTCAATGAAAAATAAATAAAATGTATGATGTAGAGGGGCCATCTCATTTAAACAGATTCTACATGAAGTATATAATGCTCGTAGAACTCATACTTATGTATGTGCTATTATATCCCAAGTTGTTCAAAGAAGTCGATGGAAACAATGGTCTAATTTCAATATTATCATGATCACGGTAAGTAAACTTAAACTTATATATTTTAAATATATCATTCGTGATACCATTGCTATATTTTTTATTTATTGCATGTAATTCTTTTATATACCACAAGATTTTATTGACAAGTATGGTTCCATGTCCAATAGGACATCGAGCTAGGCTCATCTCAGGTCAAGTATTAACTCATCTCTGCTGATATTATATTTATAAGAAATCTTTGTTACATTAATTATTTTAATGATCTTAAACTCTACCAAATATCAATTGTAATTCGGACTTCAGTTCAGCTTTGAGAAATCTTGATGGCAAATTATACCCTTAGGATGGAGAACGAAAATACAGATATTGCAAGTACTTTAGAAAAGGTTTTAACCACGTCACGAGTGGAATATACCACTTGTCATCAATAAAATCTTGTGACACATCTAACATCCATTATTCTGAAAGCATAAAATAGCATATTATATTTACATGCAACAGGAATGATATATTTAAAATATATAAGTTTACTCACCGTGATCATGATCTTTATAAGTAATACTGATATTGACAATACGTACATAAGTATGAGTTCTACAAGCATTATATGTATATTTCATGTAGAATCTGATTAATTATTTTTGTCCTAGCAGTCCAATATTAATTTATAAAATTTATTTGGACAGGTGATTATCTCCTTTGGAGGAAACAGTCAATTTCCACACTACGAGATAATGCCATTAATTGTATCAGTTAGTTTCGTTTATAAAAAATGTATTATTTCATAGTTTGATTTTTATGATATTTAGATGAGATAGCTCTCTAGTAAATCTACAAATATATCTCATTAACACAATGTACAATACAACGATTGATACACTTGCATACCTCGAATGCTCCGCTTTCCACTTTTGTCAGTTTTCATTCTTTCCATTGACCGCTCTCGCTGTCTTTCTCTCTCTCTCTCTCTCTCTTTCTCTGCCTCCTTCCCTCTCTCAAAGTTCTTCACTCCATGATCTCACAAGTACTTCAATCTCCACAGAGAAAACCTCGGAAAGGTTTCTCTCTGGTCTCCAACTGTCTCAAGTTGCCTATATCACTTACAGGAAATACATGTGATTATTAACAACGTTAGACATTACCAGTTATTAAGTGATACTATAGTCCACATACTTCGTTGTAATAGTTTTAGATAAGATTTCACGTATTTTACCTACAACTAAAAAAGATTTAAGAGCCACACAGTTGCAATACAATTGTATCTATTCTCTTATCTGATAGTACACCTTCAAATAATCCTTTAGGTATAAATTGCCCTGCCAATTCTCCACATAATAATTCATTGAATTTAATCAACAGCAGCATACATTGCCTCACAGTAAATCTTTGATGTCAATCAATTATAATGACATAAGGGACTACCATGCCTCTCGATCTTTTTCTTTCTTTTCTCATGCACTCTTTTTTCTTTTTCTATTCTTCTGATTCAATGTTTCTTCATCTCTTTTTTTTAAATATAACTGAAATTAAAACATAACACAAAGTATTACTCTTATCTCAGAATACTTTATTCCATACAAAGAATAAAAATTTTGTGTAACTTATTTGATTCAAATTAGGCACAGCTGTATTTATTTCCACCATGTAATCCACGATGTAATATGCAAGTTATCATATCCGCCGCAGATTAAAACATCACACACGAAATGACAATTGATAGCTACATTCCAATTCCCGTTCTATCCCCAACTAAAACAACTACTAAAATCATTAATAATCTAATAAGATTTAATATAAAATAATATATATAATTTATAATTATTACTTATATATTTAAATATATATCTAATTTTAAATTCTAAATTTAACGCACTAACCGACTGCTCTCACTGTCTCTTTTTCTCTCTCTTTCTGCCCTCTTCCTTCTCTCAAAGTTCTATATATATTCGATGATCACCAGTACCTCAAACAACAGCAAATTAGTATCATAAACTTTTACCTCTCAAATCAAAATAGACACATCAGTCACTGTTAGACATAACGGTATAAGGCCTGGTCTATAATAGCTTAGAGTAAACATGAAGTAAGAAGTAAGAGTAAGGTAATTTTCTTCTGCGCTGTAATTGACCAAGCGTTAAGAAAAGCAGGAGTAGGAGTAAGACGAAATGAAATAATTTATTTCGCTTACACCCTTATGCCAGCTTTCTTACACTGGATTAATCCTTTTATGCCTAATCTTACTTCTTATTCCATGCTTACTTCAGCTATTGTAGACCAGGCCTTATACCGTTATGTCTAACAGTAACTGATGTGTCTTTTAAAAAAGCAATATATTAAGAGGTAAAAGTTTTGAGAGGAGAGACCAGGCATAATGCAAGATCTATAATGTCAGCAGGAATAATGAAGTGAGAATGAGGAATAAGAGTATAACAATTAATCATTTCATATTTTCTTACTTCTTATCTTACTCCTACTCTATTACTCCTGCTGACATTACGGCTAGTATCATATCACATAGTCGAATCTTATTTAAAGATCGTCTCATCAAGTAATGTCTTAAGAAATGATCTTAAATAAATCCGACTATGAATACCAGCCGTAGATCTTGCATAATACTTCACGAACTGTCATTATTAACAAATAACAACATAACCTCACACTGCACGTCACTTCGCGCAAACTCCTGGCGACTCACATAACCCATTATTACACACGATGCAACCGTAGTAACGATGCGAATTCGTTTTATTACGCACATGATTAACGTTAGACATTAAATTAAATAATTATACGTGAAACGAAATTGTCCAAGAAGCATGCGAATATGACACCTCTGCTCATGCCACTATATTTCGTCGGTATGATAGATTCCTAAATAACCTGATGTTTATTCATCAGCACACAAGCGCCTCTCGTATCAAAAGTGTGAAAGTGACGTTTTCTGATCTGAGAGGTCGATGACGATTGACGATGACGACGTTTCTTACATGAAAACTTTGACATTTGGACTTTGCGTCATGATATCTCCTCTCATAGGATACGTAAAGGAAAAATAAAAATAGTTTTCTTATATAAATCGACCCCAATCTTTCGATTGAGCCTAGTTAAAACTCGATCCGTTGAGCCGTTTCTGAGATTCGATAATCTCGAGTGCTCGCAAGTCGTGTACTCGCGTAAAGAACACGGTCGGGCTCGCGCTGCGCTTTCACTTGGCGCGAGCCACTACCGTGTCTCTTGATTTCATTCCCCAACAGATAGTTAAAAAATTTTGTTACTCGCATGATCGAGGTCTTAAAATTTTCTATAAACAATGCCCTTTCAAGATTTGTAATGCTCGATTTTGTCGCTCAACTCTAAGTCGGTATAAATAAACAATTTATCTGCGCGCGCAACTGCCGCGCGCCGTTATCTAAAATTTCATTCCCCAACAGATAGTTAAAAAATTTTGTTACTCGCATGATCGAGGTCTTAAAATTTTCTATAAACAATGCTCTTTCAAGATTTGCAATGCTCGATTTTGTCGCTCGACTCTAAGTTTGTTTAAATAAACAATTTGTGTACCCGGGCGCCGCGCGCTGATACCTAATACATTATATCCCAACAGATAGTTGAAAAATTTTGTTACTCGCATGATCGCGGTCTTAAAATTTTCTATAAACATTGCCCTTTCAAGATTTGCAATGCTCGATTTTGTCGCTCGACTCTAAGTTTGTTTAAATAAACAATTTGTGTACCCGGGCGCCGCGCGCTGATACCTAATACATTATATCCCAACAGATAGTTGAAAAATTTTGTTACTCGCATGATCGAAGTCTTAAAATTTTCTATAAACATTGTTCTTTCAAGATTTTCAATGCTCAATTTTGTCGCACGACTCTAAGTCTGTATAAATAAACAATTTGGGTACCCAAATCTTAGATAACGGCGCGCGGCAGCCGCGCGCGCAGATAAATTGTTTATTTATACCGACTTAGAGTCGAGCGACAAAATCGAGCATTGCAAATCTTGAAAGGGCATTGTTTATAGAAAATTTTAAGACCGCGGTCATGCGAGTAACAAAATTTTTTCAATTATGTGGGTAAACCAGTACCTTTGTCAAGCTGTCCTCCCCTTCGGTACTTAAAAAAATATATTTAGAGTGCTCAAATCGTAGAATTGAATACATCAGAATTTATTGCTATTTTGTTGCTTTAAGATAGCCTGAAAACATTTTGGAAATAGAACGTTTTTTAGGAGACACCTGTACATCAATACTAAGTACATATGGGTATATCTTGAACAATGTAATAATTCTAAAATATTATTGCGCTATCTTAGAGCGACAAAATAGCAACAAATTCTGGTGTATTTATTTTTTTAATTTGAGCGCTCTAAATACGTTTTTTTATTATGGGGGGGGGGGGGCTAGCTTGATGGCAAGCTGGCCCCACCCCTTTCAAACGTCATTTCCTGCCAAACCGCTTGAGCGACAAAATTCGGAATAGGGTAACAAATTAGCGACAAAAGAGCACTAAATTTTTATATAAGTGCGGATTTTTAAATCGCTGGTGGGGGGGGCTAACTTGATAGGGGTCAAGAATTGGCACTCTTATAAAACAAATAGGAAATCTTGCTATTGCTGAATGCATAAAACAGAATAAATTTCAAAAAAAAGTAGACATAGAAAACTTTTTGAAGTTGCTACAAGAAGATTTTGGCGTATCTGTCAATAAAACTGTTGAAGAAAGCATATTACATGCTAAGCGCTATCAATTACAAGAATTACCTCCGTTAGAAGATATAAAATTATTGCACAATTTTTTACAAACTAATAGGCGTTTGGCATTTCAACGTCTCAGTGACACATTTACTTATGATAATTGGCGGCAACTGGCACAATTTACATCGGTTCAAGTATTCAATAGACGAAGAGCCGGAGAAATTGAACGCATATTTATCGATGATTATAAGCCCCAAGAAGGTATAAATGAGCAAACAAATCCAGATTTATACGAATCTTTATCATCTGAAGCTCAAAAAGTAAGTTTGCAATATTTCTATGTGTAATCATTTAAGGGGAACCTGGGGCAGAATGGGATAGCAGGATAAATGGGACGGTTCTATTATTTTCATTGCATGGTGCCACAACCATGCAGAAAATTTGTTACAATCAACAAAGTGGCCTCAATTTTATCACGACCTGTTGAAGCACTTCACCAATTTTCACGGTTGCGGCACCATGCAATAAAAGTAATAGTACTATTCAATTTTAGCCCCCTATCCCATTCTGGCTTAGTTTTCCTTATGTGTTATAACATAAAACAACTATAAAAATTAAAAAATTCATATATAAATATTAATTACAAGAGTTATATTAGAAATTATCGTGAAGCTAACTTTTAAAAGTTAAATTATATTTTATTTATATTTTTATTAATTTATCTAATCTATTATGTATCCATATTTTTTCTAACTTATACGCTCTATTAATTACATTCTTTAGTTTTTTTTATTGTAATTTTTATAAATAAATAATGAACATACATGTGCATAAAAAGATCTAACGTTTTAATAATATTAATTAAATTTAAATAGTTTAAATGTATTAATATATATAAATATTAATTTGAATTTTACACTTTTAAATAATGATATTATACTTAATTTCACATCTAATTTTTAAAATAAATATGTAATTGTTAATTTTAGATAGCTATGAAATATGTAAGATTTGTTATTAGAGGAAAATTAGGAAGACCTGTACCTGTTCTTTTGGATTTCGAAATGAAAAGTTGTATAGATTTGCTCTTACATTACCATAAAGAAGCAAAAATACCTGACGCAAACCCATACATCTTCGCTTTACCAGGCTACGATAAAAAGAGGTTTAGATATATAAGAGCTTGTGATTTATATATTACGCACATATTCTGTAGCGTGTGGAGCAAGTATGCCTCTTAGATTAAGAGGTACAAAGCTTCGTAAGCATATTGCAACAAGATGCATTATACTAAATCTATTAGATCCTGATGTGACAGAATTAGCAAATTATCTAGGCCATAACAAAAACATCCACATGCAACATTATCGTCAATCTCTTCTACAATTTGAAATAGTTAAAATGTCTCGGTTACTTAAAATGGCACAAGTTGAAGATGATAATTTTCAACAAAATGATAAAGAAAATAACTCGCAAATTAATAATTTGATACTGATAATTTGACTACAAATGAAATACCTGAATTTGAGACTAATGGAAGTGGAAATAGTGATATAGACAATGATTATTTAGACACAAATTTAACTTGTGGAGCTAGTAGGAAAAGACGAAGCAGTAAGTATAAAATAATTTATTTTAATATTTCTAATATGGAGCAGGCTTATAATTAATATACTATATAATATACATTTTTAATATCGTGCAGCATCGCCATATGGTACAATAAACGCGTATGATGGACACAAACAGAATGTAATACAATAATTACAGCATTTAAACAAGAAATGTCAGAACGACGTTTACCATCAGGAAAACAAATGATAGAGGTTAAAATGAAAAATAATTGTTCAAGTCGTCGTTCCATTCCTCAAATTAGAAGCTGGATTCACAATCAAATTTTAAGAAAATCTAAACTACGTGCTAAAGGTAATATATTTTTAAGATATTTTTATTCAATAATCTTTGATAGTTAAAATTTGTATATAGAATGATTAATAAATGAATAGCAAACTTTGAGAGATTGTTGGAAAGATTATGCTAAGTGAAAAGTGTCATAAAAATATAGTTATGTGAAAAATGTCGGTACGGGTTAAAAACAGATAATTTTTAATAGTTACGTAGGAACATAAGTTACAAAATTTTGTTATTATATAATCAAATTATACGTTTTAGTAAAAAGTCTGCATATATATTTTTTGTTTTGCTACAATTTTTCAAAACTTGTTTTTTTTTTCTTTAAGATAAATATAATTTGCATATCATCATATGCAATTGTCTTTCATATTTAAAACTTATATTTAACATATTAAAAATAAAATTTGTAACGAGCCGTTCCTCCACTACCGCTTGAACGGAGGTAAGGCCGTTACCCCTACCTCGCTCGCTCCCTCCGCTCTTCTCTCTTTCCCTCACCACCGAGTGGAGGGTATATAAGCCCTCCACTCGCGACGGAAGACAGAGCTTCCCCGGCCTGCGAAGTGAGCAGACCGTTCCTCCTGGTGTACTGAGCCAGGCATCCTCGAGCGCATATTGAGCGCCGTCACCTAACCTAGCGATCCTTCCTGGCACGCAGTGAGTGCCTTCCTGGCCGCGTATCGAGCGGCAACTCACCGACACGATCCGTGCCCTAGCTCTCGGCCGCGCACTGAGCGGTCGCCGTCGTCCCGACCCGGGGACTCCGCACTGAGGAGGAACCGACTCCGCAACCGGTCACCACGCGTGGTGACAACAACGCCGACGAGCGAACAGCTGATGCGCCGAACAGCTGACACCGGGCACCGTGCCGACGACCGCGCCGATTCACTGCGCCGCTAGCGTTAGGCCTTAGGGCCGCCGCGCAACACCGCACCGCTGCCGCCGATACCGCACCCGCCGCCAATCACCGCGCCGACCGACCGGCGCGCGCGCGCCGCCGCAGCCTACCGAGGCATTAAGCCGACACCGATCACACGCACCGCCGCCGTAGCCAATCAGGGCACCGAAACTCAGCGTGCGTAGACACACCGCGACACAGTCGCCATCGTATCACACACACCTCGCATTACGAGGACCATACTGTACATATTAGCGTAGGGAAATGTATATATTAGAACGTAAGCTTATTGCAGAATAAATCCATAGTATTACCGAACACACCGTCTTCTCATTTATTCGAGCCCGCCGCCCGGACCCTGAATCCCGCGGCTATCCGCAGCCAATAGACATACAGGATTCAACGGTTACAAATTAATTATTTTATGTTTCAGATCTTGATAGCGAGAGAGAATAAGATTTATCTAATTTATTTTCTAAAATAAAATTGAACATCGCTTAAAATACTTTTGCAGTAAATACATAAGATTTAGCATATAAAGTATGTCAAATTTGCCAAAAAATGAACTGCTGTTTTAAAATTATAAAAGAGTTACATATTTACATATATATATTTGACCTTATGATAATGTGTTTATTTATCATAAAATAATTAATGTTGGCAATGCCTGTGATACTTGTTATGTAATATATAATGGTAGAAGTTGAAATAAAAAATGAATATTTATGCCGTCGTTCCGTTCCTCAAATTAGGAGTTGGATTCGTAATCAAATTTCAAAAAGATTTAAATCACGTGCTAAGGGTATAATATATTTTTAAGGTGTTTTTATTAAAAGAAGAGATTTGTTCTTTTTTTCGTTCCTTCTTTTTTTCTAAAAAAGAAAAGGAAAAAATGTTTAATTTGAAAAAAATAAATTTTAGTTTTTCTAACATTACAACGCAAATATTTTTATAGTATATAGTACATAGTTTTAAAAATTTACTGTATTTAAAAAAATACTTAAAAAATATATTATTAGCCGATTTAGATTTTCTTGACATTTGATTGTGAATAATAAAAATAACTTGTAGCGATTTATCAGAAATTGTAGTACAGATAATGTACTTGTAGTACAAATAATATAATTAACTTAACGAAAAGTGAGAAAGGGAAAAAAGAGCGAGTAGAAGTGAAGAAAAACCAAAGAAATAGACTTAAGACAGGAAATTTAGATACTCGATATTTAGAAGTTTTTCTTAAATACAAATATCATAATTATAAGTTAATCTTTTTATGGATTATCGTGCAATTATTTCTTTCAATGGTTTATTTTTAAATATGTATTCAATTGAGAAAAAATGTTTTTATAACGTTTTTTACAAATTGAAGTACAAATTATATGCAGTATAAAGATATGTACGTATGTACAAATTTATAATTTATACAAACTTGAATATATTATCATTTTTTCTTTATTTAATACATATTTAGAAATAAACCATTAAAATGAATAATTGCACAATAAACCATAAAAAGATAAACTTATAATTATGTATTTGAACTATTTCATGTTAATACTCATTAACATGAAATGATTAATAACAGAAACGTCTGTGATGGTTTTACGTACACTAGAATAAGAGATTTTGGGTAAGGTACTGATGAGAGAGAGATTTTATTTTATTTTTTAAGAAAGAATAAGATTTACTTTTCTTTTCTGAAAAAAAAAATAAAAAAAGTAAAAACTCCTTAAAGCAATAAACCTTGGTTTTTCTTTTTATTGCAGTGCAAATATTTTTGTACAGTTTCTCGCTGATTTATATGAAGTAGTTAACTGTATCTTAACAAACACTATTAAATGTTTCGAGAGCCTCATTCTTTCCACTCTTTTTTAACTTTTTCCCAGGTAGCAAGCTCACGTCATTTTGACGTCCCAAAATGGTCATTTACTGACTACTCTTGACGTCACGTAATGACGCCTTTATGACGTTAAAATGACGGTCGAATGTCACAAATTCTTGACGTCATAAAATGTACCGTATTTTGACGTCATGAAATATACCATATTTTGACGTCATGAAATGTACCGTATTTTGACGTCATGAAATATACCATATTTTGACGTCATGAAATGTACCGTATTTTGACGTCATTTCATGACGTAGTCTTTTTTTTAGCATAATGTATTTATGACGTAATTAAAGGCCGTTGCACAATGCAAGGCAATAGCTATAACAGAGAATATTTCCAATAGGTTGAAATCTATTGCCTGTGGTTATTCCCTGTCAATCGCTATCGTCTAGCATTATGAGAGCCTTAAGATGGGCAAATATGGTAAAAAAATAGGTACACATGTATAATATAGTATACAGAGTGTAATGTAATCGGAAGCCATCCCGTAATGGAAAGATAGACGGAATTGAGATGAACATAAAAGTCCAATATTGTCTTGGGTTAGGTCTATCAATAATCAAGATATAAATTTTTCAAATTGTACGAATGAGAGCGCGCCGTGTGAAGAGCCGAGACGCTCGAGCTGTAGCGCGGCCCACTGTGTCGAGCATTGGTTGCCGGCGGCGGGGGAAGGAGAAGCGGTGCCGCTGCCTGTGCTTCGCCGCCCTCGCGTCTCACCGCACCGCGCCAACACTCGTGGCGATGGCAGCTATGCACATTCGCGATTACTTGACAAATTAGGAGTTAGCAAAAATATGACAAATTAAAACCGTAATAAACTGCTGTGATTAAGAAAGTCGAAAGAGCGAAAGCGATAGATACTAATGGAATCTACTTATGGAAAGTATATTTTCTCGTTGGAATATGACAAAATATCTACGGAGACATCGTGTTTAATAGTTCTGTTAGAATATTTCGTAAACTTAAGTTTTCTCTTGTATAATTACAAAAAAAAACGCTTTGTTGTTAACCATACTGGTGACATTAACATCTCCAAGTATAATTACGATCGTATCGTATAATTTATCACGAAATCGTTAGATCAGGCATGAATACTTTTCTATCATGTTACGAAGAGTGTTATATTATGGATAAATATTTCGTGCATTTCGTAATTTTCTAATAAAATACTTACGAAAAAAGAATGTATACAGAATCAATCGTGACAGACGATTCGTTAATTTACCATTGTATGAAATAAAAAGATAAGAGACGACGAATGAATTTGATGCGGCAAATACTATAATATACTGACAAGAAGAAACTATCAACCGCAAATTCACGGTTGTTCTTTGTCAATGTAGAATTTGTAAACATACGCGGGATTTATTGAAAACGAATTATCAATTTTATTAGAGGCCTACTGGGGAAACCACTAAAAAAAACGCGCCAAGTTATCTATTTCGGTGGTGCGGAAACGATAGCGTTTCCTCGAAACATCCACAGGTATAATTTTGTTTCTTGTAATATTTTGCGTTTTATCATACTTACAAATTCTACATTGACAAAGAACAACCGTGAATTTGCGATTGATAGTTTCCTCTTGTTAGTATATTATAGTATTTGCCGCATCAAATTCATTTGTCTCTTATCTTTTTTTTCATACAATGGTAAATTAACGAATCGTCTGTCACGATTGATTCTGTATACTAGGGATGGGCGATGTTAAAAAATACATCGATGTTTAAAACATCGATTAAAGAAAAAAACATTGAAACGACATCGATTATATACGAAAAAAAAAATCGATTTATCGATTAATCGTTAAAATTTTTAAGAAAAACACATAAATTAGTTAACATTAATAATGATTATGTATTAAAAAAATAAAATAACAAAAATAACATAAATAATGTAGCAAAAATAAACAAAGGTTAGCAAATTTATTATATTTTGTAATTTTATTAATCAAAACCTTATAATTGTCTATTTTTATCATTTTCTTTTCATAGTCAGTTAACAAGCTTGAAAAATGTATTGTGTGACAAATGTGTATTAATTAGTCTTATGAGAGATTCACACTTACATTTAATATTTTACAAATGATATCCAATATTTAATAAAATATTTAATGTAATCTTACGATGTTTTTAGATTATTTGAAATAAATATGGAATTAATAAAAATTTAAGAATTAAAGAACAGATGCAATGTTTTAACAAGACATGTATTTTATACAGTATTTAATTAATGAAACAACAAATACATTAGAAATAATATATTTAAAATTATTTAATAGAACTATGTCATCGACAAAATATATTACTGAGATAAAAAAATTAAGATTATGTTTATTTTAATATTCAGTCTTTGATAATAAGCGACCTAAGAAATAATAACGGTATTAATATTTACGAGCTAATCTATATTTTGCTCAGTGTTTAAACAAACTTATGTATTATTTTAATCTTAAAACAATATAACACATATAATACGTTTAGCATAAATTGCACACAAGTTAAAAACTTATATTCTTAATATTAATTGCAAATGAGTTAAAAACTTATTCTTAAATCTTATGAATAACAAATTTTTACTCAATTAATGGAATTAGTTTTCCCCTCCAGTGGAAAATTTTATTATACTTTTATTCCAACGCCCAATCTTCGTCAGTAAGCGAACTGAGAAATAATAACATATTTAAATGTTCGCCGGTTAATCTACTTCGGTCATCATTTTTTATATCACCAGCTTGAGAGAAGATTCTTTCTGATGGAACTGAAGTACCCAATGTACTAATGTATCTCACTGCTTCATGATATAAAGATGGAAAAATATGATTCATGGATTTCCAATATTCAAATGGATCTTCTTTTCGATCAATAATGGGTTGCTTTAAATATTGTTTCACTTCATTTAATTCTTCTGTACAGTTATTATTTTTGGCTACTAAATTGTCGTGAAAATCCCATAAATTACTGTATTGCCTAACAGTCATTTCAGTATTTAACTCTCTATCTATTTGTGGATCCTTCAATGTTCTATATTTTTTTAAATCCGATTCAATATGCTGTACTGCAGTTGCAGCGGCTAAAGATTTTTCAAAGTGTAATTTTTTAAAACGAGGATCCAGTATGGTTGCAATGCTCATTATTTTATTATTTTCAAAATTTTTACATCGATTGTTGATTGCCGATTGTAATTTTTCTTTAAATGTAATTCCAATTTGTGTATCAGGTTTGTTAAAATAAATTGTAACATTCATACAACGCACTAGAGGGATAATAATACTACACGTTGGATATGCTTCTCCACTAATTTCTGTGATAGCACGTTCGATTGGTCTCATAATAGATATCATTTCTTTTAATGTTTTGATTTCGTCATGTCTTAACATATCCAAAGGTTTCTCACATTTTAGTATCACAGGGTAAACGTACTTTTCTAACTCAAGAAATCTGTCTAACATATATAGTGTAGAATTCCAACGCGTTGGAACGTCTCGTATGAATCTTAATACAGTTCCTTCTGTTTTTCCATCACGAAGCTGTAAGTTTTTTAGTTCATCTGATGCAACAATGCTTTTCCTTACAGTGGTGACAATCTTTTTTACTTTATGAATAATTTCTTGAGCATCAGACATGCTGGTTAATGCGTCCGGTACAAGATGCGACAAAATATGCGCAAAACAAGCTAAATGTTTATACTTTCCCACTGTTTTTTCTATCGCCAGTTTTATGTTTGCTGCACTGTCTGTGATAATCGCTGTAATTTTTGAACAATTTAATTTAAATTCTTTGATAATTGTATTTAAAGATTTTGCGAGATATTCAGCAGTATGATTTTTGTATAAAGGGAAAACACCAATACAGCCACTCTTCATTTTTAATTCATCTGTTAGATAGTGAATAGTCACACCAAGGTAACTTTGATTAGTAATGTCAGTCCAATTATCACAAGTAAGACTGTAACAAATAGCTCCGTCGATTTTAGCTATAAAATTATTTTTTAATGTCTTATATCGATCTTCAAGCAGTCTAGTTACTGTCCTCCTGCTTGGAACTTTATACAGAGGCACAATTGTTTTCATTAATTTTTTAAAACCTTTATTTTCGACTGTTGATAGTGGCATTTTATCAACTGCAAGCATGTATAAAATAGTATTTGTGATTCTATCAGATTTACAACCACTATCTAGAACAATAAAACAGAATTTTTAATTCTGAAATTTACAATAAAATGTGTAAATATATTTTAAGTAATAATTTAAGACATACCCATGAAAGACATTTCTCGGTCAAATGCATCTTTAATTTTTGTTTCTTTTGTCTACAAAATGTTTTAATTATGATGAAATTGATTATTTATTCTTTAATTGCCATTTTAATTTATTACCTTATTATAGATTTTCTTTTCTTTAGTTTTGTCAAGTATATTAGTATCTGATTGAACACTATTAGTGTCATTTTTTCTATGATTAGCAGACCATAATATTTCATGTTTTCTAGTTAAATGTTGCTTCATGTTTGAGGTATTCCCACAATGTTTAATACTTTTATTGCACAAGATACAACGAGCAGTTAAATTCTTTAAATCTTTTTCAAAATATTTCCAAACAAGACTTACTTGTTTTAATCTGTAAATTAACAAAAAAATAAAAAAAAACAATTTTTATATAAAAAATAATTGAAGACATACCGTTTCGTTTCTTCTTTATTAAGTATTTTTGATTGATTATTAGTTGTTTTCTTAGATTGAATATCCACAGTGTGAAGCATGTTGTTTTCTGCATCTTTTGAGTGATGTGATAATATATCCTTAATTTGTTTACAATTTGAAATGTCTACAGTAGCATTTGAGACCATATATTCTGAACAAGACTCTAAAGACAGTTCTTCTATTTCACATGGATCACTGGAAACAATATTGATAAATAATTTTCATGAATAAAACTTAAGCCTGGTTACACAAAATAAACTTCATTTTAATTTAAAGTAAGACTTAAATATGTCTGTCATATCTTAGTTATTTATTAAAGAAAAAGATAAAGATAGACATATGTTTAAATCTTGCTTAAAACCAAACAACTAGTTCTCAGAGAAATAAAAGTTTATGATAAAATTTTGTTTTGCAATATACATACTCAATGTCATCAGAATTATGATCATTACAATTAATGTCATAATTCTTATTTATTAATTCAATTTCCATTTTTGTATTTCTGAACTTATTAATTTCTTTAAAATCTACCATATCCTGCATGTGTAAATATATCTCTTTATTATTATCTGGAAAAATAAGTAATTAAAAATAATTGCCAGATTTTGTAAATTTTCAAGCATAATATATTATGTGTATCTTTTAAAATGGTTTATAGGTGTAACGTAACTAAGTTTCATAAATTACGCATGTTAACTTATAAACACGGGCCAATTTCACCAACCACACGGTTAGACGAACCGACGCGCGACGGTCAGAGTTAAGGTGCCTTTTCACGCTGACGCTTGACGCTCATTTTTAGCGTCAAAAGACATCACGTGACTATTGGTCTGTTCTTTCTAGCTGCACTGTTGCACTGGTGCAATAAGTTAAAGTAAGACAAGTATATTTTTTCTCATTCTAACTTATTGCACCAGTGCAACAGTGCAGCTAGAAAGAACAGACCATATAATTGACGAATGGGTGTCTTTATTTTTAGTCACGTGATGTCTTTTGACGCTGAAAATGAGCGTCAAGCGTCAGCGTGAAAAGGCATCATTTTAAGGCCATCACACAATGCCAGGCAACAGGCAATAAAAATAGGAAATAAAGAAAGAGAGAAAGAGAGAAGATCATTTCTCTCTTTCTTTTCTCTCTTTCATTATTTCTGTTCTTATTGCTTGTTGCCTGGCATTGTGTTTAGGCCCTAAAGCCGGATCTATAATAGGTGTAGTAAGCCTTATGCCATAAGAAATTGACCAATTATAACCAAATATGAGAAGAATAAACGAATATAATTGGTTAATTCCTTAGGGCTTAAGACTTATTACACCTATTGTAGATCCGGCCTTATTATAGACCAGGGGCTCGATTCTTGAATTCATTTGCAAGAAAACATATGCGCAAATACCCGCTCTAACAGAAAAGTTGCAAGTTTATTGGTTAAAAGCCATACGATAGCCAATAAATTTTCAACTTTTCTGTAAGAACAGAATTTGCGAATACGTTTCTCTTGCAAATGAATTCAAGAATCGAGCCCCAGGTCCTGGATGCATCTCTAATAATAAATTTAAAAAATCGGTTATCGATGTTGAGACAAAATAATCGAACATCGATTAAATCGAGCAAAAATAAATCGGCTGAAAACATCGATTAATTGAGAAAAAACTATCGGTTATTTCGATTAATCGATAAACATCGCCCATCCCTACTGTATACACTCTCTTTTTGTAAGTATCTTATTAGAAAATTACAAAATGCACAAAATATTTATCCGTAATATAACACTCTTCGTAACACAATAGAAAAGTATTCATGCCTGATCTAACGATTTCATGATAAATTATACGATACGATCTTAATTATACTTGGAGATGTTAATGTCACCAGTATGGTTAACAACAAAGCGTTTTCTTTTGTAATTATACAATAGAGAACTTAAGTTTACAAAATATTCCAACAGAACTATTAAACACGATGTCTCCGTAGATATTTTGTCATATTCCAACGAGAAAATATACTTTCTTAACAGGAAACGAGAGAACGATAAACAATGATATCACTTCTTGAAATTCTTTTTTTTTTTATTCAGACAAGTAATGGATTACGAAAAAAAAATCAATTAGATTCTTGTATTTTTGTTGGTATCTATTCTAAATCAATCAGTGAAAATCTGTCGTAATTAATAATGTAATTAAAGATAATAGAAATTCCGAGTTCTCTATCGTTATGAAAGAAAAACTCTTTGTTTTATTAATAATATTTGATATTGAACATCTTTATGCATAATTATCGTAGAAGGCATAATCTATTGTAAAATCGTTACATCAAGAGATATTTTTCTATCGTGTTATGAACAATGAGTGTAACATATTATATGGATATAGCGCGCATTTTATAATTTTCTAATTAAATATTTACGAAATGAGAATATATGAAGAATTAATCGTAGATATTAATCGTGATAAACCTTCGTTAATTTAACATTCCATGGAAAAAAAAAACAATAAGAAACAATGAGAGAATTTGATGCGGCAAATATTATAATACACTTATAAAAGAAAATTATTACTTTAAGAATCAATCGTGAATTTATGGTAATTTTTTATTAATGTTTTCATCAAGGATTTAACAGTATGACACAATTTGATAAGAAACAAAGTTAGAATTGTATGATACTGTAAATAAGATATTTAAGGAAAAGAAAGAATCTTTCGTGAATGTACGAAAAACTTTTATTAATTTACTTATTCACAATTACGATAGAAATTAGATTATTTGTAGATTCCATAAGTATCTATCGCTTTCGCTATTTTGACTTTCTTAATCACAGCAGTTTATTACGGTTTTAATTTGTCATATCTTTGCTAACTCTTAATTTGTCAAGTAATCGCGAATGTGCATAGCTGCCATCGCCACGAGTGTCGGCGCGGTGCGGTGAGACGCGAGGGCGGCGAAGCACAGGCAGCGGCACCACTTCTCCTTCTTCCCCCCGCCGCCGGCAGCCAATGCTCGACACAGTGGGCCGCGCTACAGCTCGAGCGTCTCGGCTCTTCACACAGCGCGCTCTCATTCGTACAATTTGGAAAATTTATATCTCGATTATTGATAGACCTAACCCAAGACAATATTGGACTTTTTATATAAAATTAGAGACATTAAATTCATCCAGTGATCAGCTGATCAAGCGCGCGCGCTCAATCACGCGCTTGTCGCGGTCCGCACACCGTCCACGCGGCGCAAGCGTGACGCGCTCACATGTTCAAAACTAATCTAGCATTATTAATATTATAATTTGATTGTAATCACGCGGATTAAGAGGACATCGGAAAAAGGGATAAATCCTGGAGTCGAATTTATACACACAATTGCTATCAAAATACAATTCTGGAGAAAACACATGTAAAAATCTAAACAGCTATAAAGTATCAACTAAACAATAGATTAAATTAGTTAAACCTTCTCTTTACTTAATGATGGTCAAAAAGAAAAGAAAAAGGGAGATATGCTTTAAAATACAGTTGCCTTTTTCCTAATCTTAATATTTATAAATGAAATCTCGCGATTTAAGTACAACTTCATTCATACTATTAATCACGCGGAACCAGCATGCGCTACGGAAAGTCTTATAAATCTCTATAGTGAAAAAAGGGCGGATTAATAATTCCTAAAGTAACAAAGATAGGAACAAGGCGACAAAAGAATATTGATAGCAAGTTAAAATAATGTATTACAGATGATTTCTTTAAATAATAGTAACAATTTCGGAAATAATCAACAAATTACTCCACGATTTACCACCCTAATTTCCCCGAATTTTGTTATCCTCTCGCCGCACCATCACCAAGCTAATGATATATAAGCGAGCGAAATTTGGTGAAATTCGACTAGTCTTACAAGGGGACCTTACGGGTCATGGAACACCGATTTTTTTTATACTTATAGGATTTGAAGATCAGTACCCGGACTTCAATTTCCTAAAGCAGTACGACGCGCTTCTCAAAAATACTCGAGAAAATCGATTTTGAAAATTTCCGATATCTGTAAGTACAGAAAATTTTAACCTATTGTCAGAGCCGCTCGTAGCCGAGCGCACAGAGCTCTAGTTTCGTAAGCGCGGAGTCGCTGGTTCGATTCTCGCTCTGGCCTCAATTTTTTTTTCATAAGTTAATAAAGTTTTTTTTTAATCCTATATCTTAACATTTATCAAATTGAAATGCTAATTAATTATTAAATATTTATTCGTTATTTTTTAAATAAAAATTAAATTGGCTCATGTAATACTGACGAGTAATGTCAAATGTATTTATTATTAATATATTTTATAACATACATGAATTAATAATTCATAAAAATTAAACAACCATTTTTATAAATATTATTTTTGTTTTTTATATTATTTTTGTATTTACTCGTAATCTCTTAAAAAGTATTTCATTTTCTTTAATGTTTTCCATTTTTTGTACCAAATTTTAATTTATTATAAATATTCGCATTTTCAATCAAGTAGTAATTAAAAATAAAAAAATGTTAATTTTTATTTAAAAAATAACAAATAAATATTTAATAATTAATTAGCATTTCAATTTGATAAATGTTAAGATATAGGATTAAAAAAAAAAACTTTATTAACTTATGAAAAAAAAATTGAGGCCAAAGCGAGAATCGAACCAGCGACTCCGCGCTTACGAAACTAGAGCTCTGTGCGCTCGGCTACGAGCGGCTCTGACAATAGGTTAAAATTTTCTGTACTTACAGATATCGGAAATTTTCAAAATCAATTTTCTCGAGTATTTTTGAGAAGCGCGTCGTACTGCTTTAGGAAATTGAAGTCCGGGTACTGATCTTCAAATCCTATAAGTATAAAAAAAATCGGTGTTCCATGACCCGTAAGGTCCCCTTGTTAATCCGATAGTCTGGCAGAAGTTACTCTGACCAAACAGATCACACAGAAGGGTTCTACAGCGAAATTATATACAATACTGTATAAACTGTAAGAAGGATCGGAAATTATACTCGACTTCGGCAAAAATCTCTGTAAATTCTTATTTTCTTCCCCATATCACTCTCCCATCTTTTCATTCACGGTGCCGTGCTTGGCCTGTCTGAGGCACGTTACCATCACAAATTTTTCCATTCCTTCTCCATTCAGTAACGTGCTTGGCCTGACTAAGGCACGTTACCATCACAAATTTTTCCGTTCTTTCTCCATTCAGTAACGTGCTTGGCCTGTCTGAGGCACGTTACTATCGACAAATTTCTTCCGTTCCTTCACCATTCAGTATCGCGCTTGGCCTGTCTAAGGCGCGTTACTGTTGTAATTCCTTACCCCCCCCCTTTTTTTTTCATCACCTTATATCGAACTTCTTACAGCTAAAAATCATTTATAAAAATAACCTTACACTCACCATTAAGATAAAAATTTCTATCGCAATCTATCAAGGAAATTAACATGGCTACCACATTTTTAGAAAGATCATGGGCAAAAATAAAGGCGGATGGAGGGCGTACCTAAAACGCTTAAAAAAGGAATACTACTTTTTCGGAGAGTTCGACCCATCGGTCTTCGACCGAACTCCATTTCCGGACGCTGTCAACACAACCTACTGGGACCCTCCTTCACCGGGCCCATTCGCGCTACCCCCTCCGAAAAAAATAATAAAAACCTCCCAAAGACAACCCGCGAAACCGCAAGGTTCCGATATCGCTCCGACAAGGATCCGGACACGACCGGTACCCGTCCGATACCAAGTAAAACCTCCCCAAGCACTCGCCACTAGATCGAGGTGTCAGATATCGCAAAACGAACCCCTCCGCGGGACCGTGCATTTATTGTTCCCCCCCCCCCCCCGGATATACTGTAGCCCATAAGCCTTCACCAGAAAGGCAAGTCTGGAAGCCGTGCACAGTAAAATAGGCTCCAGAATAAATAAAATGTACATAAGGTAACACACAAAATTTTTTGTCTCTTCTCTCTCTTATTTCCTCTTGCAGGGTGAAATCAACATCCTCTATTTCATCCCTTACCGTCCACCCACACCGAAATATCGGACGTAACAGTAAGCTTTACAATAAGATAATGTTTTTAATATATAAAATACAATTTGTTTACACACTCTTTCTACTGTATAACATACTATATGTTGCAGAAAACTATGATCGGGGCATGAGAATCCTTATAAAATTAGCGAAAAATCCAAATGCGTCCTTACATTCAGATTAAAAAGAGAAAGGTAAAGGCAAACGATTAAAAAAAACAACCGACAGATTCGTTGCGTCTAACAAAGAAAACACTCACAAAAAACATATTTGAAAAAAACAACTGTTACCGCCCATTCCAAAATTTTCATTTCCTGACTCAAAGAATGCTGCAACTGATAACCAAGGTCACAAACGCCAAACATTGATATCTTTGAATAACGATGTATCGCAAGAATCGTCTAAAGAAAATAAGTCCGCAAATGAGAAGTTTCCAGATGAGAGCATAACGGAACAGTTTACATTAAAGTCTAAAAAAACAAAATCAAGAATGGATACAAATAAAGAAACTGTTCAAAAGAAGAGATGTCTAATACCTTTAAACATAAAACACAAATGCACATACACTGAAGATGGAGAAGCATCTTTAAATTTTGTAGCCAATGCGATTTGCTATCTCAATAGTATGTTTAAATATGTCGTATGCGATAAGCTTTTTTATTTTTATTCTCGCTTATAACATTAATTATAACATTAATTTAATAACATTTATCAAATCAATCTGCTTTTAGCTGAAGTGGCTTCATGCAAATTAATGTTGAGAAAAATAGATAAAAATCTGGAAAGTTTTATGGAAACTGTACCAGAAACACCGAAGAGACTGGAAATTAACAAGTCTTCTATCTTGGATGAGTTTCCACTAAAAAATCTAGACGATTTACACGCAATGGAAAAGAAGCTGAAACAAGACACTACTTTTCAGTCAGAAGTTGTAAGATATTTTTTTTATCTAATGCTGCATTTTCTTACGGAAAAATATATTTAATCCCAATTGGTCGCACTATTTTTAGGCATCTTTAGTGTTAATTATTATTGTAAGGCACCTTTAAAAATCACACATTCAACACTTGTCCACGATTTTCAAAGTCCTAAAGTGCTAAAAAAATTGAAAAAATTTATGAATGCTTATTGAGATCTCTATTTTTACTTATCTATAATACATTTTTTAAATTTATAACATAATTTATAACAACAATTAATAAAAAATTTTTTTTACATAAGAATTGCGCGCACACACGCATCGTTAAAAATGAAACAGGTTAAAAATGACCCAATGTGATCAATTGGGTTTAATTATATTCCACCTCGCTGTAGTAAACAATATAAAATTATCATTGTTCAATAGTTTTTGTACCGTTTAAAAATAATCACTTCTAAAATATATACTGAACAAAATCTTAACAAAATAAAATCAAACAATTTTTTTTTAAGAAGAAATCTTTGCTTTTCGATTCATTTATGTACACTAATTGTGCGCTAAATTGTGCTACTAAAGTTTAAATATATTTTACTGCATTTTTTTATAGATCATATTTCTTAGCAATACGATACAATTCATATTTAAGTCCAGATGCATCCGAACGATGTTTTTTCTTTCCTATACTCTTTTATTTTCATTGATTTCTCTCTACTCGCGAACCCCGTACGGAACCCCAAAGAAATGTTTATTGTAATTGTATAAAATGGAATTTTTGACCTACTAATTTTATTATCCGTATCATTGTCTTGTTTTTGGCCTTTTATTATTTGCTATTATTATTCTATTGGTATTTATCAGTAATATAAAAAATATCTCTAAAATTATTTTTTGAAAATTTTAAAAAATCGATCAAAATTGATCCTATTTTTGTAGAATTATCAGAGAAATGTGTTGGAAATTATTTAAGACGTTTGAATAAATAATGAATGAATAATGAATATCTGTATAGATAGTAAAAGTAAAAAAACAGTACGTGTACATCATCCAATAGTAACCAAGGTGCAATACTATCGATTCACAATATAACCTTAATGTAATTTTGCAATATAAAGCAGTAGTTTATCTGATAGAAATTACAGGACAATATAATAGTTTTATTAAGAATCAGCTATAATTTTATACAATTTTTTAGGTCAATGCTCTACATTTGCATATTTCGGGTGACTCCGATAAAAAACAAGTAACTTCGATACTCCGCGCGGTTCTCGATGACAATTTGGCAAGTTTCTTCAACTGGAAAGGACAAAGAGGAACTAAACAAAAAATGTCTACTCGTCGAATTGCAACAACAATGATCGGTAAAATATATTGTATTATTTCATAGTTAGGACTTATTCTGATAAATTAAGAGTGCTAGGGAGTCAAATAGCTGGAAATACACAATTCTTTATAAATTAATTGCAAAGAAATGAACGCAAGCCTCGATTTTTCCTATGATACCCAATGCAATCACTAATCAATTTAATAACGGTAATGTTCCTTACGAACTACAAATTCGTTCCAATACGATCGTGTCAAATTTAGGAAAATATAAATTATTAAGTTCATCCAATATAGAACCAGAACATATTCAGTTTTCCGATTTCTTAAACACGTCAACACGTGTTAGTAAGTTTTGCAGGATTATCAATTTATTACATAATAATTTATTTATGCTATAATAATGCATTTATACTATAATAAGTTTAGACCTATAAGACGTATAACATAAAGATAAATCTTTTTATTAATATTATTAACTAATCAAATAGTATTAACAAAAAGAATATATATTTAACATGATTCAAATATCATTTTTGTCATTATTATTTTACAATCCTTAAAAATCATTTTTTTGTTATAATAACTTTGGTGTTTTATTTAAAAAAACCGTCTCTTTTTAACTGTATGTAAATAAATTTAACAATTTTTTATGTATAATGTTATGTTTATTTACACTTTAAATATCTACTCATAGTCTTAGAGGGTTATATGAAGACGAACTTCGCAAAAGTTTACAACAATAAATTAAACAAAATAATCGGTTGCGGATCGTTAACTGATGGCGAATTTAAATTAGAAATTCACATAATAAATTTTAATGAAGAGAATTATCGTGACCTTGATTTAAGAAAAGGTGACAAACTTAAAATAATTGGTGCAATACAAACTACAGGTAATTTACATTTACTAATAATTACATTTACATTTACATTTACTAATAATAAAATTTACTTTATTTCAAAATTTATTTTTATGATAAAAATAGTTTATGTAAGCATGATAATAAAATTAGTCATTACTTTATAATAAAATAAATATTTATTATAAAATTAGGGGGAAAAGGAGTAAGATGACAAAGTGTGGGTAAGATGACAAATTGTTAATTTCTCAAAGCTAATAACCAATAATGAGCCGATGTTTACTCATTAAAGGCTTTAAAATTGCGTTGCAATACAAAAATAATATAGTTTAATATAATAAATTGTTTTATTTATAAGAAATACATTTTTAACTTAATTTGACTTTTTTGTCATTTTACCTACTTCTGAAAGTAATTTTACATATCGATTTTTCATAATTTCTGTGATAATGTAAAAATAATAATCTTTTTTTTTTAATTCCCTAAAGCTTTTAGTATCTACAGTAAGAATTTAAAAACCGAGAAATAAATAACAAACAACAACAACAACTTAATAACAATCACAACAATAACAATAACAATAAAATGGGTAAGATGACGAATTGTTAATTTCTCAAAGCTAATAACCAATGATGAGCCATTGTTAAACTCATTAAAGGCTTTAAAACTACGTTACAATACAAAAGTAATATAGTGTAATATTATAAATTTTTTTATTTATAAAAAGTACATTTTTAACCTAATTTGACTTTTTTTGTCATCTTACCCACTACTGAAAGTCATCTTATATGTCGATTTTTTATAATTTCTGTGATAATGTAAAAATAATAGTTTATTTTTTTTAATTCCCTAAAGTTTTTAACAACAACAACAACAACAATAACAATAACATTATTGTTTATTCATATTTTCTTCTATTATTTATATAGAAGGGAATTACCAAATGCGTAACACTTAAACTGTTTTTTATTATCGATAAAATATAAATTTAAATTTGTTTTTATTTCTATACATAAAATGATATTATATTTTTATAACAACTTCACAATATATTTTTCTACAGTTGATCCACCATGTTTTATTGTACAAAACATAAAAGATCTTTCAAAGATAGATGGACATTTACCATTGGCAACAATTATAAATGTCACTCGTACTCTAAAGAAAAGAAATCATTCAGAGAATAATTCGGTGCAACAGGTATAAACATACGAATATTATGTGTGTATAATCAATGAACATTAACATTAATAAAAATAGAGATGCAAATAACTATCTATATATCAATCAAATATCTTGAATTATTTTAATAAACAAAAAAAAAGATTGGACACGAAATATCCATGATGGTCGGGAAAGAGTTAAGACGATAGATTCTTTTCTCTTTTCAATTATCTAAAGAAATGACATGAACAAAAAATATATTTTCTTTTTGTAGCGTCAGAATAAGAAAAATAAACTGGAATAAAATAAGGAGGTTAACCCCAAACCTCTCCCCCTAGAATCCACCAGTGTCAGAAGGACTTCGAATTTCGTTTAAAAACTTTGGAATTATATTCTTGTTGACTTCATAATTAATGGAACTGTCTTTCTATAATAGTTATATCATCTGTTCCCGGGTAGAACTTTGTTGAGGCATGTCCCAAGTCTGTAAAGTGCCTAGATAAGCATGCCCTAAAATAGATCTGCCAATATTGGGCCTAAATAGGCATGCCCTAAAATAGGCCTGCCAACATTGGGCCTAAATAGGTATGTCATAAAATAGGACTGCCATAATTGGGCCTGGACAGAATCCAGAAAGATAAATTCTGACTAGAATTTCCTAAACAAGCCTTGAGTAGGCACTCATGTGGATGCCCCTACCAAGGCTTGCCATAATTGAGCCTAGACAGAACCCAGAAAGGTAAATTCTGACTAGAATTTCCTAAACAAGCCTTGAGTAGGCACTCATGTGGATGCCCCTACCAAGGCTTGCCATAATTGAGCCTAGACAGAACCTAGAAAGGTAAATTCTGACTAGAATTTCCTAAACAAGCCTTGAGTAGGCACTCACGTGGATGCCCCTACCAAGGCCTGCCATAATTGGGCCTGGACAGAACCCAGAAAGGTAAATTCTGACTAGAATTTCCTAAACAGGCCCTGAATAAGTATCCATATTAATGCTCCTACTAAGGCCTGCCATAATTTGGCCTACATTAATCAAGCACCTGATCAAGTAAAGAAAATTTAAAAGGCAAATTCGTAAACTTTAAAAGTTTTCAAATAGTACAAACATATGTAGTTCTAACGAGCAAGAAACATAAAACAGACATTTTAAAATAATAATCTTATGTAAATTTTTGTAACATTTATATACATTATAACATAATGTATTATATGAAATATTAAATTTTATAGTAGTGTATATAAAATATTAGAAAACATCAAAATGTTACAATTTACATAAAATTAATATTTTTAAATACTGGTTTAACGTTTTTTGCTTATTAAGGCTATTGTATATTTCATATACTTTATTTTATAATAATGTAATATTACATATTATAAATGTGATATCTTTTAGTAGCGCAGAAACATTTTACAACATTAAAATTTTTTTTATGTTTTTTCAATACATTTATTTACAGTAAATTTTACATAGTTATAACAGCTTTAATTTGTTTCAATTCTTATTTTTAGAATAACATTATAAAGATATCGTATAGTTACAGTATTTCTTTTTATATTATTGCAAAATATAATAATATTTAGTATTTTGTGTGTAACGAATCATCATAAGCTTGCAGGTAAGTATATATATATGTAATGTACGTCATAATTCTTAAAAAATAAAATTATAAATGAATACATTATAAATTCTGATATATTTTTATCATGTGTGAAGTAAGGGCATAACATAAATGGTTTTAATTTCATCTGGCTTATCTCTTGTATGTAACATTACTAATTTACATTTTACATCTTTTAATGATACATTAATTTCTTTAGTGATATCGGTATCTTTAATTTTCCATACATTTATACGCTCTGATGTAAATGGGTACCTATACATAGGTTGTTCTTTCTTCAATTCTTTACCTGTTATCATAATGTTTAACGAATTAATCGGTCTTAACAAAAGTTTTACCATAACGCATGTTCCATCTTTCAAAAGTAATACATTATCAGGATAAGCATTTTTTATTGTAAATTCTTTATATTTTAATGAGCTAATACTAAAAGTATTATCTAACAGTTTTTCTTAAACTATTTGTATTTCAGATGGAATCATAAGTATTTCTTTGTTTAAAAGATATTGTTCATGAAGTCTACGACATATTTGAGCTAGAACATGGTTTCCTGAACGAACAAGTTTTTTTATATTACCCAGAGCATTTTCAAAAGGAAAACAAGTTAGTTTGCTTAAATTATATTTTAAGTTTGTAACATCATCAACCAAATGTGTTAAATTATGCATATTTATTGATTGTGATTTTTTTCCATAATATTTTTGGGATAATTTAACAAATGTATTAAGATATATTTTGGCTTTTTCAGAATGTCTTAAAGCGTATTCATCACATGATAATAGACGACATGCAGTGTGAAAATGTTTAATAAAAAATGTTTGTAAAGATTTGGCTTTAATAATTTCTTAAAAAGAACAGGTCCAGAATACAAAAGAATAAATCTGAGCTCAGTCGCTTTTAACTTAGCAAAATATTTTACTAATGATCTCGTTTTGCGCTGATATTCACAAGGTATTTGTTGTGACATTTTTATAGATCTGTCTATTAAAATTTGTTTTTGCCGATAATTCAATTTGAATTCTGAATCTTCAAGCCAAAATTTTAATAATTTTTTCATAATTCCAATACAGCACAAATGCATAAAGTCGAGTACAAAATGATGTATCATGTCTATTGGAGGATTAATTTGTAAAAGTGGTGAAACTCCAGTATGATGCTCAGGTTGTTCTTGCATTCGAAAACTTTTGTCTGTTCTTTTATTATAATTACCAAAAGGGAATATCATTCTACCTTGAAATCTTTCGCCTCGTACAACACATCGTTCACATGCAAAATAAGCAGTATGACCTTTACATTGTTTTAAAAAAGATCTGGCTGGTGTATCGCATGTAAAACATTTTATAAGAATTTTGAGGCGTTTACCATTAATTTCTACACCGCTGTGTAATGTATTTATTTCATTAATAAATTCTTCTAAAAATAATTCGATAGTACTTGGCTTTTGATCACCACAATATATAGCAACAGGAAATGGTTTATAAATGTCTGGAGAATAGTCAATTTTTGCTAAAATTATCCATAACTGTTTTAAACTAGAATGAAATAATGGCATTCCATCTACATTTAATATTAAATAAATTTCTTCATTATGTAATTCAACATTTATGTTTTCAATTCCTTTCTTTACTCCAAAATAGATGTATTCTCCATCTCCTAATTGTTGAATTTTATAATCTGCTGTTCTTGTACCAAGAAATACCTTAGATGACTTTGGCAACTGTGGAATTAAACGTCGTCTTAAAATATGCAACAGCTTATCTAAGTGTGCTGCAGGTATATTACAATCAACAGCCCATGTACGAAGGTCACTAATTTCGTCCAATTTTTCTTTATTATCGCAATCACCTTGAGGATTTATATTATTTACATCAACATTATTGTAATCTATACAATTTTCATCGAATTTATTATTATCCTACGAAAGAAAAATTTTGATTGTAATTTTTAACAATATATCAAATACAAAATTAATCTTTAAAATTAATATTTGTTTAATATCTATTTGTATTCTGTATCTTATATATATCAGATTTTATTATTTTAATTCTATATGTTATTTATATTATGTTAATTATAAAAAATCACTTATCAAGTATTTAATAACAATAATAAAGTTTAAAATTATTATAATAAAAATATCAAAATATTTATGTAGGAAACTTAACAAATTATATTATTTTAAATATTTGACTTACATTCTCACCACATGATGTATTATTAGTGTTCGTATCAATATTATCGGATAAGTCTGCAGAATGTTGTTCATTGCTGCTTGTACCAACTGTATGTTTTATCATACGTTTATTCTGTTGTTCAAAATTTTCGGATGTATCACTCGAACTGTCTACAGCCTGTTCTTCCATCATACGCTCTGCAAGTTTGTCGAAATATTGCTTTTCATGAATATTCTTATTAATATCGTATTAATATTGTATTAAATATACATTTTATTCTACATGTACTTAATTCTATAGTATCTCTATACTTAAAACAAATAATATCTCAGTTTTACTTTTAACTAAAAATAAAGATGTAAGATGATGTAAATTTTTACCTATTCTGCGATTGTCTTCATCTTCAAATATTTTTGACCATTTTCTTCTTATTCTGTATTTACGGACACGAAGTCTCGTTAATTTTTTTTTTATACATTTTTCACGCAGGTTAATTGTGGTAGATAGATTTAATGGGTTGTTGTTATCCGTTTTTACTTTTTTGAAGTAGAGACTTGTAAATGTATTGAATAGAGATTAAATAATGAATTCATAAAATCTAGAAAATTATTCGAATGATTTTTTTCTTACCTTTAGTATTTTACTATGACAAATATAAGTTTTATAAAATGTTGAAAAACTTTACTGCTTCACACTATGCCTGACGCTTATCGATTTAAGAGACAGTAGATCTCCCGTCGCTTGCGCAGCTCGCTAACGTGAGCATCTATTGCATTTTTTACTAACGCCGCGCGCCTAAGAAAGACAGAATTATAATGAGTGAAAAGACATGATACCGATTTGCTGGTGTCCAATATCCATTTCACTCACACTCAAGCGAGAAACGTTATTAGTATCGAGTGCGAGTGAAACAGATATTGAACACGTCTTCTCACTCATCATAACTCTGTCTTGAGCGGCGTTGGTGAAGGATGCAACACTGGCACGATCTTCAATTTTCTTCTCTTCTCCTTGTTTTCTTCGCGCGCTCACTAACACATACGGCGTATCTGAACTGGTGTATGGGTGATCGCCGCGCTCGATACTGAGGGACGGTGCGTGTCGCTACACGAATAGTTCGAGAGCATTCGAGAGCGGCTGTGTGCGGAAATAGAAAGTGCAGTGAATAAACGATCGTAATCATTAGCAATTACTTTTTGACCGGCATTGCATTAGAGTTTACAAACGTGTGTAATAAACTACATAAAATAGATTTTTGGTTAAAATATATAACCTCTGTTATACCAATTAATACACAGGATTTTATACACAGGATTGAAACTACACAATCCATAAGAGATCAAATTTTCTTTGAGCAAGATATGTTAAAATAATTATTCTAACGTTACCGAAAAAAATAGTCTATGTACTAAAATTATAAATTAATATTCTAACCTTAAAAATAAATACTGGATCGTTTATTATCAATAATATTGTTATAGAAATTTGTCATAAAAGAAGATTTTTTGTTACATAGCGTGGTTTTTATTTATGAGATCAAAATAATTTTTTTGTTAAAGATAAATACAGGCTGAATTATGCAATAATGTAAAGATAATTTTTAAATAGCTCTAAATACTATAAAAAATAACGATTTTTATATAATTTAATATTACATTTATAAATAAGTTGTACAAAGTTTTTATAGATTATTGATCTCTCTTAAAAAAATTTTAGAAATATACTTATATTTAGAATGGCAAGACCGAAAACTCGTAACTATGTTTTGATAAAATTCATCGATATAAAAGAGACGGATGAATTAGAAACTATAGATATTATCCCTAAAGTGTGGCTAAGGTATAATAACAAAACTGAGAAGATAGAAACTCCTTTTTCTTCTCCTCCATATACCTTTCAAAAGATAAAGAATTTGCACAAGAAGGTTACAAATCTTGAACAACCAGAGGAAAAATGGATACTATTTCCGGTAATTGTTGTTGGCCAAGTTGTTGCAAGTAAGTAAATATAATAAAAATAATAGTTGTTTATTACTTTATAGTAAAAATATAGCCAATTTTCTTATTTATTTTACATATGTGCAGGATCATATGAAGAAGCTTCAGTCAAGCTGGGACAACTACAAGAAAAACCGTATATATTTACAGACGAAGAAAATCCGGAGCTAGTCTCACACGAAATAATGAAGGAAATAAAAGATTTGCAAAATTCTAGTGATTCAGAATACGTACCTTCGTTGAGTGAGGAAGAAGAAGGTATCGTATTAATAACATTTTATATTGGTAAAATATATTTGAAGCATTTTATTAATCTTTGTAAATATTTAAATTAACAATTTTGCAGATACAAATGAAAAGGTTTATCAAAGAAAAACAATGCCGGAGAAAAATATAAAAAGTATTGAATAATATGTATATATGTTATTATATAATATTATGAAGTATACATATTAATAGATGTTATATTTTGTAGAAAGTAATGTAGCTGAAAAACACGTCCTTCAAAGATCAAAAACCAAAGAACAGGAAAGATCGCAGAAAAAGAATAGTCCAAGCAACGAAGGTAGCTCGTACACTACTGTTGAAAAAGGTAAACATCTAAACTGTAAAGAATAAATTTATAGAAACTGAATTAAAATTTTATAACGTCTAAATTAATAGTAAATATTGAACATTTTATGCTAATAAATAGTATCTATATTTTTTCTAGCTTTCCAGTCATTACAGATCAGTATAAACACTATGACAGCTGATTTGGAATTCATAAAAAGTGAACTCAAAGATATTAAAACATTAATAAACGCCGCACCTCGACAAACGGAAGGGAGAGCACAAGTGGCCAATATGTATATGTTAAAAACAAAATATGAACTTAAATTTCCTATGACAGAAATGGAGGAAATTAAAACATTTGATAAAAAAATAAAAGAGGACGCTGAGTTTGCCGCAGATTTCGTAAGTTTTTAATATTAAAATTTAAGTAATGTATAGAATGGTGGGAAATAAAAATTCGTAAAACGCTTTCTTTAAACAGACAATTTATACTACATTTTGAGATAACTTTTGATCTTACAAAACATTATCTGCAGTTTAGTTTTTCACCTATAGAAATAGTTCTCTTATAACAAAACTCTTATAATAACTTATTTGTTTTTGTTAACAGAATATGCGCTGCATAGCATTTATATAGAAAAATCAACAAATACTAAAAATTTAACGAACATTTTTGAAGTATTGGCAACGCGAGATTTGCTTATGACTTATACGGCGATCAAAAATGTTACTGGAAAACGACTATTTAAAGAACACCATAACAACTTGTACTTAACTTTGTATAGTAAGATTTATTTTTAAATATGGTTTTATAATTTAATATTATACACATACACATTGCTGTATGCATAATATTAATATAGTAAAAAATATATGCTTTTAATATTTTTACAGATTTTTTTACTAAAATGCATGATGACAAAAATGATACGATAACGGAAGCTACATTTGGAAAGTGCCTCGGATTAGTCATCAGCGGAGCCAAAGATTGGGAAGGTCATCGAAAAGATAGAAAAAAATTAGAAAATTAACTGTTATTTTTAAATTACTTATGATTAATGTCATTTAAAATTTTTTCTTTTTGTATTTCTTTTATTTTCATATAAATTCTTATTAATCTCAAGTTATTATTTTTTAAATTTTAATATAATACTATTAATTATAATTTTTTGTAAAATATTGAAATGTGTGCTAAAAAATACATTTATCATAAATGTGCGTACTAATTATTGCATTCTTTAAATCACAACCAGTTTTACTCGACTCTATAATAAATATAATTTTTAGTTACCATGTTAAGTGTGAGAAGAAGTCTATAAGCTATTATAATAGTTATTATAATTTACTATTATAATAGTTATAGCCAAGATAAAGCTTAATTAGTGTGATATGTTAAAATAGAACTTAGTTTAGGCATGCCACGATAGGGCTTAATTTGGTATGCCAAAATAGATCATAGTTGGGCATGCCATGATAGGGCTCGGTCTCGTATGCCAGAATAGGGCCTAGTCAGATTTACAAATCAGGCCCTGATTTATACGAGCGTTACATCTCTTTAATTTGGCATGCCAAAGTAGGGCCTAGTTAGGCATACCATGATAGAGCTTGATCTCGTATGCCAGAATAGGGCCTGGTCAGATTTACAAATTAGGCTCTGATTTACACGAGCGTTACATCTCTATGCAGGGCCTAACTGGGCTTGCCTTAAAAGGGCCTAATCAAAAATGGGGAAAACTGTCTAGAGCCTTTACCGGCCCCTTTTTAAAGTTCTACCCGGGTTACTGTCCGTTTTCACTTAATATATATAATATGTCGAAATATAATATAATATGTATAAGTATAATATAATATAATAAGTATAATATAATATGTCGAAATAAATTAAGCCATCAAAACTAAATAATAATTTTGTGTTTTATGTATATTGTAATAGGGAGATTACAATACAAGATTAAAATAGGTATTCTGAAATATAAAATAACCAAAAACTAATTTAAACAGAAAATAAATTAATTTAATTTAGAACAAAATAATTTGGTAAGTACAGATGCTTACAAAAAATTTATCGAATCTTTAAAAACTTTTTTCATGGAAAATAGTGTTATTAAAAGCGTTTAAAAAATAATTTTTTGAATTATTTTTTGTTATCTTTTGGATAATACAAATCTTCTGTTTGAAATCTTTATAAAAACAATTTCGAGACATTATATAAACATTTCATTAATTACATAAAATGTAACCTGACTTAAAATGGCCATAAATGTGAGATTAAATTTTGTTATTGTCTTGGTTGTTTTATTATGGCCTTGGTCAATAATAATTTATATACAATAAACTGACAAACTTTTAAAATGTTCTAGAAGTCATTTTAAGCAAAAAAGATTATATACAATATAGATCAATTTGGTTTAATTACATAAATAAAACGATAATAATTCGATAATAATTCAATAATAATTCGTTTAATTACATTCGATAATAATTCGTTTAATTACATTCTGTATATCTATATTTAAATAAAAATATTCTTATTTAGATAAAGCAAATATCATTCATAATTAATTCATATATTATTACTGTAATTGCCATGTATCAGACATAGTAAGTATAGACCGAGCATTCCGCTGTATAAGCGTTGATGCATACGAAAAGAAAGAGAAAAGATATATAAAGAATCTCTTTCTCTCTCTGACATCATTGTAGTAGGGAGAGCCTAACAGGGGAAATGATGGATCGACGCGAGGAGATGAGGAGAAGTGCTTCCCACTTCTCCGGCATTAAAAAGAGAAAGAGATTCTTCATATATCTTTTCTCTTTCTTTTCGTATGCATCAACGCTTATACAGCGGAATGCTCGGTCTATACTTACTATGGCTGCGTTCGGAGAGCGTGCTATCGCGCAATAGACGCTAACGCTGACAGCAGCGTTCGGGGAAACTATAAGCAGCTTACGCTTTCAAGCTGCTCGAATGATACTTTAGTAAAATTATTGGAGGCAAACAGATTGAAATCGAATCAGTGAACGCGCTCAATATGGGTGATAGTGATGTTAATATTTATAATAAACAAATAAAAAACATAATCTGTCTTGTTCTACAAGAATTTATAAATTCGTCATCTTCATCATCAGAAAGTGAAGATGATTTTGATGCACTTTCTAATTTAGAAAAACGTAAAAGAAAAATTCTACGATTACAAAATTATGTTGAGGAGGTCATACCTAGATGGATAAATGTAGAATTTAAGTCGCATTTTAGGTAAGATTAAATTATTTGCTTTTAATTTATGTTCAAAATTTTGTATTGCATGTCTAAAATGTTAGGTATTTCTATGTGTTTATACTAATTTTTAGTTCAAATTTTATAATATAGGATGTCAAGAAATACTTTTGAATTTATACTCTCAATAATTGCTCCAAAATTAAAAAGATACTATCCAGGATTAGAAATGATTTCTCTAGAGAAGCAATTTCTTATCACTATTTGGAGAATGGCTACACCAGATTCTTACAGGTTAGTGCATCATAGACTACATTTACACGACACCCTTAATTAGATTTAATAACATCTATACTACTAGAGCTGGCCAATCATAACCGGTGTTATTAAATCCAATGTGTAAACATAAGTCATATATTCAGAGTTGGGTTAATATTCCTTTTTTAACTAAATTAAGGTTTAGGACCTGGACACAAACTTTTGCATAACGAATAATGCATAATACATAAGAGAATTAGGCCTGGTCTACAAAAGCTAGAGTAAGCATGGAGTAAGAAGTAAGTAAGGTAATTTCCTTCTGCGCTGTTTCCTTTTATGCTGTGATTGATCGAGCGTTAAGAAAAGCAAGAGTAGGAGTAAAACGAAATAAAAATAATTTATTTTGCTTACGCTCTTACACCAGCTTTCTTACACTGAATTAACCCTTTTATGTCTAGTCTTTTTACTTCATACTTACTCCAGCTATTGTAGACCAAGCCTCAATCAATCAAAGTTGTCTATTTCCTTCCCTAGAATATAGATATAAAGATCTTTGATTGTTTAAACCTTTTATGCGTTATCTATTGTACATTATGCAAAAATGTGTATGGGCCTTTATAATCACACAAAATAAAGAACGATTGAGGCTGGATTCTTGATGCCTAATATTTTATATATATATATATATATATATGTATATATATATCTTAAATATATTTTCAGTTTCTTATCTTAAATGTGATATTTTTCTATACTTTATAAAATAAGTTTTCTATACTTTTTTTAAAGATACTTGTAGCATTATATTTACATTAAATTTAAATAATTATGTTAAGTACTAAGATTCAGTCTCGATCGTATTTGGCATTTCTTTACTCATTTATGTTACACTTAAGCAGTCAAGTTTAAATTATTGTTTATTAATTAGTCATAAAATTAATTTAATTTTGTTAAAAGTTACAAGAACAAAAAAGAATTCTAAAAAACTGTTAAAATTAAATTAAATTAAATGAAAAGTTAATTTTATAAAAAGAATTATTTACATTAAATTAGAAGTTACATAAAGTAAGGTTTTTATAATTATAATTAAACGTAAAAAATGCTTTTTTATTCCTTTTTTACATTAATTTTTAACTAAAGGAAAAAAGTTAATATAATAATAAGTTTAAATGTTTTGAAAATAACTAGTTAAAGTTAAAAATTGAAACGTTAAAATAAATCAAATTAAGTTAAAATTTATTGATTTTTAAATCTTATTAACTTTTAATTTTTTAACTAGTTATTACTCAGATAACACAGATAGTATAGAGAGTTCAAAAAGAATTCATAATTGGTGACATACAATTGAGTTCTTTTTGAACTCTCTGTGCTATCTACGTACTCAACCTTAGTCATATTTAATAACTCATTCAAAGGAATATTGTATTTCTTATTTCTAAATTGGTTTTCATTCTAGATCAATATGTGAAAAATTTAATGTGAGTCGATCAACAGCTTTGTTGACAACACGACGAGTTACTAAGGTACTTGCAAATTTGGCACCAATATTCATCAAATGGCCAGCAGCGAACATTGTTCAAGAAGTATGGGCAGGTTTTGAAGCAACCAATGCTTTTCCAAAAGTTATAGGAGCTATTGACGGTACCCACGTTAATATTCCATCTCCACGTATGAACCCAGAAGCCTATGTTAATCGAAAAGGTCATGGCTCTATTCAGCTGCAGGTTAGTAATGTGTACTTTGTTTCTATTAACATAAATGAACTTCAATCTCGGTTTAACTTATTTGTTATTTTATTATAGTTTCAAAAATTAGAAAAAAGTAAGTTAAACGGAAATTAAAATTAATCCATGTTAATAGAAATGTCATAGATAGAAAAATTCTTCCTTTTGACAATATATTACATCTTACAGGGGATTTGTGATCACAAGCTTCGTTTTACTCATTGTTACATTGGACATGCGAGTTTTGTACACGACCAACGTGTGTTTCGTCTCTCAGATATCTATGATGCATTGGGTAATCCTAATAATTTTCCTGATGATTGTCACTTAATTGGTGATGCTGCATATAAGCTTCATGACAATTTAATGGTTCCGTATCGCGACAACGGTCATTTGACTGAACGACAAAAAAATTACAATTACTGCCATTCTTCAACGCGAATTGCGATTGAAAGAGCTTTTGGTCTTTTGAAAGGACGATTTCGAAGCTTATTACACGTTCTCCCTATGAATCGAACGGATTTAATTGCTCATTTTATCCTTGCTTGCTGTGTCTTGCATAATATTTGTATATTTAGAGGTGATGATATAGACGTGATTTTTCCATTAAATGATGAGGTAGACGATAATGGCCACGAACAAGTTGCTGTAAATAATGCACAAGCAGGTATGATTAAAAGGGATTTAATTTGTGAAAGACTTCCAATGAGACATATATAATTAAAACAATCCACCTAGGCACTATCATATTCTACACAAAATAATTGTACACGATCGAAATATTCTACACAAATATATATTTTGAAATATATATATATATATGTATTTTTTTTATCAAAATATATTTTAATCGTGTACAATTATTTTATGTAGAATATAATCAGTGCATCCATCTACTCGATTAATTTACTAAGATTATAATATATAATTACATTATTTTTATTAATTCTTAAAATAAAAATATAAAATATATAATGTATTTCTTACATTTAAAAATTTTAATGATTGAAAATTTATTATAAACCATGAGATAACTAATACTAATAAGATTATTAATATAAGTTTTTTAAATTTTAATTTAATAATAAGGAAATGTTTATACCATTCAAAATAATTAAAATATTTTTTGTTATATGTATATATATTTATTTCATACATTTTATTTCTGTATTTGAAAAAATACATTTATATTATCTCTTATAGTATTTGACTTAAAATATTTGCCTTTGAATAAAAATAAATTAGTATTGTGCTTTGAGGTAGATTAAGCGCAAAAGCAAATATACATATATGTAACTAAAGATAAAATTTTTATAACGAGCATTTATTCCATTGCTTAGGAGATATTTCAACTTATAGCATTAAATAAATTTAAAAAAATCTTATTTTATACGCATATTAGTCTTTCATGAACACTTTGGTTTAAGATATCACATGTATAATACTCATATATCACAGATATATAAATTACATATGTAATAGCGAACATAAGTAGATATAAGATAGATGTTAAGTTTATATATAGAATTGAAAAAAAGGACGAGACAAAAAACAATAGATATACTAGCAATACTAAAAATGTAATAAAAACTATAAAGAAATTGCATGGAAGAAAACAACTTCATAACTTTTTTAAGTATTCTATTTATGTTTAGAATACTTTAAAAAGTTATGATTTTGCTTGTAATGTTGTCTCGTTTTATACTTAAAATATTAAATAAATTTTAAAAACATCACAGCTTTTCCAACATTTTTTGCATAAATCCCAACATTTCTTTTCGAAAATCCATTCTTTCCTTGTGTCTCTGTTCTTTGTTGTTCTCGGCTAATTGTCGACTTTGAGTAATTGCTTTAGCAATTGTTAATGTTTCTTCTTGTGCTTTGCGCTTTCGTGGATTTGGTTTGGTTAAGTCTACATCGCTAAGTGTGTTTGCACTGGATGGAGTTAATACATTTTTTAAGTGGCAAGTGTTACTTGAAGAAGCAATTGCTGGTGGTGACATGAAAGGTCGCTCTCCAAGTAACGATTCCATGACTTCCATATAAGGCCATGATCTTGGATTATTCCCTGATTTCGAATTATGATCCTTTATGGACTTATAGGTCCTCTTCATTCCATGAAATTTTGATATGCACTGAGATCCAGTGACATTATAACCTTTAGTAGACAACGCTAATGCAATATTGTTCCATCCTTTCTTCTGAGATATTTTGCCCGATGTCAGATTCTTTTCTTGCCGACGATATTCCTCTACTAGAAAGAGTGTTGCTGCATGAGACCATTTAAATAATGACTCATTACTATCTCCTTCATCAGAAATAGACGAAACAGTTGATTCGGTATTAGATTGCATCTTTGCCATTTCTAAAAGACTCGTTGCAAACATCAAATCTGTAAAAATAATAGATAATACACTAAAATTAATATATTTAAAAAATTACAAATACAAATTATAAATCATTATATTTATTTTAATCCGATTTATCCATTTTTATATTATTATTTGATTTACGCTTGATAATTATTAGCAAATCTTTATGATCCACATAACCTCTATTACCTTATTACAATAATTATGAATTACAATAAATGTACAAAAAACTAAAAGTTAAAGAGATTAAAACAGATTAAAAATTGAAAATTTTAAAGTATTAACCTATAACAAATAAAATTACATACCTTTTTGTGCACGTGTTGCATCTTCTGCAGATACTTTTAATGTATAATTTATACCATTTTCATCTATAAGAGAAATCTCTGTATTTTCTTCTTTTTCCATTATTGACTGTTTTTTCTTAATTTTAATCCTTTGATTTATAATCTTTGAGTTCCGTGTACATATAACCACGATTCCAACTATTTGAAAAGAAAATGTGGACCAATCAGCGTTGTTAGCATCTGTTAGCATCTCCTGCCCTACCTCGGAAAAGATAGCGCGAAATAGCGCCAATAATGACGTCACATTACTTCGGTCATGACGTCAGCATTGCTTTCATAGCGCCGAAAAGCGTCTCCTCGAACAGTCTCAGATGCAAATTGCGCAAATAGCGCACTCCCCGAACGCAGCCTTTGTCTATGCCATGTACAAACATTATCATTATATTATTTCAAGAAATTATGATTATCAATAAAAATATCATTAAAATATCATAAAATATCAATATCATTTATTATTAATAAAAATATTAAAAATATTAATTAAAAGAAATAGTCTTCTTAGATATATAACTGACACCAATATTTTGTATTTATTATATATATAATCACTATATACACATAACCATCAATATATGCATGAAATGTCAAAACACACGATCACCGCAATGACAGCCGCTCACGAAGTAAGCGCAGCAAGAGAACCAATCGGCATCGCGGAAAAGCGACAACAATACTTCGAGAGATTCGAGTATCGATGCCATGCCCTTTTTTAGAAAGGAGGATTTGTTTTAATTTATTCTTTTACGCATTTTGTCTCTGCGTAATAAATTTTTTAAGTGCTTGAAAACTTTAGTTTTTTATTTACGTTGTTGCATAATCCTGTGCCACATTACACGGAAAAGAAAAGATGTTAAAAAATTGCTTCCTATGTAGAACATTCTGCTAAAAAAACAGACAAGTTTCAAATCGAGAGATTGAATTACACGTACACGAATGTTCCGTTTCATTCTCCTTGCACGTGGCTCGTGTATTATACATAGTTGATAATACACTTTAATCAATGAATTCACGGAGAAATTCCTATTTTACGTCTTCTATCTTCTATGTTTTTCAAGTAAATAGAGCATAATCAAACGTCCGACAAGGAAAAAAGAGAAAAGATTTGCAAATCGTGAGGTGCAATTAAAGAAATGATTATTTGACCGCTTATCCCATTTGTTTTGCTTCTTAATCTTTCCATTTGCTGTAATAAATTGCAGGATTGCGTAATAACTGAAAAGTCAAAAGTTGAATAATGATAAAGTTGGAAACCTGACTCAAATTAAAAAAATAAAACTTTTAACTTAGTTAATTTAAATAATTATATTTTATCTGTTAATTATATTATATCTGTTATTTTATATAAATTTTTCTTTTGCTTTATTAAGCGACGCGGTAGCGGCGCAACGCCAAGTACATAAAGAATCGTGCTGCATGACGCAAACTTCACTGCGCAAATGTCACGCCGCTACTAAACTTTATCTGAAATTTAGCTGTCAAATTCACTTTCAGTTAAAATATCTCGGAAAATAATAATCAAAAATCGAATAGTAATTTTATTATATATGTATACTGCACAGCTCTTTATGCATGTTAGTTATAAAACATTATGACTTAATTTTTTTATTGCATATGTGACTTTTTTAAATGCATATTAATAAAACAATGATTATGCTTATTATGTATAAAATAATGTTTTATTTATTTTTTTTAACATTGCATGTTGCAATTTTTTAAAATGTTGATTTTAAAATACTAGAACACAACATTGCGCGCGCTTCGCGCGCGCCACTTCGCATTTTTGTATTTAACATTGCACTTATTCTTCTTCCGTAATATTAATCTCACACACTATCATATTTTATCCCCTTCTCTATCTAACACCTCTATCTTTCTCTTTCACCCTCCCGCTGAAGAGCATCTTAAAATCTCCCCAAAAAACTGTAAGTAAATTTAATGCAAAAAGTAGTACATCAGCAAAAAATTATTATTTTCAAATAATTTTTTATTTTTAAACATTAAAGTCTATATAAACGATTTATGATTTATTTAGTTTTAATTTAACGTTTATTGCAAAAAATTTTTAAAAATTATAAATACTCACAGTTTTATATTTTCATATTACAATTTTTTTTTAATTTACATACATAATATTATATAAAAAACACATACACACACACTCACACGCGCGCACGCATACATATGCACATACATTAATAAAAATAATTAATAAAAATAGCCAATAACATGTAATTGCGCTTAAATTAAATATTACTTTTTCGACAAAAAATGATTAAATTTTATTTCTATCCTTTTTCTCTCTTTCAATCACGCATTTTCTTGTTCTCAATCTTGCGTAATTATCTATATAATATTAATATTTATCTATAAAATATTAATACTTTTTTTAGTCTATTTCTAATAACTCATATCAGTGTTTATTTCTATCTCTCAAATTATTAAAAAGAATCGATTAAAAAATTGATTTAACAAATCGATTAAATATTTAAAATTCCAATATTCATTTTGTTCCAATATTCATTTTCAATGGTAGTTAATAACAAACTTTCGTTTGTTATTTCAAATGTGTTTGATAATACATTACGGAGTTTAAAAAAGTTTAAGAAAGTACATATAAAATCTGAAAGCAATACAAAAAGGTAATAATAAAAATATAAAGTAAATAAAAATAAAAAAGCAAAAGAAGAAAGGATCAAAAAGGGAACAAAATTCTATATAATTTTCTAATAAAAGTAATTTCTTTTTTCAATTTTAATCTTTTATGCTCATTTAATTTTATCCTGCTTTAGATCATTTTAAACATCTTTATTTCAATAATATTCTTCTATACTATACTCACTATACACTTCTTTTTTGCTTTCTCTTTTAACTTCTTTTTGCTTTCACGCTATTATGCTTTTTCACACTCGCACTTTTTGTTCTTGCTCTCCTTTGCTTACTTTTGCACATGCACATGCGCGCGCGTCCTCACACACACACACACACACACACACACACACACACACACACACACACACACACACACACACACGCACGCACGCACGCACGCACGCACGCACGCACGCACGCACGCACGCACGCACGCACGCGCGCGCGCGCGCGCGCGCGCACACACACACACACACACACACACACTCTCTCTCTCTCTCGGTCTATCTTCTCTCTCTCTGCTCTGCTCTCTATATTTATTGCTCGGATATGATCAACCCCCCCCCCCCTCCTACTCCTCCTATCCTCCTCCACCCTACCCCCACCTATATCTCTCTCTCTATATCTCTCGTCTCTCTCTATCTCTCTCTCTCTCTCCCATCTCTTTTCCCCCCCCTCTCTCTTTCTCGTGTACTCTTTATCTTATTTTCTTTCGTTTTCTTCATTTCTCTCTTTTTTTTATCTTTTTTCTCATTCTTTTTCTTATTTTCTTTTATTCTCTTTTCTTTAGTTTTCTCGCGCTTAAAATTATTAATTTAATTGTTAATTTAATTATTATAATTATATTTTGCACAGAATTTTAATTAAAAATGTCAAATTTTGAAACGGAACTGTCAAATCTTGAAAGAGAATTAGAAAAAATTGACCCTACCGAATTATTAACAAAAAATGAAGAATTGGATGCAATTCAGATTTTTGATTCGACAGTGTAAGTTTTTAAATATCATTATTTTATTTTGTTAATAAGATTTTATTATATATAAATAAATAACATTTTCAACAATTGTACTTCATTACTCGGATATTAATACACGCTTAGAGATGAAAAACATCAAGCCAATCTCTGCTGATGACTGTATTTAAAATATATATATTGATGCACAATTTTAAACTTTTTTTATAGTGAAATAATCGGTTATATTAATGGGATCGAATCTCCCAGAATAGTCGGGAACAACCAACAATATAAAATTTTAAAATTTTTCTTAAATAATGGCAGTGGGAGACGAATACAAATTGTTTCGTGGAATGATGACATTGACAGAATAATTCCATATATTATACCAAACCATGTAAATATTTAAAAAAAAAGTATAACAATTTTTTCACTTTACTTGGAATTACTTGAAAAATCCTACAAAAATACCTATACCTTATTCTATACTTTCTCTATTTCTTTGTCTTTACTTTTATATTTTTACTTAATAACTTTAAGTATAATGTATTTTTTAAATAACATTAATAATATTAATAACATTTAATTTAATGATTTTAATGGAGATTGTTCACCTGGATGGCGTACAAGCCAGAATTCCTAAAATAGCATCTTTTAATAATGGTAACGTTTCCTACGAATTGCTAATACGCAAAAATACTGTGATTTCTGATTTGGGGAAATATGAACCCACTCCAAATTCTCAGGCTAAACCAATACCAGTTAAATTAAATGAAATATTAAATACAACTCAACGCATTAGTACGCTTTAATATACATAATATTTTAACATATATAATATACATAATATTTTAACATATATATATATATATATATATATATATATATATATGTGTGTGTGTGTGTGTGTGTGTGTTTCAAATAAAAATATAATTTATGCAATTCGGAATTTATACATAAATATTGATGCAAATTTATATTTACATATGCATATTTTTCAGTTTTGCAAGCTTACATTAAAACAAATTTTTCGGAATCACATGACAATAAACAAAATAAAATAATTGCATATGGTTCGATAACAGATGGAACATATAAAATAGAAGTCCATATTATAAATTTTGATAAACAGGAATATAATAAATTTGGAATTCAGAAAGGAGACAAGATAGAGATAATTGGAACTGTTCAAACGACAAGTATTTATGTTTAGTATTAGTATTTTGTGATGAATAATATATTTAACTATATAGCTTTAATAATAATATTTTAAATATTTATTAAATTATTTTATTATTATAATAATATCTGTTATTTTAAATTGTTTTAACAAAATTGTATATTTTATATTTGTATTTTACATTTATATTTTATTTCGTGTTACTATTTATCCATAATAACTCCCTATTAATATAACTATTAATTATTATTTATCCATATTTTTATAGGTGATCCAGTATATTTACTGGTAAATGATACAAATGATATTCGAAAATTAACGGGTCGCATGAACTTATCCAAATTATTAAAAGGCGTTCAAATTCCTCAAAAAAGAAAAATGTCGGAAACTTTACCTGAAGTAATTTATTTAATTAATATTATGATATTATGTATAACTTAATTTATTATAACATATTTTACAGATAGAGAAGAAACGACATTCAATATAAAATATAAAATTTAAACAATGTGACAATTTAAAAAGTTTTAAAATTAATATTATTGTTAATACGTAATATTATTATTTATAAGTTATTAAATTCAATTAAAATAATATTATAAGTTAAAATACACGCAAGAAATTTAATAATTTTTATTGATCAAAAGTTCATCAAGTACAAATAACTTAAGTTTGTATATAAAAAAAATTTAAATAAAAAATAAAAACATTTTACGGATTAAACAGATTTTATTATTTTTTAAACAGATTTTCTCACTTTTTCCACCATAATCATTATTAATTTTAATTATACTATGTATTGTAAAACGAAGACATAACATACTTACATAAAAAATAGTGTTTATTTACCACACACATTTATTTACCACACACACACACACACACACACACACACACACACACACACACACACACACACACACACACACACACACACACACACACACACACACACACACACACACACACACACACACACACACACACGTGCGTGCGCGTTAATAAAGAAAGAGAATGTAGAAAATTTAAAAATTGAAATAAAATATTTTATAAATATGAGTAATATTATACATTTATGCTAACGGATACCGAAGTTTTGAGGAACAATAAGGAAAACTCAGGGAATATCTTGGTTTCGAATGATATATTGAATGCATTGCTTTGTCTTCTGGCTGCTGGATCAATAATTGCATCATCAAAAATTCTTATAAATTTTTTGAAAGAAAAGAGAATGTAAAAAATTTAAAAATTAAAATAAAATTATTTTGTAAATATGAGTATTAATGTTATACATTTATGCTAATGAATAAAATACTAAGAAAGAAATCGTTACGTCAAGTCATGATGTCTTTATTAATTCTTTTTTAATTATGTATCCGTTTTTAATTATTTTTGTAATAGAATTTTTCTTAAATAAATTTATTCCTATAGTTTTTGTTAATCTACATGTATAAAATGTATTTGTTTTTTTTTTACATGAAATATATTTTTATATATTTTTATATATTTTAATATATTTTTATATATTATGTAATTATTTATAAATTTACATAATTTTACACAAACACACACGCGCGCGCGCACGCCCAAATATACACACACAGAAAAAAAATATAGCCAATAATATATGTAATTGCGAGCTGCTAACTACATAAAATATTCAATACAATAATATTTACTGTTAATGCTATAACACTCTTCTTTTTCTTCTTTCTTACACTCTCTTTCTCTCTCTCCTTTTTCCGCTCCTTCTTTCTATAGAAGTCACTGTTTCTCCTTCTGTTTCCTTTTCTGCTTCTTCTTTCTCTCTTTCTCCTACTAATCTATTTCTTTTCCTTCTTTTTTCTAAAAAATTATAAAATTTTAAAGATACTATTGTTATTTCCGATTATATTATTACTTAATATATCTCTTTATTACTTACCTTATTACTTACACACTTTTGATATAACCAATTTTGACGTGAAAACACAACTGTCAAACACAACTGTCAAACACTACGAAGCATGCGACTCAATGATCAGCGAAAGAACCAATCAGCATCGCGGATTAAAGGCAACAATTCTTCGAGACTTTCGAGATGACTTCGATACATTCGATAAATAAATAACATGGCTTTTTTAGAAAAGGAAAGGAAAGGATTAACATTTCTAAGTTTTAGATAGACATATCTGTGAAATATCTATGATATATATATGTGATAATTTAGTTACGTTATTTATAATTATAATAAGTATTTTTTATAGAAAATTAATATAAATTAGAATTATTATTTTTTATTATTTTAATAGCTTATAATTATTATTATACTAGTTGTAGATTATAATTATTATTATAGTAGGTTATGAAGTAGAATCTTTAACGATGTACCTTACATGAAATCTCACACTCGGGTGTACGGGCATTCGGGTCTTCACCTTCTTGAGTAGAGGACCACTAGGTTTTCGGCCCAAGAAACACTGTAAAAAGATTTTCCCCCTTGTAAAAAAAATATAACTTGTTTCGTTAAATATTTGCTTTTAATTTAAACATAAAATGTAATTTTTATTTTATAAATTCTGTTAAGATTTTTAATGGCTTTCTTTCTTGTAATTGCAATGACTATTGATATAATAATTTCTGCAAAATAAAATATTTTTCTTACTTACAGAAAAATTTATTTTTCATTATTATATTAACATTTTAATCTCTACTTATTCACGCGCTCCTGTGTAGTCACGAAAGTCCGTAAATTTGTGATACGTTACTGTATTTAACTTGTAAGCGCATGCGTCGGCTTAGCGTGGCCGGGTAACCCAACCAAATCTGGCAGCATTGCCCGGAGCGGGCGAAGCCGCTTGTGCAGTTCTATTCCTAACTTCGATTCGTCTTAGTCTCTCTCCGCGTTAGCGCGCCGTTCACCTCTCTTAGAAGAGTCTTAATCTATAAGTTCTACCATTTCATTGTGTAACCAAAAGTAGTGAATAAGCAACTAATTTTTTGTAATGTGGCAAACTATTTGTATTTCTTATTAATGTTTAAATATACGCGTAGTGTTTAACAATTATCAAAGTGAGTGATTCTTAAAAACTATCCACACATCGATCCCAATATTTTCGCAACCAGAGGAGCACAGCTCAGAGCATTCACGAAAAACAATCAAAGCATGCAGACCAGCAAGGGAGAAGTTCACCTAAAGGTAGGACCATCTCAATTATTAATTAACAACGCTAACAACAAATTAACTGCGACGCCTCCCTCTAGCCACGTGTCGGCAAATATAATCCTTTGGAACACCCGATCACAGAGCTACAGCTCGCGAATTAATAATCTCATCTTAACTCATTTCACAGCGACGTACAAGCTAATGCCATTTTTCTCATGATTGATCATTAATAAAAGTAATCTCATTCATGGCACGTGGTGACGCTATCATCCACGCTATCCGTACCGCCATTTTCTCGGGACGCGCAGTCATACCGTCAGCGACGCCACTAACGCCGCCATCTTTTCCGAACGCGTGGTGACGCTATCACCCACGCTACCGACGCCGCCATCTTTCTGAACGTGTGACGACGCCATCAGTAATATCCTGGCGTCCTTTCTCTTTGTCGAAACAATAAAATTAATAAAATAATATACTGCAAATGCAAATAATTCATACTCAATAATGCATTGAAACGATTTAAAATGTGCCCGCGTCATCCACACTGAAAAAAAAAGCTTAGTAATAGCTATTAAATGTATTTTGTTGAGTGTATTAATACAATATTAAGTAAGTACTACCAAACATAATAATAATAACCATGCATTTAGTAATAATTAATAAATATTTATAAAAGCAAAATTAGCGTTTAGTTGTTACAACTAAATGATTTGTACTTATAACAAAATTATTTATTAATATTAAACAAATAATTCGGTAATTATTATCAAACTGTATGAAGAAGCTTTACTAAGTGATTTAATAACAATTACCGGAATATTTAGTAACTATTATTAAATATTCTGGAAATTGTTATCAATTCTGTTGGTAAAGCTTCTTCATACAGTTTGGCAATAATTACCAAATTATTTGTTTAATGTTATCAAATAATGTTATTATAAACATTTTTCAATTATTTTTTAAACATTTTTAAAACATTTATTTTATATTAATTTTTTATTTAATACAATAATTTTTATAAATATTTTTTAACTTTTTATTTACATTAAAAAAAATTTATTTTTGATTTATTACTTATGCCCAATTTCTTCACCTAATTCCCGATAAAGAATTTAAAGTACATTTATTGAAACAATGTGGCATGTTAATAATATTAAAAAATTATAAAAAATAACATTAAAAATTTTTTTTAATTTTATACGAACAGAGCAAAAACAGACTTTTTAATAAGTTATTCCACATGCTATTTTGCGCGCACATGTAAAAATAAGTAAAAAAACTGTAAAACTTCATATTTATTTATAAAAATGTAAGTTAACTATACATGTTTCATTCTTCTGACAACATCTATTGTAATGATCTATAACAAATATGTATGCATAAACAAGAAATGTTCATGGATCATCGAGACCGTACGCATTCTAACGCCTGCGTTAGGATGCGTACGGTCTTCGAAATCAAGCAACGTCGGCGATGGTTGAGACTTGGATGGGTGACCGTTTTTTCAGATATAGAGATTAAACATGATTTAACAAGATATACGACTCTGACTTGGCTGAAACATGTTGTATAGTCTTCTTCCTCTTACAAAATTACCGTAGAAATAATTAGAATTTATTTTTTGTTAAATTCTTGTCAAATTATATAGTAATTATGACCAAACAATTTGATAATATTTATTAAATCAAGCAACAGTAAAACCAAATTATTTAATATTAATAACAAATTGATTTGATATTACTTATTATATCATTTGGTATCTATTACTAAATATTTTAATCATATTTGCTAATTCGTTGGTTTATATTTATTATATAATTTGATAATAATCTTAACGCCTCATTACCAATTTCCAAATCTTAGATAAACCAAACTGCTTAGTAATGGTTACCATATTTTTTTGTTACATTAACTGAACATTTAATTGAAACTATTTCACCACAACATTTAGTAACTATTATCTAGGCTGGATTATTATTACCAATCTTTTTTTTCAGTGCACTAGTATCCGAGTAATGAGCCAGCGACCATATGACGACTGAAATGAGACCGCGCTCTGCGCGTATTATTATTTTATCGAAATCGTATGAATAATATTATTCTTTGTGATGAGTACTACGCAGACCACCCCGAGCCCATTCTTTCAATCGCGTGTATCGTCATTATCTTATTCATATTGGGACTTAGAAACGACTCAAGAATGTTCTGAATGCTACATTATTTTTCTCCTGACGCGAGCCTACGCAGATTGTAATACGTGCATTAGAGTGGGCGAAGGATTTTTCGAGTTTTTACGCGATACAGCCGACAAACTGTATAATAACCCGGAGCCGACCGTCGTCAAATTATCACCTCTCATACAAAATAGCCACTCGGAGTGGAGAAATTTAGCGTAATAAAATTTAAAAGATTCCTACATCACCCCCCTCCCCTTGATTTTCGTATCTCTAGTATAGCCACGATGAAGGCAACGTTATCGAGCATATCCGGAACATATACCCGCCGCGATGTAACAGCGGCAAATATTTATGTAAGCCGCGCGGTAACTTACGTAATAAAAAATCGAAAAAAGAGCTTTATTTTTTCCGCTGACGATGGCGGGGGGGGGGGGGTAGAAGTGACGTTGGACGGTAGTTTTGTTTATCAAAACCAAAGTTCGGAATTGTGAGGAATGTTTCTCACCGGACCGTTCCAGGTATTCGAGGAGATCCCGAAGAGTTTCTATGCACTCTCTGCTGCTAATGATAATTCTTTGTCACATAAAGATAGAGTCAAACGTGCCGAAATTAAATTAGCAGTGTGTCTCGCGGAACATAACATTGCTTTCAGTATTGTAGATCATTTGGTTCTGTTGTTAAAAGATATTAATGTTGATTCTAAAGTTGTACAAGATCTTTCACTTGCTCGAAAAAAATGTTCATATATTGTAAAAAATGTTCTTGCCAAATGTGAATCTGAAAAACTTGTTGAAAATTTAAAAACTTGTAAATTTTCTATTTTAGTTGATGAGAGTACTGATATTTTGGACACTAAAGTAATGTGCATTCTTGTTAAATATATTTCCCCTTTGAACAAAAAAATGAGTACTCAGTTATTAGATTTATTATCATTAGACGTGACAGATTGTTCATCCAGTAAAATTTTTGAGTTATTTAAAAATTTATTACAAAAAAAAAGAAATTCCTATTAAAAACATTGTCGGATTAGCATGTGACAACGCATCCGTTATGGTAGAATGCAATAATTCTTTTATAAGTCGCTTAAAATTAGAAGTTCCGGGATTAATTACTTTAAATTGTATTTGTCATTCATCGACACTTGTGGCCAGTAAAGCTTGCGAAAAATTACTTTCGTCTTGTGAAAACTTAATTAAAGGAGTAGCTACTTATATTTCGGGTAGTGCAAAGAGATGTGCAATTTTAACAAAATTTCAAGATTTGTTTAACGTAGATCAACATAAAATATTAAAACTTTCGAATACTAGATGGCTTAGTTTTCAAAAATGCATTGTTAGACTTCTCGAAAATTGGGAAGTTTTAAAAAATTATTTTATTTTAGCTGTTGTTGAGGATAAATTAAAATCCGCGGAAACTATTTTAGAACACTTTAATGACAATTCGATTAAAGCATATTTATTATTTTTGCAATATTGTTTAAATTTTGTAAATAATTTTAACGCTTTATTTCAGTCACGTAATATTTTAGTTTACACGTTGTATAAAAATAGTCAACAATTAATATTTCGATTTGCTCAAAATTTTGTAAAGTTTAATGTTTTAAATAATATTTTTACTTTGGACTTAAATGATAAAAAGAATATACAACACATCGACAAAATGTATGTGGGACCGGAGTGTGAAAGCTTTTTAAAAACTTTATCTGTAGAGTGCGCGCAACAAATCAAATTAAAATGTTTAGATTTTTATGTTACTGCAGTTAAGAAATGTTGAAGCGTTTACCATGTCAAGATATTCTTTTTGAACAATTGTCATTTTTAGATCCGAAAATAGCTTTATATAATGAAAGTCAAACTAAAATTAAAGATTTAACATATATTGTCGAACAAATAAAATTTAGTAATGTAACGCAGTTAGCATTTGAATGACGAATTCTGCTATCAATTTTTGATGAAAAAAAGAAAGAAGAGTTAGCTTCTCTAGAAATAGATGAGATGTGGAAAAATATATTAGAGTCTACAAATTTTGATGGAACAAAAATATTTCCAAATTTAGAATTATTAATTGAAATAGTTCTTTCTCTTCCACATTCAAATGCTGAGGCCGAAAGAATTTTCTCTATAGTTACAGATGTCAAAAATAAAAAACGTAATCGTTTAGCAAATGATACACTTTCCGCAATTTGTATAGTCCGGTCCAGCTTTCAAGATAAAAATATTAATTGCACTAATTTTGAGGTAGATGTTAGACATTTAGAACTGCGGCAAATAATACGGCAAATTTATATGGGGATCAAAATTCACCTAATGATGTTTAATTTTTCTTTTAATTTTTTAAAATTATTTTCCACAACAGCTTTCGCATTGATTGTTTCATTTAGCCATTACTCTCTTTATGCATTACTATCATATTCTGCTCTGTATATGCTATTCTTTTTTCAAGTGCTTTTTATTTATTATTATTTTTCAGAGCATTTTAATTTTATATTATATTATAATAGTACAATTTGTTGTGCAATATTCTATTATTAGTTTTTTATTTATAATTTATAATTATTTATTTATAATTATTTAAAAAATTTTAATTATTTATAATTATGTGTAATTATTTTTATTGAGCAGTATTTTTTTTATGTTAGTGCAATTTTTGTGCAATTAATGTGCATTTAGTTTTTTTTTAAATAATTGTACTGTTTTTGTTTTTTACTTTTCTTAAATCTTATTAAATTAATTTCTTAAATTAATAAAATTTTACTATTGTTAATAATAAATAAATTTTATTATTGTTATAATTATTACGTTTGATTTAAAAAACATTAATATTATATATGTTAATTACACATTTATTGAAGCTTCAGTTAAAAAACACGATTTTATTATTTTTTAACATATAAAGTAAATTAATTTTGTATTTTTACATTAGTAACAATGTTCCCTTTTTAAATTAAATATTGTTATGTAAAAAAGTTTAATTTTGTAAGTAATTATAATTCTTGTTTTGTAAAGAATACTGGTAAGGTTTTTGACAGTTTTCCTTATCCTAGCAACAAATGTTGGTATTCTATATTTCTGCCAAATAAAATATTTTATTTTAATATTAACAGTGTGTTGTGAACTTTTTGTAACTTTTCTTTCCCAGTAATTACATTTTTACAGTGTGTATGTGTGTTTTAATTATATATTGTTTTATACTTTATATAGTTTATTTTTATAATTCATTACGGGCGACCACCGGCACATCTTTTCGCTTATAGTAGCTACTTCAGTGAGGCCGCGTCCACCACGCATGCGCGAAAATTCCGTCCCACCTGCCACACTGAACCTTGTTGGTATTTCTGCGGGTAGTGCGGGTGCTGAAAATGAGAGACAAAATTCCATCTCGCTCATCTACTACCATGTGACGTTTGCATCGTCACTATAGCATCGTGTATAAATCATGTGGGTCGCCAGTCGCTCGCTCGCGCCACGCGTTAGCTCGCATGAAATGACATGTATGAGGTTATGCTGATTTTTTAATTGTCAATTTAATCATTGACACCAATGTAAAATTAATTAATCAGAGAGTAACATAGCTCAGATTTTACACTGGTGTCGGTGAGGTAGATGAGATGTTACGTGATATAAAATGTGTATTATTGCTGTAATTGTCAATGATAATGTTGTAAGGATGAGAACTATCACCATCACCAAGGTATTACTTTTGGCACCAAGATATCAACAATTATATGTTACTAGTAAAGAATAAAAATAGTATTATTAAAACCATTCGTTTAAAATTTTGTTAGATATAATTAATAGTTATTAATATTGATTGACAATTACAGCAACATTTAACCAATACACAATTGTTCTACATCATACAACATCTTATCTCTCATCGACACTAATGTAAAATCAGAGAGCTATTTTATTTTTAATTTTACATTGGTGTTGATGATTAATGGGTCACATAAGTTGCTCGGGCCACAGGTCAGCTCGTGTCAAGTGACATGTGTAGTGGAGGTTAAATCATTTATTTAATGATTTTTAACATCTCATCTATTTAATCATCGTTCATTAAAATTTTACACTTGTGTTGATGAAATAGATGAGATGTTGTGTGATGTAAAATTGTGTATTTTTATTGCTGTAATTGTCAATTAATCATTGACACCAAAGTAAAATTAATTAATCAGAGAGTAACATAGCTTAGATTTTACAATGGTGTCGATGAGGTTGATGAGATGTTGCGTGATGTAAAATGTATATTATTGCTGAAATTGTCAAATCATATAATTTAAATTTTAAATGAGAAATTTTGAAGCGAGTTTCTTAATTCATTGATTGATTTTTGTCTTCTGTGTAAATGTTTAAAGTTATATTTGTGGATTCAGCAAAGTATATATTCTTAATTTAATATTAATGTAAATTTTTATAAATATTTTAAAAATTGAGAACTTTCTCATCGACACTAAAATCTGAGAGCTATTTTACTTTTTCATTTTAATTTTACATTAAGTATATATTCTTATTAAGTATATATTCTTAATTTAATATAAATTTAAATTTATAAATATTTAAAAAACCGAGAAATTTAAAGCGAGTTGTTTAATTCATTGATTGATTATTTGTTTTATGTGTAAATGTTCTTTTTACACAATAAAGTTGTATTTGTGCATAATGCAATTTATTAATCAATGATTAAAATATTTGCTTCAATTAATCTATGTTACATCATAGGTTAAATTTGATGAAAAAAATTTTATCTTGGATTTATTTGATAAATAAATATGATATGTATCTATTTAGGTTGAATCAAAAGTATTACTTTTTGCTTTTTAAAAGAAGCTCACACATATATGTTACCTAGGTTGAATTTCATAAAATTATCTTGAATTTATTTGATACATAAATAAATGTGATTTTTTCCATCCAATGGTATATATTATTTAAGTTGAATTTGATCAAAAGTTTTATCTTGGATTTGTGATTTTTTCCTTAAACTAAAATATCACTTAGTCTATGTTACATCAAATAACATTTTAGTGACCAAACATAATTATCCTTTTAAAAAAAGGTAAAAAGGTGTGGGTTTCTTTAAGGAAAGACACAAATTCAAGATAATCGTTTTGATCAAATTCAATTTAGGCCTGGTTCCAAAACATGCTCTAAAGGAAAATTTCATTAAAAAATTTATATTATTATATCCGTTATATAAACTTTAGCTTTTTAATAAAATTTTTCTTAAAGAGAAAGTTTTAGAGTGTAACCTTAAGTGGTCTATAAACCTAAGTAGTTTATAAAAAAATACAAAATGCGTGATATCCAAACAAAATTACCTTTTTAAAAAGGGTAAAAAAAGCGCCAAGTGTGTGGTTTTCTTTTAACGAAAAATTTACAAAATTCAAGATAAAACTTTTGATCAACTTTAACCTAAGTGATATATGGAATAGAAAAAAATAATTTACTTATATGTCAAATAAGACATTTTTCATTAAATTCAATCTAAGTGATATATACATCAAATTCAATCTAAGTGGTTTATAAACACTACAAAATGCGTGATATCCCAACAAAATTACCCCTTTAAAAAAGGTAAAAAAAAGACGCCAAATGTTTGGTTTTTCTTTTAAGCAAAAAAATTATTGGATGATTCAACCTAAGTATTATATACTAAGTGTGTCAAATTCAACCTAAGTAATATATACTAAGTGTGTCAAATTTAACCTATGTAATATATATTCCTGAAATTTTTTAAGTTTATACTCACACACACAAATTAACTTCTGTACAAAAATAGTGATATCTAAATATTTTGCGCCAATTATAAGAACAAATATTTTTATAGAAACTAAAACATTATTACTAATCTTTAGCAAGTTTTTATAATATAAAACAATTTTTTAGATTTGACACTATAAAATGAGAGTATTACGTTTTTTTTCTTTACAAAAATAATGACATATAGAACATGCGCCAATTATAAAGTAAATGTTCATACGAATTAGAACATCTACTGTGTTATTCTTTGGCTGGCATTTATAGTTTGTCTTTTCATTAAGTCCGTATCAGACTAGAAATGTCGCATTCGTAAAACATAGGTCAGGTACAAATCTGAATATCAAATTTTCCCTTCCCATGGAACATTCTCCCCCCGTTGGGAGTCTAACGATCAACAATTAACATGAGAATTCGATATGAGGTTGCATAATATGAATTATCCATGTAATTTAATGAGTCATGTATTAGCGTTTACGTGCAAAGAGTAACAGATGTTGCTATAACATTCTTAAACTACATTCAGAAGCGGGCAAATCGTTTTTGCGTTTCGCTTGAAGAGTTCTTGAGTCGTCTTGATTGTAGCCACCCTAACCACTCCGTCGTCTCCTGGATGCGTTTCCACCACTCGTCCCAGCTGCTACCGTGTGCATGGTTGATTTTTATCCATGAGTATTACAATGTCGTCTTGTTTGAGACCAGCGTTTGAGTCGGTTCATTTTTGCCGTTTTTGTAGTTCGCTTAAGTATTCGATTTGCCACCTACGCCAAAAATTTTGGCGGGTCCTGGATATCAATCGCCAGGAGGTCAGTCGGTTCTCTGAAACAGAAACGTAATTATCTTCCGGCAGCATTGTGAGTGGTTGTCCCACTAAGAAATGTGCGGGTGTTAGTGCGAGTGGATCATTTAGATCGGTTGAGATTGGACATAATGGTCTCGAGTTAAGGATAGCCTCGATTTCGATGGCTAAGGTATTTAACTCTTCGTACGTGAATAAGAGATCTCCTACTACTCTTTTGAAGTGATGTTTAAACGATTTTACTACCGCTTCCCAAATTCCTCCGAAATGAGATGAGGAAGGGGGGTTGAAATGCCACGAGATTCTTTTACTCGTAGCGAAGTCATTATTTTGCACTTTAAATTCGTTGGATTCGTGTAAGGCGTATCATTCACGAATTTGGTTGTTAGCGCCTACGAAATTTGTTCCATTGTCAGAGTAAATGTTCGCAGGAATTGCCCTTGGCCCTATAAAGCGTTTCAAAGCTGCTAAAAATGCTTTGGTTGAAAGATCACTCACGATCTCTATATGAACGGCCTTGGTCGACATACAAATGAAAACGCAATCATATACTTTAATTCGACCGCGATTTTGCTGCTTTTTTTCTTTAACAAACATAGGACCGAAAAAATCTATGCTGGTGTTGTGGAAGGCTGTTGAATCGGGATTTTGGCAAGTCTGCCACTTTATATTCGACAGGGTTCGCGCGGATCTAATGCACCGTGTGCATTGTCTTACAATTCTACGCACTTGATTTTTTCCATCGAGTAACTAAAATCGATGGCAAAGCGTATACAGCGTTGTCTGTATATCTGAGTGAAAGTTTTGGTCGTGTGTTTCTCGGATAATTAGGTCAATGACGTGATTGCGAGAGGGTAATAGTATTGGGTGTCTTTGTGCAAGGGGGATATCCACCTTTCGCAACCTGCTACCGATGCGAAGCAGACCCGATTCGTCAATAATGGGGCTTAAAGCCGTTAATTTAGAACCCTTTACTTCCTCTGACCTTGAAATGCGATCAATTTCGGATTTAAATTGCGTTCTTTGAATATTTCGTAATATGCGTGTTTCGGCTTTAGTTATTTCACGATTCGTAAGCATGCCCTTGTTTTTGTTCGAGGACAGCATGCGTAAGCAATATGCAATGACGCGAATTAATCGCGTGTACGATGAGAATCGCAGAAAAATGTCATTTGGTTCAACCGGCAATATTAAACACGAGGCTTCCTTTAATCCGAGCACGTCTTTGATGGGAACTTCACAAGAGATCGGCCACGCCGATTCCGATTGCCTGAGCCACGGGGGGCTATCAAACCACGATTCGTTGCTTAGAAATTCCCGGCGAAGTTGACTTCGAGACAGCGCGTTGGCTGGATTGTTTTCCGACCGAACATGTCGCCATTCAATTTCCTTTACGATCTCTTGAATTTCTCTAACACGGTTTGCTTTGATTATTTTCAACGCGTTTGGCGATTTTTTCAGCCAATGTAGGACGATCATTGAGTCCGTCCAAAAAATAATTTAAATCGGTCTAAATGTGAAAGCGTTTGAAATTTCTCGGAACAGTCGTGCTAATGTTAACGCCCCGCAAAGTTCTAGTCGGGAGATCGTGATGTCTTTAAGAGGGATGACGCGCGTCTTTGCGCAACATAATCTCACGAGTGTGTTACCGTATTTATCGCGAGATCGAAAATATATGCAGGCTCCGTATCCGGATTTGCTCGCGTCGCAAAATCCGTGAATTTGAATATTAATCGCTCTGTCGATTATCAGCCGATGGGGAATGTTTAAATGGTCGATCAACTCAAGTTGTTCCGCGAATGATGATCATGACGAATGTAATGCGGCCGGAACCGATTCGTCTCATGAAATTTTCGATTTCCAACATTCCTGCATTAGTATTTTCGATGCGAGAATGACTGGTCCGATCAACCCTAAAGGATCGAAAATCTTCGCGATTTCCGATAAAATGTGCCGTTTGGAAATATGATTGACTGATTTTATAGAGTTTACAAGAGTTCGTCGCGACGCGCATTCCACGTAATTCCTAATGTTTTTAACACCGGATTCTCATTTGTTAGAAATTCTACGTCGACCGTTTTTTCTTCAAGGCTCTTGAGAGCTTGTGGGTGATTTGACGCCCACTGTCTTATATTAAAACCGCCGCGCCGCAAAATCTCAATAGTTTCGTCGCGGATTTGGATAAGTTTTTTGAGATCATTTGCTCCGGATATTAGGTCGTCCACGTATACATCTCTCATATTTTGATTTTCAAGTTTGAGTTTTAATATTTTCGTGCCGATTGGAAAGTTCGCACTTTCGTCATTCGCGAGTTGTTGTATCGTCCGAATCGCTAGAAACGGAGCCGAGGATACCCCGAAAGTTACCGTATTTAGTTGAAACGTTTGTATTCCAATTTTCTGATATTTACGATCGTCGGGGTGTATCCAGATTTGTCGATACATTTTCTCTATGTCCGCGGTAATTACGTACTTATGAGTGCGAAATCTTACTAAATGTTCGAATAATTTATCTTGGATGGTAGGGCCGACCATCAACGTGTTATTCAACGATATTCCCTTATTCGTTTTTGCCGACGCGTCGAACACTATCCGGACCTTTGTGGTCGTGCTCGAAATCTTTGAAACTGCGTGGTGGGGGAGATAATATCCGTCCTCCGAATCATCAGGTAATAATGACATGTGCCCTAAACGGATATACTCGTGTATAACCCGATCGTATTCCTCCTTGAGTTTCGTATTATTCGCGAGTCTTTTCTGTAATGCGTAGAAGCGGCGTAACGCGATTGCCCGTGAATTGCTGAAATCTCTTTCTGTTCGTTTAAACGGTAAACGTACGACGTACCGTCCCAAATCGTCACGTGTTGTGTTTTATACGTAATGAAGCTCGCATTCTGCGTCTTCCGACATTTCAGATTTTTTAGCGGTCGTGTTTTCGATCGACCAAAATTTCGCTATTTGTTCGGCTAGCTCGATTAATTGGCATGAAACGATTCCCGTTCTGTCGGTCGAGAGTTTACTCCGCCGACGACCCATCCGAGCTGGGCTTTTTGTAAGACTAAATCGTACTTATTTCGGGATAAATTAATTTGTCCGACGGACAGAAGCTGATATTGTATATCTGAGTTGTGCTAGCCTAGCAATAGTTTTCGAAATAAATGTTGTCACACTTATGTTAATTTTTAAGATTGTAAAAAGCTGGATATTTTGAACAATTTTCTTTGATGTAGCACTTCAAAAACAGTCACAACCTTAAAAATATTAGCGGTATTAGCCAGTGCATTGATTACCTGTGTTACGTCCCGGGCGTGCGGGAGGGACGGCGTCGCCAATATTCTCCCGTAGCCGGAGAGGAGGGAGAAAAATGTTAGAGGAACAGAGTCGAGCGGTCTACCGTTTCTCCGAAAATAAAGTAGTGGCAGGCAAATTTTACAAAATTTGATTCGTGATGCTTATATGCGAATTATATTCAACTCATCGTATTGCGGGTTTCTATTCGGAGGGGCCGGCATCCGTTTGCGAGATTGCAATAAGCGTCGGGCGTTCGGAATTATACGGATCTTCTCCTGATAAATTTAAATATTGTAGAAAGTCATTTAAAATGTCGTTACATATAAGACATTCGTCGAGATGTTGGAAAGTCGTTAAACGTGTCAAACATGAAATACAAGCGTCGTAACACTGAGAAAATCCGATATGTAGAGCGTGTCTCCGTTTTAAAACGTAAGGAAATACGAGCGGATTTCCCAGGAAGCACGGATATAGCACGCGGAACAGATAATATGTTCTCTGTCGAGACGGTGTTGATAAATTCGCGAGATAGAACATCTAGTGGATGCGATCCATTCGAAATAATGGGCCGGCCGCGCGTTAGTATTAAAAGACGCCGGAGAATGAAGCGAATGCGGAGGGCACATATCTAGCCCCCCCCCCCCTTCTTTCCTTACTCTGGGTCTTGGTCGGATTCGTCAGTGTGGTACGGAGATATAGATTGTGCGACGGTTACAGTAATTGGGTTGTTATAAAAGGGGGTGCGATAGCGCGCAGAAAGCGTGGGTATTAAAAATAACTCGAATTCCGCCGCGCAGACGTTGCAGTTATCGTATGAGGTAGCGGTATTTAATATTACGCAACACTCGGAGCACTCTTCATAAATGGGATTGATGCCACAGTAAATATAATGGCGGATTTCCTCGTCGTATACGCTAGGGTCAGATTGTTCGTCGATGCAATCGCGACAAATAATAGAGTTATCGACATGATTTCGTAAAAGTATGACTTTGTTGCACGAAATTATTTCGTTAGTAATACCACGGGGGTGGGAAAGAAGTTTACAATTTCGCGGAGGAACATGATTAATTACACCCATGATATTCGTGAAAAACACTTAATTTATTAAGATTACGCGACGATTGAACGAAGTCATAAAGCTGGTAGTAGGGAGACGTTGCGTATACAGGTGAGAGGGGTTAGACTCGAGTGAGCAAACGCGGCTCTCTACAGCGTCGGTAGTGGGAGGGCCGGAGACGGAACAATGGCGTCGTCGCGTGGCTGCGTAAAAATGGCGCGAGGCGTTCGGCCACGTGGCTGAGTAGCGGCGAGTATTTTATTTCTCGCGAGATTCTAAACACTCCGGATTTACCGTTCGGCACTGTGACTTAATCCAAGCACTTACCCTTTGTTTAGATGCATAAAACTCATACCTGGGATCCTCCTTAGGGATGTATGTAACGTCAACAGGTCGTTTTTCAACCGAGATCTGCACTGGCTTATACGGAAGATGCGTAGGGACGTCCTTCTCTATCGACGGGCGGATGGTGTAGGCGATAAATCGCGGGTCCTTAGCTGGGATGGCTGATAGCTTGATGCGAGACACGTAGAAACTAACGGGCACTAACTTATATTCACTGACTCTAACTTGCAATGATACAGTCGTTTCGGTTTTATCCGCGACCGCGTAATCTCTTTCTATACCGAGATAGTGAAGAAATCTGTAGGTAGGTAACGTTTGGTAAAGTTGCGCTTTAATCCTGCGAACTTGGTACTTGCGTCCGCCACATCGTGTTTTCGGCATTCGTGATGAAGATATCAGAGAGAAAATATGTATTCGTAATTATATAAAAATAGCAGCAATAGATCTACGACCAATCAACGCTGAAACAGTCGTTGCAGACCATGCGGGTCAGTCGCACCGATGGCTCTTACTCACAGCTTATGATTGATTGAGTATGTATGCGTAAAATATTTTATTTTATAGTTTCGAGATTATATTCATCACGAAATTGAATGAGAGGAAAGGCTTTTGTAAAAATAAAGGAAACAGGAGGTTTACTAAACAATTACTGTATTTACAATAATTAAATTTACAACTACTTATTAAAGTAAAAGTTTATAACGTAAATTATTTAAATTCAAGTGATAACAGTATCGGATATTGTTGGTTAAAACAGATGATCGCTGGTAAATATTCTATTAATCTAAGTTCGCTTTTCTAAATTCGCATAAAGGTATTTTAAGTTGAGAGTGATAATATTCTGTGTTTGATTACTTGGAATTAAAATGGAAATGGAAATATTCTAAGACATGAAAATATTCTAAGTTAAAATAAAAGTGGAAATATTCTAAGTTAAAATAAAAATAGAAGTATTCTAAGTAAAAATTGGAATGGAAATATTCTAAGTTAAAATGGAAATGGTAATATTTTAAGTGAAAATAGAAATATTCTAAGTTGAAATTGGAAATGGGAATATTCTAAGTTAAAATGGAAATAGTAATATTCTAAGTGGAAATAGAAATATTCTAAGTTGAAATTAGAAATGGAAATATTCTAAGTTAAAATGGAAATAGGAGGATTGAGACGACTCTACTAGTTCTCCGATTCTGATCTAAACTTAATCTTGATCTCGACTTGATCTGCTCTTCTCGTCCTTTTGCATAAGGATATATAGTTACGTAACCCTTCCTCGAGCATATCCCACTCTCGTCTCTTTTTTGGCGGCTCGAGCGCGAGGCTTCGCTGTTTGGGAGATGCACCAGCAAGGATGGGAGTGCAGTGGATTCGCAGAGTATTACAGGGTGTAGTAGTGGGAGTACAGACGCCGTATGCGGGAATGGTAGTAGCGGGAGTACGGACTAGGGATGTTCGGTTCTTCCAAAAGAATCGATTTTTGAATCGATCTTGAATCGGTTTCTTGAGACTCGATTCACCTAAAAAATCGACTCTAAAGAATCGATCTAGCCTAAATTGATCTAAAAAATTGTAGGAATTTTTTATATAATGATTTATAAATTATTGTAAAAATTTTGTAGCGTTTTAAAAATATACTATTTTTTAAGTTTAAAATATAATATTTTACATTTAATTTTTTAAATCAGTAGTAAATAAAACACAATTTTTAAAAAAGTATTATATTTTTTTTAATCTTACAAATGTAAGAAAATCGTTTTTGACGATTTTTTAAAAATTTTATAAAATATAAAAATACAACCACAATATATATTCTTTATAATATGTATCTGTTCTTTATGTATATGTAATCTGTAACAAAATCTCTAACTTAACTAATTTAATTAATTTCAATTAACTCATTCTTTCAACTGCCATTCTGTGATTGTCAAAGAGTTCAGAAAAAGTAATTGCTGTAGGTGATCTGGAGAAAGTCGATTTCTTTCCTCAGTTAAAATATTTCCAGCTCTTGAAAATAATCTCTCAGACGGTACTGACGTTGCAACCATGAATAAGTATTTTCTTGCGACTTTGCTAAGTGTTGGATAAATCATTTTGTATTTCTTAAACCAATAGAACATTGGATTTTCTTTCAACTTTGCCAGAGGTTGATGTAAGTAATGCTTTAGATCGGTTGGCATTTCGTCTTTGTCTCTATCATTTTCATTTCCGATTTGTCCTTTAACAAGATTTTCGTGATACGTCCAGAGGTTATCAGACTCCTCAGAATTCTCTACGTTTGCTTCGGTCATCATTGTGTCATCGTCAGGAATAATTGTTTGGTCAATTTCTTTTATACATTTAGCAATGTAATTGACTGATTGCGCACATGCTACAAGTTTGTTTTGCTGAAAATGCAATCGCTTAAATCGAGGATCCAGTATTGTCGAAACTGCAATAATTCGATTACATGTCATGTTTTCAAATCTTTTTGTGATTTGAAATTGGAGACGACTTATTACAGTTCGTGCGATTGACGTCTCTAAACGCAAGTCAAGCATTTCAATTTTCTTTTTTAAACAGTAGATCATTGGAATCATTTTGCTGATTGTGACATACTTTTCTCCACATAGTTCTTTTGTCACTTGTTCAACTGGTCGCAAGATTTGAAGAATTTCTTTTGCAAGTAGTAATTCATCTGCTGTCAACATTGGAGGTGAGCTTGGAATTTTCAATAAAATTTATCCAACTGTATCCGCCAACAGAATGAAGCGTTCCAACATATAATATGTGGAATTCCAACGCGTATCAACAGACTGGATTAACTTGAGGGTGCTGATCTTTCGTAGCTCGTTGGCAGCAATTGAGGATTGTTTAAAAAAAGTTACAATCGTTTTAATCTTTGTCACCAAAACTTTTGCATCATCAAAGTCCATGGTATGTGTAGCGACCAAATTTAACGTGTGAGCAAAGCAGGGAAGATGTTTATTAGTGCCCAATGTATCATTAACTGCCTTTAGAATGTTTGCTCCATTGTCTGTTATCATTAAAACAACCTTGTCTTTATCGATGTTCCAATTATTCATTATATTTTCTATCCACTTTCCTAAAACTTCAGCTGTGTGCCGTTCCGTTACTTCTGTTACACCTATTGTCGTAGATCGAAGTTCATCTTCAAACTCATAATGTGCTGTCATTTCCAAATAACTCACGTTGTTAAGTACATCGGTCCAGAGATCAGATGTAAGCGAAATATACTGGACGATATTTAGCCTATTTTTTGTAATTAATGATAGATAGTTATATTTTTCTTTCATGTATTTAGTGATTGATTTTCTTCCCGGGATACTGTACAAAGGAACAGCAGTCTTCATAAGGTATTTGAAACCTTCTTTTTCCACAATATTAAAAGACATATTATCTTTAGCGATCATGAACAATATGGCATTAGTTATTTCTCCAGCCTTTGATCCTTCCTCTGAAAAAAGAATTATTTATCTAATTATTTTAACCATTATTATAAAAACTATTTTTAAAAAAATAAAAATATTTTTTAGTTATTTTGTATTTTTATAGATTTGTTTAAAAGTATGGTCAATTCTTGGTTAAAAACAAGATCTTTTATTCGTAGGAAATCTTTCAAACAATTCGGACTCTATCATTGAGGCTGTTGGTGAAGAATCTAATTCCATAGCTATCGGTGTCGGTGATGGCATTAATAATGTTAATGATTGTATTGATGTCGACGGTTCTGAAGTTGAGCACTCAATTTGATTATCAGCTGTATGATTCTACAAAAAGAAAGAAACCCTAGCACAATCCAACGCAACTTTGATTTTTTTTGTTTTTCAAAATGGCGGTGCTGCAACTATTTTTTTAATTGTGATTTTATAATAAACTAATTACGTTATTGAACTGCGGTTTGCGGCATAAGTTAGCACAACCCTAGCACAATCTAGCACAATTGTTTTTTTTTCATTCTGACAAAATGGCGGTGCTGGGCTTTAAAAACGAGGCTTTAAAATTTTTTTCAATTTTTGCTTTATTCTTTGAGATATCGAAATGCGGTTTGCGGCACAACGTAGCACAAGCCTAGCACAATCTAGCACAACTTTGATTTTTATTGTTTTTCAAAATGGCGGTGCAAACTTCATAAACATAAATATTAGCCTTTTGTATTAAATTATTGGCTGCTGTGCGCCGATACGAGGCTGCTGTGCACCTGAAAAAAACAATTGTAAGGAAGCATATTGGCAAGAAATAAGGGAGATAATATTGAGCTGGAAAATAAGTTTTAATACAAATAAATTATAAATATTACAAATAAATACTTTAATACAAATAAATATTTTACTATAAAAACTTGGCCTAGTACTTTGTAAGTGACTTTTATGGTTGCCTCAACATCAATAATGGTAGCTATTTTATGGATGCTACAACCGTAATGATTATTCTTAAGTTATGTATATGTTACCCTTTTAATCTAATGGCACTTATAATCCTTATTTACATAAAGTGTAAATTGCAGGATAGACGCCGACATACTTGGCATTCAGTTGTCGCAACGCACGTAAAATTTCCAGTGAATTCATACGAAGGCGACAACCGGGAGAGTAAAAACGTTTGTGTAATTTCAATGTTCTCTTTAGCCGAGTTATAGTTTTCGTGAGACGTTGGTGATAGCTCGCGACTTGTAAGAACGGGTGATGTTAGTATGTCGGTTTTGTCTTTGTCCGTCGTCGTTTCGAAAAGATAATTTTCTTTTTCTTCGAGTGATGACGGAACTTCGCCTTTTACTTTTAGGTTTTGAGTGATCTCTTCTTCCTCTTCTTCTTTGTCATCGTTAGTGGGACTGGTGCGACTTGAGTTTCGGCTGGATGGCTCGTTTAACCAACGCTTCAATTTGTAAGCGTTACGTAACGCACAATGAAATTTTGCGTTAGCGCGAAGTCTGTGATGAGTACAGCGGTGACCGAACTCGTCGTCATCTGGCAAATATTTGAATGCCGGCGAATCTGCTTCCAGATTATATATGTTTCCGGATAGAAGATCACCTAAGTAACTTGCTTTTTCCTGCCCCCTGGTAAAGATGCAGCGTGCCCCGCGTGTAATGTCACGTAGTTGGCTCACAAAAAACTTAGGATTGGCTTCACCGTCGAACTACTCGATACCGTGGTAATTTTGTGAAAGCCAATTGTTTTCACGTCTTGACCTTGTGGGTAATTCGTCAAACGAGCAAGGTGGCAGCGTAATCCAATGACTGATGATCGAGACGTCAAGTGCGACAACGGCGATTTCTTTTGGAATAAATTTTTCCTCGATATCACGAAAGCCTTGAATTTCGATGACTATGTCCATGGTTATAAGTAAATGTTTGCTTCACTCTTTAAAAACGAAGTGACTGTCTTTGTGTCTCGTGCGATTTCTCTTCTTTGTATGATTTTTGAAAATATCGTCGAAAAGAGCGAAGTTAGTGGAGGGTAGTGGTGGGGGAGGGGGTGATGGAGATGGTAGTGGGGGTGGTGGTGGTGGTGTGAATATAATTTTTCGCGAAGTTACCGAATATACTATCAGGCGTAAAAGACTAGCCAGAAAAGTCGACGATAATTTGACGAGAAGAGTCGATTTCTAGAACATTATCAAATTCGGCATAAACGATACAGTTAACAGACGTGGATAATGCCCTTGCGAATCGTACTTCTAATCGTAGACTGTCATGTTTCACGAGATTTCAATGTCTAGCACAATTTGCGGATAAATTGGGAGTGAGATCGAAAGCGAAAAGTGTATATCCATCGGCATAATCGTTTCTACTTATAGAATTACCCTCGTTCAAAAAAAGAATGCCAGTTCCGGAAAAGAGCGTATGATAGGCTTCGACGTAGAGCGGTTTGTCTTTCGAGAAGTTCGGCTGTAGCGGTCTACTAGGAATTTGTACACCGTTGACGTATAGTGAAAAAAAATATATATCGTAGTTTTTGAAATTAAACGGATTTAATTTTCTATCTCCGTTAAACGCTCTGTTATCTACAAAACCGATAATTACGCGTTTCGGTAGTTGACGGAGGATCACGTTATCTATCGATTCTCCTACGAGCCCGGAGTGTATCGTGAACGTTTTAACCTCTACTCTCGTTAGAGGATACTTGGCAGTTGTCTTACTCAACATTTTAGCGTAAGCGAGTAATACACCGGGGCTTATTTTTGCTTTTCTTACGAGTAGACTAGCGTCTAAAATACGAATTTTTGACGTGGAATTAGATTCCATTAGACAGAAAGAATCTTTCGAGCGTACGAGCCTCATTCTAACTTCTACTCTGTTAATTAAAAATTTATCCTGATTAAAAACGTCACAGTGAAGATGACCTAAGAGATCTAACTCCTGTCCTGCCTGAATATAACGCGCTCGTCTCACGAGAGCGTTATATGGTGCCGCGGAATTTACGTGAGTGTCCATGAGACCGGGCGTATCCATGTCCCATAGACACGCTGTCAGATGAGAGGATTTTGCGGGAGAAGCATAGTGCCTCGATGTATGCACGATACGCGTAAGCGTTGTTTGGGGGTGACACGAGTTTCTGATTAAAATATACGTCAAATTGATTAAACATGGAATGTAACAAATGATTTACAGGGCCTACTTTGAGTATGAAGTCACTAGGTGTCGTATCTTTCTTCCCACCGGCGAGAGGAGTGGTTTCTACGCGTAGCCGAATACTTAACATGGTATGAGTGAGATCTAAGTAATCTTCCCCGTATGACCGGGTATGACAAATTCTATAGATGCATCATCGGCGAGTGATGTCACAGGCTTGTAATAAATCCATTGCGACCCCTCTATGCTGGTTTGAGTGGGAGGTAACGAGAAGAGATGCTTATTTCTCGCGCAGAGACTTTTGACGTGAATTAAGAGAATATATCGGATACTCCACGCTTCTTACTAACACGACGACGCCGATTCGTAATGGAAGTCTTTATTTTTGTCTCTTACCGAACGAGACTTTTTCTTCGTCAATCTTTTAACCGTTTTATTCTTCCGCCTACTGTTTTTTGATGTTTTCTTTTTGCTTGTCCGACGTTTACGCGATGCCGACTTTGTTGCCGCGAAGCGACCAGCGTGACTAACGAAGGAGAACTGAAGCGGCAGCTTTTTCGGCGATATTTTATATCCCGATCCCTTCATTAGATTTTTAATTTTCTCTTCTGCTTTTCTTTTGAGATTTCCTTGAGATTCTTTGAATCGATTTCTGAGTGCCTCCTTCAAAGGAGTATTATTTTTAACGTCATCTATCACATTAATACCTGCACGTAAAGCTTCTTTACCGATCGCACGTACACCTTTACTCAAGTAAGGAAGTGCTTTCTGAATAATCCACCGAGAAAACTCGCGATTCCGTGTCCGCGCTGATATGGCGAACCGACGAAAACTCGTGGTATCCCTCCCCCACGGCCGTCTGCTGAATTATAATATCCTTCCTCCTCTGGTACCATATTAATGACTTATTAATTTTTACTTTTAACGTTCAAGTTACTGATAACATCTAAAGTGCAACGTCACCGTTAACGTTCCGGATTGAAATGGTATACTTTTACCAAGTGCGTCTTTTATATCTATTTCGATCGTACGGAAATTCGTTTTTCATAAAGGTATGTAATGTGAAGGAGAAAAATATGTCGTCTGATTCGCACCGTACGTGTAATTAGACGCGTCCAATGGTATCGGAACTATTCGAAGAAGAGGAGACTTGACATCACCGGTTATGTAAGGTTCGCAAATATCACAATAAACGAACGTTTTATCGGGGATTCCTCGTATCAGACTATGAGGTTCTTTACTCCAGAAAGCCAAATCAGGTTTATTAATGATAAGAAATTTTACTGTATAGAAATCTTTTGTGGAATTAGGTTTTAATGCCGTGAGCTCTGTGTAAAAATATCCTTTCTTGGAAAGCAGCATGTTTGCGCAACGGAATATTTTCAAAAGATTGTCGGAAACGTTTAAATAATGATTTTTTTCACATTTGTTTGCACATTCGAGGCTGATAAAAGTTTTAAATCCTTCCTCTGTACGAGCTTCAAAATGAAAATGCGAGCCGGCCTTTCTACACGTGGAATTAATTGTGGAAAAAAGTTCGTTGATATCTTTGTAAATACCATTTGGTATTACAGCTTCAGTCGATGTTATATTAATGTCTTTCTTGTCTTTGTCCTTCGGATCAATATCGACGAATTTGAGGGTGTTTTCACCGTGATTTACGTGAAGGAAAGTATTAGGAAATTGAATCTACTAAGCCCGACTTCCCATTCGCCATGCAAAGATAAAGTCTGTGGTAATTGTGTGGTGAAAGATGACGTCTTATTATGCAGAAAATGTCTCATACTGCTATTGCTCGGAAGAACGATGTAAAATTGGTCCTTCCGCATCTTGAAGAGTAATTAAATTCGAAGCGGGTATCCAACTGTCGAACTTACTGGGATAACCACGCCAGTGGATCAGCACCTGCTTATTTTTCCCGTAGCCTTTACTTTTTATTACTCGATCGACGATAAACTCGTCCTCCCGCAAATTCTTCTCGACTCGAGCTAATTCCTGTTCATAAAAAATACCGTCTATGACTTCACCCGCTAAATCACTCAGTTCGTATACGCGAGGTTTTCGCCACTCGAGAACACGGTGAATACGAAATATCTCTTCGCTCCAACCTGCCCCGTATCCTTTCTCGAAGGTAGCTTTTGCTCTACTGACGCGAACGAGATCTCCAACGCGGTATTTAGCTTTACGACTTTGATTTTTAAAGTTCCATCGACGAAATATATTTTCACGTGCGATTCGTGCGTTTTCTCTCGTCACGATCGTCGGTTGCATTTTAGTGGAAGAGTGACGGGTATGATTGTACGCACGAACGATATCTTGCAAAACGTCAATGTAACGTCGTGTATTTTTATGCGTAAAGTACCGCTACATTCTCTCCTTCAACGACCTATTAAAACATTCAACGATCGCCTTGATGTCGGGATTCCGCGTTACTTGAAAACGGATATCGTTTTCTTTCAAAAACTTTTGCACTGTTTGCGCGACAAATTCTTTGCCTTTGTCTGTTTGCAGGTATACGGGTGAGCGTCCTTCGCTTCTTGAGAGTACACGTTGAAAAGCTTTTATTACGCTATTGCTCGTTTTGTCCCGCAACGGCTCTACCCAGACAAATATCCGTTGTAACTTTTGAGATTCCGCAGTTCGATCAAATCGGCTTCCCACACGTCGTCGATATTTGTTACATTGTAATGCAAACGTGGAAACATTCGCCGTAAAGGTCTGTGTAGCGTGTACGCGTCTTGTGATTGGAGCCAGCGCGTGACTTCGTTACGCGAAAAATCTGGTTTAATAGCATGTGTTAGATTATCTACAGCGGAATAACCCGTGTAATGCGACGGATCGTAATAGATTTTTTCAAGTTCTGACATTATTGCTTCTTCACCGTACTCCAATTTAGTAAGCGCCTTTTTGGAGGTGAACGTATTATATTAGGCGTGGTACTCGCAAAAGACTGTAATCTCACGTTTATTGAAGATGCGTAGACTGCTTTTAATAATTCTTTATTTCCCACCAGTGCCGTACGTGTATTTAAGCTAAGCAGTAATCGGGCGAACTGATCTCTTCCCGTTGCTTTCACGGTTTTTCTTTCACGCACCGCGTCCTTTATCAGTTCGGTTATATCGGAATCTTTCACGACGTTGCCGTCTATAGTCACGATACCCTGCTCGTCCCAATTTAATCTGTCGGGTACCGCTTCGTCTTGCAAATGACGCATTAGCATACGAGCTTGTGTGCGATAAGTTTTCGGGACCGTTTCCAATATTTCTTCGATACTTTTTAACGCATGAATATTACGAATTACTTTTTGGGTTTTTTCCTTTACAGTATCTGTGTCACTAGTCCGAGGGTGTTTGTCTGAAATTGGCGAAGTTTCGTGAAATACGATCGTTGAATCGTCGTCGTCGTCATAGTCATTGTCGTCGTCGTTGTCGTCAGCGTCACCCTCGTCTCCTTCTTCAGCTCGCGTATCGTTGCTAGTGTTTTCATCCGCACTCCGAACGGCTATTCGCTTGCGCGCTACTCGGATAAGATGAAGATACCGCCAAAGTGCCTCCTTGTACATTTTCCATCTTTTATCCATGTTGCGTGGCCATGACGAATTAAGCACGCGACTCATCTCCGCATCGAGCCGAGTCAACGGAGTTCCAGGGGTTCGTACAGAATTATTATCTCCGGTGATGTTTCCTGAACTTTGCGACAGCGAATTCTCCATTGGTTCCACTGACAGTTGCTGTTGCTGTTGTTGTTGTATTTTCTCTGTTGAGATTTTCTATAGAAATCATGATCTTTTTTTTGTCTTTTTCCATCGCTCTGTGATTTTACCCTCCGATAAAATGAGATAATAAAGCTGATAATATGAGGACAATAATATAGGGTAAAAATCCTCCTCGTTGTAACAATAGCTTTCTTTTAGACTTCCAGTTACCGCGTTTTTTTGCGATACGTCGTAGGGTCGTTTTATATTTCGACAGTCGTTTTTTTTCGCGTTGTTTGAGTGGGACGTTACCGTTGAGAGTATTAAAAACGCATTCGTGGATACAGCGAATAAATTTTCGTCCGCGGTTCGAAGAAAAGCTGCCCGTTGGTTTTTGTTCAGATGACACACGTCCTCGAGAAGACAGACGTTTCTCTTTCCGATCGAACGTCTGGCAATTTTCGCTGCACTATCGGTACAAATGTTACGCTTCTCCTTCATCGCGTGCGTGCATGCGAGTTACACGACTGACTCGCGGCAACAGCGTTTCACAGTTTTTATACGCTTCCGTTGGAAAACAATCTACGCGATACGTATACGTAATGTCGCTATCGTTGGAAAAGATACACGTCCGGAATCGAAATTCGTCAGGAGTCGATTGTTTCAAGTCGAACAACAAATAACCGTGTGGTTTCGACGTGGCGTCGTAGTATGCCTCTTCAACAAACTTTGGGTCGTCGGGATAAACCTGTCGTGCTAAATGTCGAATTTGCGCGCGATCGCGAGGATTTTTGAAAACCACGATGTAATTAGCGTTGAGAGATAAGTCGCGTTGTCCGCGTCCCTGATGGAAGAGATTTTGTGAGATGAGAATGACGCTGAGATTTTTGTGATGACTGCCCTTGGTAAAAAGATCTACGATCACGTCACTCGACGATGATTCTCTCATAAGATCGTCGATTATGATCGTCAGTTCGGATATTATAATCTTCAGTTTCAGATTATCATTTCGGGATAAGCGGATCGTTCGAGAAATCCTCCGGGCGTGGTAATCCCTCGCGAAATTCAATTATATTTTTCTTCGTCGCTGCAACATTGTTTAGCGTGTTCTCTTCTTTTACACTCGCATCGTATTGTAATTAACGATAAGCCTCTTGCCACTCCGCGTAATAAAACAAAACTCGTTCGAAACGTACGTCGGACATGTGCGACAAATACCGGAAAAAAGTTTTCACAAAAATCGTTTTCCCACAACCAGTGGGACCGCAAACGATCGACGTCCAAGGATGTTTCCAGCGCACGTCCATTTTGCGTAATGAGCCGTTTGATTTTTTTACGTGACTTTAAAAAGAAAAATGAAATTAGTAGGAATAATAATTTTCGCTTTTTTGAAATAAGTAAATTAAATTTTTTTAAAGTTAGAGATAATTTCATCAGCGCGGGGGGCGGCGGCGGCGGCGGTGGCGACACGCTCGTGTCAGCGTACCCCCGCGCATGCTAGCCGAAACAAAGGCACCGCGGCCGACGAAATTAGCTGATTCGGGCCGCGGTGCAGCGTGTACGTACATAAGCTTATCGACGCTAAAGTTCTTACACGTGAGCGGCATCGCGGCTAACAATCTGATTGGCGATGACGCTAAAAAGAAACGGGAGATAAAAGTGCGGAATTTTTGTTTTCAAGTAAAACTTTTTCTTTTTCTAAAATTTACCTAAAATGTAAAATTAGAAATGTTTTAATTTCAACTTTTTTATTTTATGGCTAATAAACATTTTTATGTACAAATATAAAATTTTTATTATACAAAAAAAACTTAAAATCTAACATTGTACACTTTTTACAAAAACTTTTTACAAAAACTTATTTACACTATTTTTAGTTTTACATACTTGTTACAAAAATTTTACAAAATATATTTATTTACATTATTTACATTTTTCACAAAATTTTACAAAAGATATTTGTACAATTTTTTTACAAAAACTACAAAATTTACAAGTTTTTTTATGCACTAATGGACGGAAAATTCTCGGTTATCACTCATTTTTAAAACTAGTCAGGGGGATAGAAGAAATTATATCTACATGTTAATAAAACTATACGGGAACGAATAGCACTTATTGATAAATCTGCGTTTTAGCAATAACGGCGCACAGGATTTTTTTCCGGTCCGTGTCACAATTTTGTGAAACGCTGTACGCCGAATTGCATTAAAACGCAGTTTTACCACGCCATTCCTTCCCGTTGTCTCTTCCTCCTCTTCTTCTACCCCCGATATTAAATTACTTATAGTATGGAAATTTAAGAGCTTAGAATTATTATAATTTAAAGTTATACCCTTTACTTTACAGACCTCGTGGATGTTTCCTTGCGGCGTACGAACCACATACGCATAAAATTTCGGTCCTCCTGATACAAACGACTCGATAAAGCTACCGCTGCCATAGCTTTCGAGTTCATCCGTCATGTCACCTAAAAAGTTACCCGTACGCGGTTCGTACTCGTTTGGAACACCAGAACTTAAATAAATACACGAGTCTGTATCGCAATATAAAGCTCTTTTGTCTAATTTTTCTAAGTAATTATATAATACAAGCCTCGCCTGTGCCGTCGTATAGGCAGCGATAACGACGTTTGTTATCAACGAGGCTATGACCGCTTCCTCGCGTAGCCGCCACGAAACGTACATTACCTCGTCGTTGACGGGTAATATACCGGTTATTTCGTGTTCAGGACTCGTGAGCAAAGTGACAAAATGATGAAACGTTTGCACGATCTCGGTCTTAGGCAGATTAGCTTGTTGACCGAATTTTCCCCAAAAGGAATTTAAGCACAGCTTAGCGACCGAACGAAGGCCAGAATTTCGTGCGATATTATTTTTTTTAAGAACGATACCCTCGGTTTTCTCGTACTCCCGAAGGTAACGTTCCTTAGCCTCGTCGTCCTGGCATTTGCTCGGCCACCCGCTGGCTTCTTGCTTTAATTGCAAGAAAGTATTTATGTATTCGGCAAACAAGCCACCCTGCCGAGTACCGGGGTCGTATCTCGTGACATTATATTGCCAAATTTTGCTCACTTCCGTCACGAAATAACCGTTCTCGACAGCCTTGCGCAATTCGCAGGACACCCATGTACCCTCGAATTCACGATCGGAGGGAGAATCGTGAGTGCAGGGTAACGTCGAGAAGGTTTCGCAGCAACTACGGCATAGTCCGAATATTAATTTCCCGTTAACGCGATAGGGGAGCACCGGATGATATAGATCGCGCGGTGGGAGTACTTTACAGCGGACAAGACCCTCTACATTATCAAAATTAAAATTCGGTGCTGTCCCGATTAATCTACCGCATTCTTCACCAATGTAAATATCGGGATGACCAATCGGGAAAGCACCGGTTTTCAATACGTAAGGGTACAAAAAACATACGTCGACGTAAGGCATTTTCTCTGTACCCTTAACTTCGTAGTGGGTCGCGATGTTCTCAGTACGGCCGCCGTAAAATGCCTCGCGTGGATTGAGAGGTGCGAGTTTCAATAGTGCGTGATTTTCAAAATAAGTTTGCATTTCCCGATTTTCTCGCACCTCTCGATCAAAGTCGCACTCCCACTTTTCGGTCACGCGATATCCTAGTCTTTGAAGACGCCATGTCTGCGCGAGAGTTCGCTCGTAACGCGTGTCAATGGTGTCTTCGGGATTCGCGGATAAAAGTGTACGATCATGATTAACGCGAAAGCAACTTGGGCACCCGTGCCAAAAACAACCGTGGAATTGTAAAATGTAACGTCGTGTCTCGTTAGCAGTCTCCGTCTCGTAATACCCGTCAACAGTCGCGCCTGCAATTACATGCTCGCGTCCTCGGCCCGCGTGAATGACCGGATGACCGAGCTCGCGCTCCATCCACACAAGCCAACGCAGAGCTTTCTGCGATTGCTTGTCTGCGTTTCTGTATCCCTTCGACGGAATCACGCCTATTTCATCACTGCGTAGAAAGTTTTTACAAAAAACTTTCATACACGTTGATGCGATAGTCGTGCATTCTTCGAAGGGGCACACGTCACCGCGCTCCAGAAAAATTTTTCTGAATTCCATACACGCGCGCCGAAGAATGACGACGTCGTTACGGCAGTAGCGAACAATTTCGCGTTGGAAATCAAAGTTGTAACCTTCGTTAGACATCTTTGAGTGCCAAGCTAAAAATTGTTTCCGTTCTTCCGGTTTCATTTGATTGGGACAAAAATATCGAATGTCGGGTAAAAGTCCGACATACGTCTGGTTTTCGATCGTATTGAAAAGATGAGGAAATACACCTTTATCCGACGTATCCCTCAGCCCGAAAGTCTTGGGTAATTCGGATAAACGCATGGGCATGTAATTTACGCTGTCTATAAATTTAACATGCCCAAGCGTTATCACGATTATTTTTGTCCCGTTCAAAATTAACTCGGGTTTTTCTGTCATTTCTGTCTTTTCTACTAAATATTTTAATATGAATTGCGCGTCAAATGCTTTCGCGTTATGCGCGATACAGATGATCTTTTCGAAACATTTCGTCGATCAAGTTACGAAATCAACGAATTGTTTCACAGGATCATCTCGAAACACACATTCGCGTATCCCACACCAACGACAGCGCGTCGCGTCTTCCTCTAGCGCGGAGCATGCTTCGCAAACTTGATGCGCGACGCAGAGAGTTGGTACGTGAAGATAGGTGTCTTCACTACCTTGTAGCAGCTCGTCTTGACGTGTTTCAAAGTCATAAAACACAAACGCGACGAGACCTTTGCTACGACTGTTCGTCCATTCGTCGTTATCTTTGTTACGCACAACCTCTATCCGTTTATCCGTACTCGTACCCTCGCCAGGATCTTCGACTACGGTTTTGCGGCGAAGAGGTTGCGTGTAACATTGATGATTCGACGGACGGAGCGAGCGGCACGTCTTGTAATATGTCTCGTCGCATTTATGTTCCGTCCCCGATTTGACAAATCGCCCACATCCGTCGCAAACTTTAACAGAATCGCAAACGGATGCGTGAGATTTGCTGTCATATGAGTTGACTTCGCGATGTCGATTATAACACGCTTGCCCGAAAAAGCTGCGTTTACATTTCCCGCATCTGACGAGCATCGCATCGTAATTTTCACAATGCGATGCTGCGTAACACCGTGGACATTTTTTCGCGCAACGGTGCCCCTTATCCGGACGATAGCCTACGTTACACGCGACACAGTACCCTCCGCGTGAACCGGCTGCGGCTTTTAAATTTAAAATTGGATTGTAGTGACGCGAACGCTCGTAGTACATTATGTTAAGACAATACGAGGATTTGCGTCCTAACGACCCTAGTAACGCGGAGCCGTCGTACAACGGTTTCTCACCACGCCCGAAAGTATTAAAGTTATAAACTAAAATTGCAATATTTTCGGGTAGGAGAAACCGTTAAAAGCGTTCAATTTGTGGAATTCCGCATCCCTCTTCGGGGATTACGACACCTGCGTTACGCACTAATTCTAACGCTAATTCACGCTGTAACGCAGATGTCCGACATCTAACTAGGTTCCACGTTCTATGTAATTCTCTCTCGCGCGCGTTTCCCCGCTGACAATGTATCCGTGATACCACCAAAGCGCGAGGGAGGGGCACACAAATTATCGGTGTTATTAATTTGTAAAATTGAACGCTTCGAGTGATAATTTATTTGATGAGCGACCTAACGGAACTGTGACATTGAAGACGCTCACCAAAAAATTTTGCGCCACATCCATTCCGCCGGCACTTTGCGCTACTGAACTCACGAGGTGCCAAATGTCCTCGGGAGTTAAGTCTCGCGCCGGACGGAATGATAAGCCGGCCGGTCCATGCGATAGCTCCGCCGAATAAAAAGTTAATCCGACGTAATCGGTCGGAGCGCTCGAGCGTAAAATGTACGCGTGTAATTCGCGGAATGTGTTTTCTAGCCATTGTATGGCATTCGCGCCATCAGGAATCGGTCGTATTGAAAATGACGCTTCCCTCCCAAGCGTCCTAAAATTTTTAAAGCGCCGAGAATTTTCCGCTCTTACAAGGGAACGGACAGAACTGTCCCTCACCGATTTTAATGAGCTTTGGATATGTTGTAGAACATAAAAAAATATTACACCCATATTTTTTTTTATCTGCGTATCTCGACGTTTAGGGGTTGAAACCACCTCTCGAAAATGACGCATTTTTTCGTTTTTTGCGAATATCTTTGAAAATACAAGGTTTATGAAAAAATGTTCTATACGAAAGTTTTATGGCATTTTATATTCTTTACAATAGTATATTTATATTTTTTAAAATTTTAAATTTTTTTAATTTATTCCACCCCCACCCCTTTTTTTCAACATTTAAAAAATTTTGTAAGGACAAAAATTAAAGAGCATTAAAAGCTGAATCCACCCATATATAATAACATATGGGTTCCATCATTCTCAATTATTAGCAAAACGAGATAGTAATCTCGCGCTATAGATGCCGCGCTAGAAGTAGTGTTGCGTTATTTCTTTAGTCGCGTCACACTCAATAACTGCCTCTTCTGCGTATATTTTTATATTAAAACATAAAAATGGATTAATCTTAATTATATAATACGCAACGTATTACACGATATAAAGCATAAGTGCATATATATAACAAAAGTAGCATATATACGTATGTGCCTACGTACATTTTCATTGTTACAAATGCGAATATAAATTAATATGAAGCAAAATATTTTTTAACATTTAAAACTGCAAATACAATATAATGAAATATATAATATCAAGAGAAAAATATAAAACATAAACTGCAATAACTATTTGCATAATTATATTATTTACACTATATGCACGTAGCACGCTCTGATAATAAAGATAATATAAGTATATACGTATGTGCCTACGTACATTTTCATTGTTACAAATGCGAATATAAATTAATATGAAGCAAAATATTTACAAGAGAAAATATACATGCGTGTTTAATATGTGAAATGTGTTTACGTTTTTATAAATTTGCAAAAAATTGTATGGGGATCAAATATCTCCTTCCTATTACTAATGGATATTTTACTGAAGCCTCACGTGATACGCTTGCGCGAAAACAACCGGTCCCTTTATCAACACTGATATTAAAGTTATTTGTCCGTGTCGTATGCAAAATGTATATACATCCGTATAAATGTATTTTCAAACTTCAAATTAAATTAAATTATATACTTATATACTTATATTATCTTTATTATCAGAGCGTGCTACGTGCATATAGTGTAAATAATATAATTATGCAAATAGTTATTGCAGTTTATGTTTTATATTTTTCTCTTGATATTATATATTTCGTTATATTGTATTTGCAGTTTTAAATGTTAAAAAATATTTTGCTTTATATTAATTTATATTCGCATTTGTAACAATGAAAATGTACGTAGGCACATACGTATATATGCTACTTTTGTTATATATATGCACTTATGCTTTATATCGTGTAATACGTTGCGTATTATATAATTAAGATTAATCCATTTTTATGTTTTAATATAAAAATATACGCAGAAGAGGCAGTTATTGAGTGTGACGCGACTAAAGAAATAACGCAACACTACTTCTAGCGCGGCATCTATAGCGCGAGATTACTATCTCGTTTTGCTAATAATTGAGAATGATGGAACCCATATGTTATTATATATGGGTAGATTCAGCTTTTAATGCTATTTAATTTTTGTCCTTACAAAATTTTTTAAATGTTGAAAAAAAGGGGGTGGGGGTGGAATAAATTAAAAAAATTTAAAATTTAAAAAAATATAAATATACTATTGTAAAGAATATAAAATGCCATAAAACTTTCGTATAGAACATTTTTTCATAAACCTTGTATTTTCAAAGATATTCGCAAAAAACGAAAAAATGCGTCATTTTCGAGGGGTGGTTTCAACCCCTAAACGTCGAGATACGCAGATAAAAAAAAATATGGGTCGAATATTTTTTTATGTTCTACAACATATTCAAAGCTCATTAAAATCGGTGAGGGACAGTTCTGTCCGTTCCCTTGTTAGTACTATATACTTAAGTTCACTATCCGGCGATTGTCGACGATGTTGATGCTACTGTTCTTGTTGCCGATGTTGTGGCGCTCAGCATAATTTTCTTCTTCCTCCTCCTCTGTTTCATTGCCACTTAAGTAGCCTCCTCGTCGTTGTCGTCAATAGTTCGCCCAACACCGGCACCGATTTGTACTAAATAATATAATTTTTTGGTGGCAAACGAGAAGGAAAATGTCAAAATTTTTAAATCAGTTAATTAATCAGCACATCGAGAAGTATTAATTTAAATTTTTATTTACGTAATAAATTTATATAAAAAATTATAAGTTAAATTTGACAGAATAATAATAATTTATAAGATTATTCTTTTTCAATTTTTATCGTATTTAAAAATTTATTTTAAGTTTTAATGCAACACAATTATTTTAATTTAATATATTTAATAAAGCTTATACATTTTTTGTTCTTTTTTATAAAACTAGTTTATTATATTAAAAAATTTATATTTTTTCCCACGATATTAAAATTGTTAAATCAATCAAATATAAATTTTTTAATGTAAAAAAGGGTTCTTACATAGCCTTTTTATTTATATAAATTTACTTATTCCGTTAAATTAAATTTTTATTTCAAGGTAAATAAAACATTTTCAAATAAATACGTATGCTGAATATAATATTTAATAAAATTTATAAAATACATTTTTTTTATTTTATTTATTTTTTTATTAATTGTATAATATTATTAAATGGTAATGAATTTTTATGTGATAAAAATAAACTCGACAATGTGTATGTGTGTGTGCGTGCGTGCGTGCGTGCGTGCGTGCGTACGTACGTGCGTGCGTGTGAGTGAGTGTGTGAGATGTCGTAGTTCCCCGAACCTAATATTAAACTAGGACCTCCGGTACCTCCATTCCGCGTTCCTAAAAAAATTCGCGGATTTGAGAGAGTGATTTCTATCAAATTAAAATTATATTTTTAAAATTATATTTAATTCTATATTTTAAAATAATATATTATACTAAAATATTACCTATAGCTTCTACGTCGACGGCGCTTCCTTTCTCTTCTCTCTCTACCGCTTCTTCTTCCTCCTCTTCTACCCTATTTTCTCCCTCCTCCTCTTCATTTACCCTTTCTTCTTCTTCTATATTTGTTAAATTCACCGCCTCGATTTCTCCTACTAACAAATAACATAATATTATATTTTTCTGAAATTTATTATATTTTATCTACAATTTTATCTTAATTGTAAAAACTCATTACAAAAACTTACTTTGTGAAAATAACGCTTCTGAATCAAGCGTGGCCGGTATTTCTATTTCCTCTTCTCTCTCCTCTTCATTTCCTTCTCTCTCTTCTTCGTTTTCTCCTTCCTCCGTCTCTTCATTTTCCTCGTCCTCGTCCTCGTCCTCTTCCTCCTCCTCCTCCTGCTGCTCCTCCTGCTCTTCCTCTTCATCCTCCTCCTCTGACACCTCGTCATTATTATCATCCTCGTTATCTTCTTCCTCCTCCTCCTCCTCACCCCTATCTTCATCTTCCACTACTTCTTCCTCCATCTCCCGTTCATCTCTCTCTTCAGAATATCTCTGAATCGCCCGTTCCTCCCGCTCTGCCACCATTCTTTCGAAAGGGTCCTCTTCCACCGCTTCGCTTTCCCTTTCTTCTTCACGTACTGAAAAATAACATTATTTTATTATTATTTTTATTTTTATGAATTAATCTGAATTAAGTAGGAAATTTTTTAAAAATACTTACTCAGTGTAAATATCGCTGCTGAGTCCAACGAGCTCGGTATCATCTCGTTCTGTGAGTCGTCATTTAAAATAATAATTTATTTATTATTATTATTAAACATCATGGTAATATTAATTAACTTTTGAGTAATATCTTGTATTTTTTTAAAAATTATTGCTTACCAGAATCCAATACCACAACGGGGATGACGCGAGGGGGTGCTGCTGCTACTGGTGCTGCTACCGCGTTTGTATCATCATCAGGAACTTCGTCAATTTGTCGTCTTCCTAAAAATTAAAACTTTCAATATGAACTAAACTTTTAACTAAAATTTTAATAAATATATTTTATTTTTAACTTACGCGCAGGTACAGCTTCCACAGCCACCTCTGCCTCACGTCGTCGTCTCAAACTGAGCGTTCGTATTGTGTACGGAAAGGGCTTACGCGCGCTACAAGTCTCTCTCCTACAAAAAAGTCGTAATTAAAATAAAAAATATTAACTTTTTTCATGTCAACTTTATTGGATATTTAATATTTTTTCTTACGTGATTCTCTTCGACGATGTAGAAAAGACTCGATGCACCCACTCGCGTCATTTTCATAATACCGCTCGGCAGCCATTCGCGCTTCGATGATACGAGCTATTATATTTTCTATTCGGGCGTTTCCGCAAAAATAGCCGTGTTTGTATAACATGCACAACAGAGTGTTGGAACATTCTTTTTCTGCGAAACGCTCGAATAGAGAATAATTTATCTCGTCGTCGACATGCGATAAATGTTTGAAATAATCGCGCTTTTTTATCCCTTTACATTGATTGCAAACAATTATGAAAAATCGCACTATAATGGCGCGCAGATCCATTTTCGACTTTTTTAGCGACTTTTCTCGCACAAGCAAAAACTCACACGCAATTGACTCTAGGAATATGCTAACTTGCACGAAAGCATAAGAACTAGCACTTGTACGTAACGGAACACGAAATTTATACCCTGTAAGCCCATCTTAGGCTGAAAATATTGGGAATAGTGGGTGTGATTTTCTACTTAGCCTATTGGTAAACTAGTTTCCCACTTTTCTTCGTGTGCCTGTATCTTTTTCGAAAAATTCATTATTTTTTCTCATGAAAGAAAATTCTCATGGAACACGAAAAGGGTCGCGATGTTCTCCGTACGTCCGCCGTAAAACGCGTCACGTGGATTGAGAGGTGCGTGTTTCAATATAGCGTGATTTTCTAAAAATGTGTTAATTTCCGAATTTTCTCGCACTTCTTGATTAAAGTCGCACTCCCACTTTTCGGTTACGCGGTACCCTAACCTTTGAAGACGCCACGTCCTCGCGAGAGTACGTTCGTAACGCGTGTCGATGGTGTCTTCGGGATTCGTGGATAAAAGCGGATGATCGCGATTAACGCCAAAGCAAGTTGGACATCCGTGCCAAAAACAGCCGTGAAACTGTAATACGTAACGTGGCGTCTCGTTATCAGTCACTGTTTCGTAATATCCGTCAACTTTTGCGCCTGCAATTTGTTGTTCCCGTCCTCGCCCCGCGTGAATAATCTGTTGTCCTAATTCGCGTTCCATCCACACAAGCCATCTCAGAGCTTTCTGCGATGACTTGTCTGCGTTCCTGTATCCCTTTGTCGGAATCACGTCTATTTCACCTTCGCGTAAAAAGTTTTTCCGGAAAATTTTCATACACGTGGATGCGATAGTCGTGCATTCCTCGAAGGGACACACGTCACCACGTTCTAAAAAGATTTTACGGAATTCCATGAAGGCGCGGCGGAGAATGATTACGTCGTTACGACAGTAGCGAACAATTTCGCGTTGGAAATCAAAGATGTAACTTTCGTTAATCATCTTTGAGTGCCAAGCTAAAAATTGTTCGCGTTCTTCTGGTTTCATTTGGTCGGGACAAAAATATCGAATGTCGGGTAACGGACCGACATATGTCTGGTTTTCGACTCTATTGAAAAGGTGTGGAAATATGCCTTTATCCGACGTATCCCTCAACCCGAAAGCCTTGGGTAAATCGAATAAGCGCATGGGCATGTAATTTACACTCTTGAGAAATTTAACACGTTCAAGTGTTATCGCGATTATTTTTGTCCCATTCAAAATCAACTCGGGTTTTTCAGTCATTTCAGTTCTTTCTATTATGTGCTTTAATATAAACTGCGCGTCGAATGCTTTCGCGTTATGCGCGATACAGATGATCCTTTTGAAACATTTTGTCGGCCGTGTTACGAAATCGACAAATTGTTTCACAGGATCATCCCGAAACACAAATTCACGTATCCCGCACCAACGACACCGCGCCGCGTCTTTCTCTACCGCGGAGCATGCTTCGCAGACTTGGTGAGCGATGCAGAGAGTCGGTACATGAAGGTAAGTGTTTTCACTAGCTTCAAGCACCTCGTCTTGTCGCGTTTCGAAATCATAAAACACAAACGCGACGCGACCTTTGTCCCAATTGTTCGCGCGTTCGACATTATTCTTATTACATGTATCTTCCAGTCGTTCATCCGTACTCGTCCCCTCGCCAGGATTTTCGATTACGGATTTGCGGCGAAGAGGATGCATGTAACAACGATGGTTTATCGACTGTAGCGAACAACACGTCTTACAATATGTCTCGTCGCATTTGTGCTCAGATCCCGATTTTACAAACCGTCCGCATCCGTCGCAAATCTTAACGGAATCACAGACGGAGGCGCACGATTTGCCGTCATACGAGTTGCTTTTGCGATGACGATTGTAGCAGCTTTCTCCGAAAAAACTGCGTTTACATTTTCCACATCTGACGAGCGCCACATCGAGATTTTCGCAATGCGTCGCTGCGTAGCACCGTGGACATTTTTTCGAGCAACGGTGCCCCTTATCCGGACGATAGCCTACGTTACACGCGACGCAATACCCTCCGCGTGAACCGGCTGCAGCTTTCAAACACAATATCGGGTTATAGTGACGCGAACCCTCGTAGTACATAATGTTAAGGCGAAATGAGGGTTCGCGTCCTAATTCGCCGAGTATCGTGGTGCCGTCGTACAACGGTTTCTCGCCACGTCCGAAAGTACTGAAATTATATATCACGATCGCAATATTTTCAGTAGCGAAAAACTGTTGGAAGCGATCAATCTCAGGAATTCCGCAACCCTCTTCAGGGACTACGACACCGGCGTTATGTGTTAATTCCATCGCTAATTCTCGCTGTAACGCCAATGTCCTACATCTTACGGAATTCCACAGTCTATGTAATTCTTCCTCGCGCACATTTCCCCGCTGGCAATGTATCCGAGATATCACCAAAGCGCGAGAGAGACACAGATTATCATCGTTATTAATTTGGAGAATTGATCGCTTCGCGACGTCTTCGCGCGTCAATTTATTCGATGAGCGTCCCCGACCTACCGGGACCGCGACACTAAAGACGCTCACCGAAAAATTTTGCGTCACGTCCATTCCGCCGGCACTTTGCGCTACCGAACTCACGAGGCGCCATATGTCCTCGGGAGTTAAGTCTCGCGCCGGTCGGAATGATAAGCCGGCCAGTCCATGAGTTAGCTCCGCCGAATAAAATGTTAGACCGACGTAATCGGTCGGAGCACTCGAGCGTATAACATACGCGTGTACCTCGCGGAACGCGTTTTCTAACCATCGCAACGAGTTCGCGCCGTCAGGAATCGGTCGTATTTTAAAAGACGCTTCCCTCCCAAGCGTCCTAAAATTCCTAAACCGCCGAGAATTTTCCACTCTTAGCTCTATATACTTAAATTCTGGTTGGCGATGTTGCTGCTGTTGTCGATGTTGTAGCTGTTGTTGTTGCGACGGCTGCACGAGGATAACGCCGGAATTTTCATTCACCCCTTCCTCTGCTTCATTACCACTTAGGGTGGCCTCGTCTTCGTCGACAGTTCGCACAACACCACCGCCAGTTTGGACTGAATAATAGTATATTGTAAATTTTTTTATATTAATTTATTTCTTCTAATTTCAAAACTTTACTGCTACGCCAAGGAAATATCATAGCAAGGTAACGCACCTGTAAGTAAGGTAGCGTACCTAATTTATCCTTGTCTTATTTTATTTTATTTTTCACTGGAACCCCAACGTTAGACGAAATGCGTTAAAGTAACTAATCTAATTTACTCACTTGATTTAGACAGTTAACGTAAACGATGAGATAATTCTGACGTGTGATTAATTAAATCGATAATTTTTTAACATATTACTCTGTGCTCGTGTAAGAATTAAGTAAAAAATTACACTCTATTCTATTTATTTTAACACAAAAAAGATTAAGTTTATTATATCTAATTTTTCAGTGACGAACAAGAAGGTATATGACAAAAATTTAAAAAACGGCTAATTAGTCAACACTTCGTCGAGATTTAATTAAAATTTTTTATTTAAGTAATAAATCCGCGTAATAAAATTTATAAAATTTTCTCAAGTTAAATTTAACGGATTAATAATTTAAAAGTTTTTTATTCAAAGTAGAGACTAATAAAATAATTTCAAATAAATGCACATCATTTACATGGGTAAATGAATATGGTAATAATAATTTTAAAATTTATTTTGTTTTTATTTTAAGATCTGTACAGTATTTTTTTGTATTGTTATTACTATCGTTTCTAAAATTGAGAGGTAGAGAAAACCTTAAAAATATTAACCGGCGTAGAGATCACAGAACAAAATAGTAACCTAGGGTTCCAGTTTTTATGCCCTATTCCTATGCCCCCCCAAAAATTCCCGTAGTTGAGTGTAAGTAATTTCTAACAAAAAATTAAAATTGTATTAATATTATAATTAAAATTATATTTAAAATATATTTGAAAATAATATTAATATTTTAAAATAATATATTATATTGTTATATTACCTGAAGGCGTTACAGTGGCGTCTCCTCTCTCCTCCTCTTCTTCCTCCTCTCTCTCTCTTGCGTTCCTTCATCCTCTTCTATTGCACTTTCTCTCTCTTCCTCCCCTCCATGTTCGCTTTCTTCTTCAATGAAGGAAACGTTCATAGTCTCGATTTCTCCTACTAACAAATAGCATATTATTTATACCTGAAATGTAACGAATTGTGAAAAATCTCATTATAAATACTTACTCTGCGAAAATAACGCCTCCGAGTCAAGTGTGCTTGGTAACACTATCTCCTCCTCCCCCATCTCTTCATTTCTTTCCGCATTACTCTCTTCTTCTCTCTTTTCCTCTTCTTCATTTTCTTCTTCCTCCGACTCTTCATTTTCCTCCTCCTCCTCTGACTCCTCATCTACATGCTCCTCCTCCTCTTCCTCCGACTCCTCGTCATCATCCTCGTTATCTTCTTCCTCCTCTTCCTCCTGCTGTTCCTCCTCCTCCTCCTCCTCCTCTTTATCCTCTTCGCCATCTTCATCTTCCACTTCTTCTTCTTCTTCCATCTCCCGTTCATTATTTCTCTCTTCAAAATTTCTTTCCAGCACCCCTTCCTCCCACTCTGCTAACGCTCTATCCATCGAATCCTCTTCCATCCAGCCGTTTTCTCTTTCTTCAAAATTTCTTTCTATCTCCCCTTCCTCCCACTCTGCTAACACTCTATCCATCGTATCCTCTTCTATCCAACCGTTTTCTCTTTCTTCTTGGCGTACTGAAAAATAACATTATTTTATTATTATTATTTTTTTTACGAATTAATCTGAATTAAATAGAAAATTAAAAAATACTTACCCAGTGTAAATAACGCCACTGAATCGAACGAGCTCGGCACAACATCGGACCCATTCTGCGTGTCGTCATCTAAAATCATAAATTTATTATTAAATAGTATGCCAATAATAATTAACTTTCGAGTAAGATCTTGTATTTAAAAATTAATAATTACCAGACACTAAATCCACAACGGGAATGACGCGAGGTGGTGGTGATGGTGGTGGAGGTGGTGGTGGTAGTGCTGCTGCTGCTACTGCTGGTGCTACAATAGCAACAGGAGCTTCTCCGATTCGACGTTTCCCTAAAAATTAAAACTTTTAATATGTACTAAACTTCTAACTAAATTTTTAAGAAATTAATTTTATTTCCAACTTACGTGCAGGTACAGCCTCCTCAGCCACCTCTGTCTCGCGCCGACGCCTCAAGCTTAGTCGGCCGTACTGCGTACGAAAAGGGTTCACTAGTGCTACCTCACCTACAAAAATACTCGTAATTAAAATATAAAATACTAACTTTTTCTTGATAACTTTATTAGATATTTTATATTTTTTCTTACCTGACACTCCTCTATTCTCATTTTCCGGCACCCCGTCTCGACGTCGTAAGAATTGTGCGATGCACCCACTCGCGTCGTTTTCATAATATCGTTCATCCGCGTAACGCGCTTCGACGATACGAGATATAATGTCTACTAGCCGAACGTTTCCCTCGAAATATCCCATTTTGCACAACAAGCACAGCATCGTGCTGGAACATTCCTTTTCCGCGAAACGCTCGAATAATGAATAATTAATCTCATCGTCGCGAGACAAATTCTTAAAATAATCGCGCTTTTTAATATTTTTGCTCTGATTACATACGATTATAAAAAATCTCGCTATTATCGCGCGCGGTTCCATTTTCGACTTGGTCACTCAAACTATTTTTTCTCGCACACACTCAACAAACTCGTACAAGTGACTTAAAGAATAAGTCAGCTCACTCGAAAGTACAAGAACTAACACTTGTACGCGTTAGAACACGAAATGTATACCCTGTAAGCCCATCTTAGACAGAAAATATTAGGAATAGTGGGCGTGATTTTCTACTTACCCTATTGGTAAACTAGTTTCCCACTTTTCTTCGTGTGCCTGTATCTTTTTCGAAAAATTCATTATTTTTTCTCATGAAAGAGAATTCTCATGGAACACGAAATTTACACCCAATAATCCCATCTTACGCTGAAAATATTGGAAATAGTGGGCGTGATTTTCTACTTACCTTATTGGTAAACTAGTTTCCCACTTTTCTTCGTATGCCTGAGTCTTCTTGAAAAATTCGTTATTTTTCTCATAAAAAAGAATTCGCGCAAAAATTAGTTATTTCCATAGTATAACATATATATATATATTTTTTAAAATAAAACTAAATGTGTAATATATTTTCTATAATTTTTCAGAATTTATTTAACTAAAAGATAAAATCATACACAAACTACAAGTTATCTGTAGTATGTAATTCACCTTCTAAATTTTTTTACTTTTTACTTAAATTTTTAACCAAGTGTGCTTTAATTGTTGTTAATTAATTTTTCTTAAATTTTATATTTAGATTTTTATAAATTTTAGTTAAGTCGATGAAGAATCGCATTCTCATTTTTTTATTATTCTATAACCAACAGCAAACAATTAGATTCGAGAAGAAAGAATACATGTTCGTGCAAGTTCGATCTTGTCTCGTCTCTAACGGTTACTTCACATTCCGAATTCAAATTTTTACTCGTTACTTTTACATAAATTTTTATTTCAAAATGTTTTATAAATATTACTTAATTTTTATAAATTTTACATTCAATCTTTGTGATTTGAATTTTTGTGTAGCTATCGTAGTGTAATTATTTAAAATTAAAAAATTTAAATAAAATTTTAGTTTATAAAAAATTTATTTACGTTTTCTCACCACTGTCTCATTTGCGTGCACAACTTTTATTACGTCACAAACAGAGGTGAGGGCATTTCCCGTGATGTAAACGCGAATTCATTCGATATTCTTCCTTCGAAGCGTCAACCTCGCGAACAAAAAGTTTTCCTCAACCCTCTCGAACTTTTGAATTGCGAGTGTGAGAGTTGCGTGCCTTATTTCACTTACTGGTTTCATTCTGTGTCTTTATACAACGCTGAAGAAGAAAGAACAATGACCAACCAGCAACAAAGTGTTAATTATAACTCCTTGAACCAGGCGATTCACGATAATCTCGGAACGCGCAACTTCGACGAAGGAAAAAACGATAGGCTTCATATGCTGCTTACCATTACGTATGGGCTTAATAACTCGCATACGAAGAGAATACAAGTCGGATTACAATCAACGAAGGAGGGAGTCTTCGTTCCATTAATAAAATTAAACGGTAACTACGCCGACGGTATTAATTTCGACGTCGATTCCTGGCTGCAATTTTAAGATCATACGGGTCTCATGAGTGAGTACTTGCGCGGTGATGTCAAATTAAAGCCAAATCTCGTCGGTATAAAAAACATCAACATCAGCTTCACCTCGGCCTATGGATCAAGATCCATTCTAATATCGTATAAGGAAACTGAAGAGGAACGCTCTTCGAAGGAAACCGTTGACGATGCTGCAGATTCTTTACCGGTAACGAAGAAACGGAGACACTACTCCGTTGCAATAGTGATGCAGAAAACTACGTTCCAGGGATTGCTGAATGTGATCAAATGTGTCGACGCACATTTAGAACATTTAAAATTGTTAAGCGAAAGCGTCACTGTGTGTGCGCAACGCTTAATTCAAGAAATTGAACTTAAACTACCACTAAGTTATGTAGATTGTGAAATTATAAAATTAACAATAAAAGGTAATCAGGAGAATATTGAACGCAATGTACGTACTCAAATAAATTTAACTTTCCTCGACGAATATTTTAATATAATATTTTTGGAACTGATTACACTGCGTTGTAACGAAATTACCAATGTAATTTTGTCAAAACGTAGAGCATAATTTTTTGTATAATTTTCGTCAGACACAATGTATTTTTGTACGAAAAGTTTGCGTATTAAAATAAAACTATTTTTTTACTCGTAACTCAGCATATTTTTTTTAGTCCCTTCCATATTGCATAGTTTTTGATTTTTATAAAACTCGAAACATACAAGTTCCTGTTTATGGCTAAAGTATCTCTACATAATAGCAAAAGAATTTTCTTTCAAAAGTTAATCCTGATATATTTCTTTTACTTCCTTCATAATGCGTAGTTTTTGATTTTTTAAGACTCGGAATATACAAGCTCCTGTTTGTGCCTAAAGTATCTCTACATAATAGCAAAAAGAATTCTTTTACAAAAGTTAAACTTTTTTATATTTTATATATTAGGATAATTGATAGGAGATAGGAATAATTCTTAAATAATGTTTTAGCTTTTGTACAAATACATATTTATTTATTAATTATGTAAAGCATCATGTACAATATTGTCGGATGCATAAGTCACTAGTTCGCAATCTATTACAGTGGAACCCCGCGTTAGCGTACTCCGCGTTAGCGCAAACTATCCGCTCCATATGCACTCGGCCCACATGAGTAGCGTATGTGGGGATAGCAATGCAGTCACGTAGTATGTAAGCAGTTACGACATATTCTTAAAGATTTGTGCAAGATTTTAATCTGTAATTAATTCATTTAAGACAAAGAAATGGCTAATATTTTTTTAAATTTAAGAATTTATTATTTGTCTACATGGTCATTAAAAATTGTCTTAAAAAATTGTTTCAAAATATTATTCGTGTAATATAAATAAAAATATATTTTTATATAAATTTTTATTTGAAAAATTCTCGCACATGTAAATAAAATAGCCAACACTAATTTAAAATAAATTGTTTAAATGTAATCACATAAAAAAAGGAACACCGATTGCAATCAAAGCTGGATTTTTAATTTGATAATATTTTATTTATAAGTTATATGTTGGAAAATAATAATAAATTAAAAGTGTAAGGAATATAAAATATTCGGGAATATATAATTTATTACAGAGGTACGAGATGTGAGTTTTTCGGACGGCTATAGATACGATTGACTTGATCTGAGACGCTCTGCTTGCAATTTTATGATCGAATACATTTAGTCTTAAGCGTAAACATTAACTGGTTAGATGGCAATACCGTTACGTCCCTGAATTTCACGGAGTGGGAGTGAAACCAAACGGGAGCATCCCAGATGCGCACAGTAATAAACGGACACAGCAAGCTGAGTGAAACGAACACAGTAACAAACGGACACAGACCAAACGGACACAGAGCGAAACGGACACAGTAACAAACGGACACAGACCAAATGCGCACAGAGCAAAACGGACACAGTGCGAAACGGACACAGACCAAATGCGCACGGACCAAATGCACACGGACCAAATGCGCACACTGCACATGCGCACACTGCACGTGCGCACGGACCAAATGCAATCCATGCACATTGCAAGCAGAGTAAAGTCCACATAGGTTAGCGACTTGGACGGGGTGGGTGCGGGAGGGGGGCCGATGGCCCCCCTTGCACCCCCCCCGTGTGTGTGTGTGTGTGTGTGTGTGTGTGTGTGTGTGTGTGTGTGTGTGTGTGTGTGTGTGTGCGTGCAAAGCATTCTCTGCATCACATGGGTTTGCGACTTTCCGTGTATGCATTTGGTCTGTGCGCATGTGCAGTGTGCGCATTTGGTCTGTGTCCGTTTCGCACTGTGTCCGTTTCGCTCTGTGCGCATTTGGTCTGTGTCCGTTTCGCTCTGTGCGCATTTGGTCTGTGTCCGTTTGTTACTGTGTCCGTTTCGCACTGTGTCCGTTTATTACTGTGTCCGTTTGGTCTGTGTCCGTTTGTTACTGTGTCCGTTTCACTCAGCTTGCTGTGTCCGTTTATTACTGTGCGCATCTGGGACTCACTCAACCAAACAATAGGAGATAATCCCGCGTTAGCGGACCAGAGCCCCGAACAGTCCGCTAACGCGGGGTTCCACTGTGTACAAGTTTTATCATAATTTTTAAATAATAATTTTAGAGCATCACACTTATTAGTAATATAATTTTGTCGTAAAAGACTTACAAAATGTTTATAACTATCACTTACATTATAAGTATTTTTATATAATTGTATATATACAGATTCGACACAGCATTCAAGATTAAGTAAAAATAATATTGTTAATGGTTTCATATATATACAGACATTACAGTGTTAATTTTACGATATCTTTATCATGTATATTTACGATTTCTATTACTAAATCACAAATAAAAAGTCTCGAAAATGGTGTAGTTGCCCGTACGAGTTCCTCAATATTCACACGTCTCTCGATAAATTTTTGCCACGTTATGTGTGGTAAAATTATCTGGTTACCCTTGTTGTCGCCAAGCAGTATTTCCACAAAAGGCTCAGGCCCCACGCTGATTCCCATTTCCAAGTACTTGTAGCCGTAAGGGGAAATCTCCTTCTCAGAATGCGGGGAGTATGGCGCGGTTGCGATATTGTTCTATAAAGAAAAAAAAATGCGACTTAGAAATAAAATCCAAATAAATATGTAATAAAATTTGATTTAATTAAGAAATACTTACGGTTTATCATGAGCTTCGTTTCCTTGAATTGAAACGTAGTAGTTCATCTTCGGGAATTACGTTTTTTCCAATCGACTCCAGTAGCCAACGTTGTCCTTTGTTGTCTGTCCAGTAATGAGCGACTGTAGTAAGGATCTTCGTAATGAGCGGTTGATGTATGGTGATGTTCTTCTTATACGGTGCGCCTTTCCATGTATTAATAGTGGAAGTAGTAGTGGGCATGGTGACTATGGTTGAGATTGTAACTATTGTTATAACTGCGACTATTGTTGTAACTGCAACTGTGACTATTGTTGCAAATGGTTTTAGTATGTACAGATAGGGCAAATGTTGCACGGAATCAAGATGAAAACTGGTCTTCTACAATTAGAGCAATATTTGCCGCAGAAACCGTGTTTGTTAGATGTTGGCGAACGGCAGACATTTTATCAGCATTCATGACTGCCACTCCGATCATACATTCGGCACATGCAATGTATGTGCTTGTACCATATGTTTCTTCGGTTTTATAGAAACAATAAATGGCACAATGTTTAGTTTGCATGTTCAGCGCTCGCAGTTGTGCGATTGAAATGTCTCTTTCGTGAGTTTCGTTAAAATCTTCACTACAGTCACTCATATACTGGCTGTCTTCGAACAGCACACTCTCGCAATCCTCTTCCTCCTTAAAATGGAGATCCGGCACATTTTCATCAAATTCGTCTACGATGTCCATTGCATTTTCTTCATCCATATGCATGAAATTATCGGCGGCTCTTTGATGATTGATGTGTTCGTCAATGTGTTTATTATTTACATCCATATTTACATTTTCATTATTATTTATATCATTATTATTCATTATTATTTATATATATTATTTATATACATTATGTACATTATTTAGATTATGTACATATATTATTTCGATTTCATCATCGACCGCGATGTCAATAATTTCAATGTCCTCTCCAGTAATATCGGTAATCTCTATTTCATTTGCCATTTTTTCGGAAAACTGAATCGTTTACTAAATCGCACTTGAAAAAACTAACTGCACACACACAGACTTTCGGGTAAACTTACTCGAATACGTCTAAGGGATGCTCTAAGAGTCTCACCTATATATACTTATGTTATTTGTAAAGTCACGTGACTTTTGGAAAGAATTTCAGAAAAAGAGAAAGCTGAGATTTAACATGTTGCGAGACGTTCAATTGAAAGAAATTTTTTAGGTATAATATTTAAACACAGACTACAGTATCCGAATGTTATACTTTTTTTATTTTTAAATATTTTTTAATATTAAAAAATATTTATAAATTACATAATGTAATTTTTTGTTTATAGTTTAAGTTAGAATATATATGCGACGACCCCTAAGCACAAAGGACTTTCGAAAACATGTTGAGACAAGTTTCTCAATTGTTAAAAAAATAATAAACAAAAGAAATTTTGAAATTTATGACAAAATCAATTGTTACAAAAAAAAACAATTAACAAAAGAATTTTGAAATTTATGACAGAGTCATTTATTACAAAGAAACAAACAAAAGTATTTTGAAATTTATGACCGAGGCAATTGTTATAAAACAAATAAGCAAAAGAAATTTTAAAATTTATGTGACAAGTAATTAGCCTCACCCCTCCACGGTGATGTCATCCTGCCTACCCCCCATTCTATTGTTTGAATTAGAATCCCCATAGTATAACTACTCGCGTAACCCGCGTGCCGATTCAACCGCCGCGCAACCACTAGTTAAAAAACGCGACACTTCTAATTCTCCTTCGACCTCCTCAGGAAGAAATACATGCCTCATCAAAAATACAGACGATGGCGGCGGACGTAAGATATGCAGCCAAAATTGCTGCAAAAATTTTGGGCATTTAGTTAATGAATGTCGTAGGCGACAGTAATGCGAAAATTACTTTAATAACTACAACCGCGCAGGAACAATAATGGAAGTAATATTACCGCTCAAAAACCAGGAAACTACCCGGAGGTCTCGGCCAACGGGACACACCGAGGGCTAAGGAACGTTTGTCTCGTACTCCCGTTAGAAAGCATCCTAGGTCCGTCTACATACGAGGAGAAAATCCGTCGCTGAGCTCGTATCTCCAAGCTTCCGGGTCAGTAGCATTTATGCTAGACACAGTCTAATATTCTAAAAAAGCTGCATTAAGCCAAATGTTAACATAAATCGTAACGACATATTTTCACTTACCGAAATCACTAAAGATGCCGTTAACATCCTGGGATCAATAAAGGGTCACGTAGTTGATGTCCCAATAATCTTTCATATTGTACCCGATAGTTTCCCTATAATACCATCGCGTACTAATCTCAGCTTCGTGGTTCGTGTTCCTAATCCTAAAATAAAAACTGGGAACCGTTTCCCGCTTTCGCGTTTACACGCCCGGAATCCTCGCTGGCGACTTTCTCGTGATGTGTATAAACAATAAAGTTTGTACTAGAATCATTAATACTCTCAATTACAAAGTCAAAATTCATACCTACCTCCTTGAAATAGCCAAAGTCTCAAGTACGCACGCCTCCATACCATTTCGACAATTATCACGAACCAAGTCAACCTCCCGACTCAACACAATCCTATGTTTATTCATCTCCTGGACCTCTTGAAAATTCTGATACGCAGTACACCAAATTCGCCTACCGAATTAATAGAAACTGATAACAGCTTACACGACACCGACTACTCTACTGAATTTAAATCGCTATCCTACGCCGTTAATAACGAATATTCGTATACTAGTAAAATAAAAAATAATCCCGATCTGCACGAAGAATGCCATTTCTCCGACGAACCAAAAAGCACTGACAAATTATATGAAATAAATATATTTACGAATGCTAAAACATTAAGTCTCGCTGAATCTTCTAATTGCGTTAGTCTCTTAATTCAGATTCTCTGAAGGAAACCTTCTTTTTTCCCCGGTCGCTATTTATACATTTTTACCGATCAAACTATTTCCTCCTGAGTATCTCAATGGACATAATCCTCTCATACGGAACTCGCGCACTACTCTAATCTCTTCCTCAGCGTCGATATCTGAAATAAACTGTAAGCGTACAAAAAAAGTTAAAAATAAACCATGCGGCCATAAATGCGATCAAGCATAACACGCTCATGCTCCACATAAAACAATAAGATTATTTTGCGTCTAAAGAAATAAACAATATTAAGAACTCATCTGCGATCGAGTATCTGCGATACTTCAATTACTGCGATTAGAACATTTATCTAAACCTGAAAAAGAAAGCGTTATAGCCCTAGTAAAAGTACACAACGACAGATTTTACATATCTAATGAATATCTAAGTCAAACTCACTTGCAAGCGCATAAGATTGTTACTTCAGACGACATCCCTATACACAGCAACCAATATCGCTTTCCGTCTATGCATCAAGAGGAAATAACACGTCAAGCGTAAGAATTAATTGACAAAGACATTGTCGCCCCATTGGTATCTCCATATAACTCTCGTATGGATAGTACTGAAAAAGTCAGACTTATAAGGAAATAAAAGATGGAGGATAGTTATCAACTACAGGAAGCTGAACGAAGAAACTGTGGGGGACGCCTATCCTCTACCAAACATTTGCGACATACTGGATCAACTTGGCGGAACAAAATACATCTCTGTGTTAAACCTAGCGAGTGGATTTCATCAAATTCCGATGGACTCTAAAGATGCACACAAGACAGCCTTCTCAACGCCTCATGGGCATTATCAATTCAATAGGATACCATTCAGTATAAAGAATGCACCTGCTACTTTTCAACGCCTAATGGACCAAACGCTGTCCGGCTTACAAGGCACGGAAATTTATTTGTGTATATGAACGTCATCGTCGTATACACTAGTTCTCTAAAAAAATACGATATCAAAATAGCAAAGTTGATGCAACGATTGAGAGCTGTCAACTTGATGCTGTAACTAGATAAGTGCGAATTTTCGCACCACGAGGTTCTTTATTTGGGACATATCATTGGAGAAGACGGCGTGCGATTCTCAAAAAATTGCTGCAGTGAGAAATTTCCCACCTTATTGTTTGAAGAACATTTGCCAATCTCTAGGACTCGCAGGATATTATTGGCGTTTTATTCAAAATTTTTCAAAAATTGCCAGGCCACTATCAGATTTAACGAAAAAAATTTAATCTTTCTATGAAACGAAGAAACACAAATTGCATTCGACTCTCTTAAGACTATGCAAGAAACCGATCCTGCAATATACGAATTTTGAAGACGAATTCGTACTTACTACAGATGCCTCGGAATACGCCATTGGCGGAATAATAAGCCAAGGTACCATCGGGCAAGATCTCCCGATTGGATGCGCATGTCGAGTTATGAATACAGCTGAGAAAAGCTATTCGACGATTGAAAAAGAGCTCCTCGCTATTATATATTGCACCAACCATTTCAGATCACATTTGTGTGGTTGCCCATTCGCAGTGGTAACAGACCATCAACCGCTAGTACAGCTACATCGTGTAAAGGATCCTACTTCGCAACTTATGCGCTGGCGACTAAAATTAGAAGAATACAACTACAGAATTGTCTACAAGGCTGGAACGAGCCTTGTTCTAATAGTCCACAAAAAACCTCGTCTTGAATTGTTACAATTTTTCCTTAATCAAGGTCATCCTATTTCCAAATCCGATGATGAACTATCGCATAAACGACCTTCCTTGAGGTGCCATTTGGTTGAGGAGGAGTCACTCTCTATCGGTGCACCAAAAATCTTTGAGAATTTTTCCTCTCCCTCCTTATTCCCCTCAATTGTCAACGACAGGCAAGACACGGCAGTTCTCCCAGAAGAAACTCAATTCGCAAATTTAAAATTATTAGAATTCCACCGGCCTCGCGCAGCAAAAGACGAAAGCACGGAAACCGCACTTTCGGACGACACAGAAGAAGATTCGAGCTTCGAAGAGCCTATAGTACAGGAAACAACGACGGCATCGAAAATACAAATAGATGCCGATTTAAGGAAATAAATATGTCATTGCTGCAACAACGAAATAACATAGTTGTTATGGTGACTGGAAACCAACAGCCGCTCGACAACGGAGCCCACGAGCTTTCCACAGCAGGGAAATTGACTCCATTGAACGATCTAATGATCGGAAGAACACGCGAATTTCCTTCTTCACTCCATAACTATTACATAATTGTATTACATGTAAAAGAAAGGCAGGGCTATAAAATTGACGAATACATTATAAAGGAATGTTTCGCATCACTAATTGATGTAATTAATGAATTAAATCTACACTCTTTAAGCTTACGCAGAACGGAAAGATTAAACACCTTCAAATGGAACGATATTCGATACTTCTTCTTACGATACTTCTTACGGATCAGTCTACAAGAACGTAAGATAACAATCACAATATGTAATGGAACTATAACCCCTCCAATAGAAGATCGCCACGAAATAATTACAGAGAACCACGAGTCAGCCACCAGCGGACACAAGGGTGTAACTAAAACGTATCGTCAAATCAGCAAACGTTACACGTGGAGTAATCTCAAGCAGCAGATACAGAACATCATCAGACAATGTCGTATCTGCCAATTACGAAAGCTAGTGAAAAGAACGACACGACAACCTATGACGCTTACGGATACTCCAGGCCGCGCTTTCGACAAGGTCGTACTCGATATTGTTGGCCCTTTGAGGACCACACCCCGCAAAAACTCATACCTTCTCACAATGCAGGATTTTCTAATGAAGTACTTTCTTGGAAGTTATACGCTCCAATTAGCAATTGCAGAGCAGAAACCACTGCGATAGCATTCACAAATTATTTTATTTGTCGATTCGGATGCCCAAGAAGCATACTGACTGATCAGGGCATTAACTTTATCAGTCAATTGATTCGTACTATTACTAAGAAATTCCGAATAAGACATTTTCGGACAACTACTTCATCCACAGTCAAACGAATCGCTGGAGCGTTCACACCACGTCCTCATAGAATATTTAAAATACTTGGTCGACAGAGAAGGAAATTGGAACGAACTAATAGAGAGATGCTGTTTCTTTTATAACACTGCAGTTTACGAAAGTAACAGATATACTCCGCGCGAACTCATTTTTGGAACACCCGCTAGAATTCCTTCCCGAATTAATCGAGAGAAAAACCTACAGGGATCACTTAACAAACTTATTTGTAACAATCTCAAACTTGTTAAACTTAACTTGCAAAAGGCTAAAGAAAAATAAAAAATATAACAAAATTAATCCAGAGACTTTTGCTATCGGCGATAGCGCTTTCTTAGTAAACGAGACTAAAACCGGAAAATTTGCAACAGAATATACGGAACTGTATCGAGTTGTTAAAATAGTCGATGACGGTAACATTAAAATCAAATTAAAAAGAGACCGCATTCGCATAATACAATTGACTCAAAAGGGCCTACTACCACGAGCCGGGATGAGCTATCCTTCGTTAATGACAGTGTATTTCTCTTCTCTTGTAAATCTCATCCCGACCCGCTTCGGCTCTCTTTCAAGTAATATGACTGCGACGAACTTCACGCTTAGCAAAATGCATGTAACTTTGTCACCAGTTAAACAAACAGAAAAATTTTTTTTTCTTAACCATGTATATAGTGCCATTCTATAATATTTTTTAATATTATTTTATTAATACAATATACCATCATTAACATTTGTTAACATCTAAATTGCGTTAAAATTGTTATCAAAATTAAATACAAATAATAATAACGATGTTCTTAAAGCTGTGCCATTATATCGCTCGATTCTGTTAGGATACTCACGCAAAAAAATATATGTATCTTATATAAAATTCTTTTAATAGAAAAAAAAAGTTTTTTGTACACATACTTAAATTTAATTCATAATTCATGTATCGTAATTCTACTATTAATAATGCTTGTAGAATCTAAAATAGTTATATCATTATAATATTATCAATTGCGCTAAAAATATTGTTAAAGTTAAACGAATGTGACGAGTTCTTAAGGTTGTGCTTGTTTAAAACATTGCTAAAAATTAGAATGCGTATTATTACTATTGTTATAATCAATTATGTTAAAAATGTGTTTCAAACTACGATGCGTTGTATATTGTAAAATTACATCTTAACTCTGTAAGAATTCAGCACCTCGCGTTATTAGTTATAAGAACTTTACATTGTTGTTTCACAGAAACTCAGCGTCGCGTCTCTTAAAAATCGCCGCTCCAATTTTAAGAAGGGGGTTGTTACGTCCTGATGATCATTATCGCTGGACATCACGAATAGTCACACCGCGAGCACGCATTGTCAAACACGCGCGCGATTGTTGTCGGCACCGCTATCTCACGCGTTGCGAGCACGGCTCCTTCCGACGGCGCGCATGCGTCAGCAATTAATTCGCGTCATCATTAACAAACCACGCTAAAAATGAACACGACAAAGATAATCCCCAGATCTCCGCGAGCTCGGCGGCAGCTGTCCACACCCCACGGTTAACGGTATTGGCTGAGGACGCCTTACTAATTATAATACATAATTAGTCGAAAATGAGCGGAGGGCCGTCGCCGTTAAAATACTCAGTTCTTCGGGGGCCGTAACAGCAGCACCCGGAAACAGGGAGCCACCCCCGAAGCGCTTAAAACAGCGACAAATTGCGTTAAACTAATAGCGATCACGCGTTTGAACGCATGATAACTTCATGCGGGCCGCGGTATACGTGCGAAACCCAGTATGAAAAAATACAATTAGGAATGCGCGCGATTAAAAAATGCGGGCAATATGTACGCGCCGCGCGAACAAAAATTGTGAAGACTCACCATGAGTCACCCCACGATTATAAAATTAAACTCAAAAATCCACTATTTAACAAAACAAGTGGGTAACAAGTGATAAATGATTTATCACCTCACTTTCTTAGCCTTTTACCCCCGAACGCCTTCACTTTTTGATATATAAGCCGGGCAGATTTTGGGATTTTGCTTTCTCAATTTACGCTATACAGTGAGTCTCGTTCCGCAGTTTGAACAATAATATTGAACTTATTAAAGGAAATTTAATTTATAATATTTTCGAATATTCGCAGGTTGAACTTAGAATATTTTTGCGTATTCGCAGTTCAAACTTATAATATTTTTGCGTTTTCAAATAATGACGTTCCTTTGACGTTTTCAAAAAATCTGAACATAGAATATTCGACGGGCGTCAAATACATAATAAGAGAATCGAAGTGGCAACTCCCCGCTAAAATTACTAATCGTATTTTCTTTTGTACCATTAATAGAATCGAACTTCCGATAGCGACAGTGCGCTCCGAGCGATAAAAGCAAGTGTTGTAAGGTGTGAGTTTTCTTTACATTTTTTTTTTTTTAAGTGACGGCGGTGCTTCAACACCTCTTTTTTTCTTACCGTGGACGGTGTGTGAGGGGAGGAAAAGCGCTGCACTGCGTTTTCACAAGGAGCGCAGTAAAATTACAGTATAGGAAAGAACAGTAGGCTCACTCGGCGTTTGTGCCTTTGATCTCATAACTAAAAGGCCTGCTATATTGCTGGTTGTGAGGGTTTCAATTAATGGTGCAAGTTTTCAGCCGCCAGCACCAAGATGGTTCCATTGGTGGGGGCACGTACAATATAATTTCTCGCCATATTGTTGGTTGTGCATATTATGCGCACAAGTTATGCCAATGGTCGCAAAAGACGATCGTTAGCATGATTTTCAGCAGAGTGAGCCTACTGTTTTTTTCCATACTGTGGTAAAATCTCGTTTCCTCCGAGCGAGTCAGCGTTCTCTTGGAGCGCACGGGAGTTAGCGTTCTCTCTCTATCTTTCTCGCTCTGTCAAGATCTGTCCCGCAGGCCACAATTAGCCAACGATACGGGAGAGGTGCGCGCTACCTGGCGTACACCTTTCCCCGTCAACTGCCCCTGCGAGTTCCGCCATTTTCAATAGCACCGGAGCGGACACTTCGGTGCCACTACAACCAGGCACCTCCATGTCTGTGTATGGTAGCAGGTATATGTCTCCCGCTCCTCTCCAGTCCGCGCTCTTTCGGCATTCTCCGAACAAAATTGTCAAGCGCCGCGTGAAGCACCAGCCACCGCGTCGTTTGTCAACTAATCCGCGACCTCGCGATCCTACTTCACTTACACACATGTGCATTATTTTCTGAAAATTTTCTTCTCGAGTAATTTCATTGATCGCGAAATGGCATTTTTGCGTGCAGAATGGGTCGATCTAGATGCGCAGGAACGAGAGTGCATTTAAAGCGGCTGTACGAAGAATACAGGGAACACGACGAATTTAATCCGCGGGCGTTCAGGTACTCACGTGGTCCTCGTTAACTCTTCGCCGCTTCCAGCGCCAGGGCAGTGGCTGCTTACCCAGGACCCTCCTCCTTGCGACAAACTACAAGACCACCGCCCAGAGTCATCATCCCACTCCGGCCCCTCCGCAAAACACAATACTAAATACCGCCGCTGCGACACCCCGGGTCCTAACGCGCATCGTATCGATTCAGCCTCTCAAACCAGGCACTGTGATTTCCACTGTGATTACGATGTACTCGTTGGAGAAGAATAAATCCAGCACGGCGTTAAACTAGCACACTCGAATTGATTTCACTGCCTTCACTAGCCATCCTTCTCGCGTGATACCGCGAGCGAATAAAAAAACAATATGATACACATTATCGAAATAAAAATATATCGTTATGCGATCCTAATCCTGCCAGACGTAACACTTATTTCTGTCTAATAAATCAATTCCGGAGACTTTTTAACCTGTAAATCTACTAATGTATAGTAATAAAACTTTAAAGTTTACAGCGACAAATAAAGAGCAAAATAAAAAATATAGAAGACGCAATCTAACATGGAGCAAGAATCGTACAAATACCAACACCATCAAGTATTCAGCATTGGATACTACGTGCAATGCTCATTTGACGATACGTTATCCGTTTATCGCCAACGATTGTCGTACGAACCTCATTTCTACTAAGTAAAAAGGTAGGATCGAACGTCTATTTATATGCGCGCAAAACCGCGAATCGTTCAGCAAAGATATTCGCGCTGTTATCACATCTCTCTGATATTCCTGATTTCAACGGTCCCGCACCGTTGATAAAGAATTGTAGCGAATGCCATCGGGTTTGTTAAATCGCTTGATAAACGCGCTTCCTTTCTAGCTACATATCCCTGGATATCAGTTTTGCGGTCCGGGAACACACTTAAAAAAATGATTAGCCAGAGGCGATCAGGGTGTAAATCTATTGGACGCAGCGTGCCGCGAACACGATATTGCTTATTCTCAAAACAATAATCTCGCTAAACAACACGCGGCAGACAAGGTACTCGCCACGAAAGCGTTAGGACGTGTAATCGCAACAGATTCAGCTCTAAAAGAGAAAGCTGCTGCTGCTGCCGTTTGGGCAGCTTTGAAAGCTAAAACAAAGATTGGCATGGGCATGAAGAAGACGACGATGAAGAAAAAAACAACGAAAAAGAAACGAGTACTTCCAACAGCAAAACGAGGCGGCATGTTACCGATTCTACCGTTATTGGGCGCACTCGGATCCATGATCGGTGGTAAGTTTCGAGGAAGACTTACAATCATTTGGCCGCACGAGTCGCTCGATATTCATACGTCTCTCAATAAATATTTGCTATGTTATATATGGCAAAATTAGCTGATTTCCCTTGTTGTCGCCAAGAATCATCTCCACAAAAGGCTCAGACCCCACGCTGATCCCCATTTCCAAGTACTTGTACCCTGTAGTGGTCAAAGCAAACCTCCTCCCTAGGATACGTGGAGTATGGCGCGGCTGTGATTTTCTGTAAAAAAGAATAAAGCGAGTTATAAAAACATTTTTTTTTAATATAAAAAATAAATATTATGAATTTAAAAATTATAAATACTTACGGTTTATCATGAGCTTCGTTTTCCTGGATCGGAATGTAGTAGTTCATCTTGTACGTTTTTTTTAAATCTTCCACCGATCGACTCAAGCAGCTAACGTTATCCTTTGTTATCCGTCCGGTAATAAGCGACTGTAGTGAGGATGATGCTGGAGCTCTTATTTTTATACGGTGCGCCCCTCCAATAATAGTGGTAGTAGTGGTGGAAATGGTGACTATTGTTGTTGAAAAATGCTGCTGCTGTGACTGTGGCTATTGTTGGCTAGTTGTAAATGGTTTTTCTTAAATTTTTTTAAGTCAATTTTTTTGTTTTTTATTATTTTTATTTTTTTTTAATTTTATTTTTTTTTAATGTGTGCAGACCGGACACATATTGCATGGAATTAATATATACACTGGTTTACGACAATTAGAGCAATATTTGCCGCTAATTGCTGTAAACCTGTCCGTAAGGTGTTGACGGACGGCGAAAAAATGGTCCACGTCTGCGACCATCAATTCCACCATGCATTCAGCACAAGCCGTGTATGTGCCTGTACCATATATCTGCTCGGTTTTATAACATGAATAAATAGCACAATGTTTTGTTTCTTCGTTTATGGCCTGGACTTGTCTAATATTGATAAGCCTTTCCACAGATTCTTCAAAATCGTCACTACAGTCGCTGATGTAATTGCTGTCTCCCGATAGTACGCTCTCGTTATCCCCTTCTTGTTCTTCCTCAAGGTGGAGATCCGGCACATTTTCGTCAAAATCATCGATGATGTTAAAAAAATTCTCGTCGTTTATTTGATGTTGTACGATGTCAGCAACGTCGATTTGTTTATTTTGATTATTTATAATATTTACAGCTGCATCAATATTTACATCTATATTTACGTTATTTACACAATGTACATTATGTACATCTTCAATTTCAATAATTTCGACTTCATCGTCGTCCGCGATGTCAATAATTTTAATATCATCTTTATTATTTACATCGATAATATCCATTTCTTCATCCGCGATGTTAATAATTTCGATGTAATCATCGTCAGCGATGTCGATAACTTCGATTTCCATATCAGTCATTTTTTCGGAAAAACTATATTTTTTACTAATCGCACTTGAAAACTAACTGCACACACAGACTTCGGATAAACTTGCTCAGAAATAGACTTGAAAACGTCTAAGGGATGCTTTAAGAGTCTCACCTATATATACTTATGCTATTTGTAAGTCACATGATCTTTGAAAAGAATTTCAAAAAAGAGAAAGTTAAGATTTATCATGTTACTATAGCCTGATATCGGCGCTCGCTAGCAGCCAAGATAAGGGCGCTGCTTATACGATTAGTGTAGTGGGGAGTGAGGCCCGATTGCGCGCATAAACGGTCGGACACAGTTCCATAGTAGGGAAGAGAGAAAGAGAAAGCAAACTCTAACTAGGGTGGAATATGCGTAATATAATTTTTATTATTTAATTATTTATAATTTAAATTAGAGTACATATAAATATATGTAATCAAACTCAAATTATAAATAATCAAATAAAAATTATATTATACAGATAAAATAATAATAAAGTCTCTTTACCTGAGCGGCGGTGGTGGTGATGAGCACAAAGGACTTTCGAAAACATGTTGAGACAAGTTTCTCATTTGTTAGAAAAACAATAAACAAAAGAATTTTGAAATTTGTGTCATTTATTATAGGGAAACAAAGGAAGTTTGAAATTTATGACAGGGTAATTTGTTAAAAAGAAACAATAAACAAAAAAAAAAGTTTAAAATTTATGACAGGGTAATTTGTTAAAAAGAAACAATAAACAAAAGAAAATTTGTGACAAGGTAATTTGTTAAAAAGAAACAATAAACAAAAGAAAAAAGAAAGATTAAAATTTATGACAGGGTAATTTGTTAAAAAGAAACAATAAACAAAAGAAAATTAATAACAGGGTCAATTGTTACACAGAAACAATAAACAAAAGAAAAAAAGAAATTTATGACAGGGTCAATTGTTATAAAGAACAATAAGAACAAAAGAAATTTGAAATGTATTTGACAGGTAATTACCTTTCCCCCTCCCCCTCCCCCTCCCCATCCCCACAATTCTATTGTTTGGGTTAGAACTCTCATAGTACAACTACTATAATGAATCGGTAGTGAGCACCGGCAGCTAAAATATCTAAACATTTGATCGACATTTATTGCCCGGCAGCTCTAAGCGGGAAGCTATGCATAACTATAAACAAATGCATGAGACAAAGGGCTAAGAGTGAAATATAATTAGTCCGGAAGAGCTCGGTGCCACAGTAAGCGTAAAGTCTCCAACCCGAGCGAATCAAAGTGAATTAATTCCCAAGTACCGTGAATTATAACTTGAAGAATGGCTAATCAGTTAAATGAAGTGGACATTATAGTTATCGCGGACGTTATAAAAATTGCGAATATCGCGAACGATATAGAAATTGTGAATATCGCGGACGATAAAGAAGATATTGATATCGCAGTCAGTGATTACGAAAACTCCAACGATGAAAACATGATAGTTGATAATTTCGAAAATTCCTACGAGGATGATGAAGACAGTTTAGTATCCAATGTTAGTGATTCTACGAGCTATTCCATTGACTTTGTCGATCGCGTTGAAAAATTTGTTTCACACGAAGATTTTCTCAAATTAAACGAACGTTTCGAACATTGCGCGATATTTTTCTTTTATTCTACGGGTGGTGCTCTAGCTCTCTGTACCGAGTGCATGATTGACATGTGGGACATTAGAGAAGAGATGAGTACTGTTAGGGAGCATCAAACGGATCGGCTGGAAAATTTGGATCATCGGGCTTGCTCGAATTGCCGTCAATCCATGTACGTGATAATTCCGCGCAACTTGTGCTTAGTGTGCGGCTTGTAAAGACTTTAAATACATAACCGTACAACATGGATGAGGAGGACATTGAAAATATCAAATATGTTCTTAACAATAAACGAATATCACCAGTGCAATTTATACGCGATCGAGAACTTGGTATACGTGGAACGCTTAAACGCGTTGCGATACATAGAGTGTGTATAAAGAATGAATCTATTTATCCCTGGCCTTATCACGTGAAATAGGAAATATATACCATGATATTGAATCAGTGTCCGAATGATGAAATCGCTAAAAAGATGCTATGTACATACGATACTATGTACATTAAAATTTCTGCTGGTATTGGAAGGTGTATCAAATTGTTGATAAATAATATGGTTAAAGTGTTCTTAAAAAATCGTAAAATAACAAATATTCTGCACATGTACCAGGATTTTTTTAATGCTTGCAATCGTTATGATTATAAAGACGATGAGAATAATAATAATTTTGAGCATAGGATGAGAGCGTGTGTTTTCATTCGGCGTAAAAAAAAATGCAAGAAAATGCACTATGAAGTGTAAGATTCGGTGCGACACTGCAAATCATATAGACGTGTCACGTGCAAGTGCTCCGTTGAAGAATGTAACGTCATTTAAAAAGTGCGAAAAGACGCTAAAACATGGAACAATTCGATTTAGAGGAACGCGAGCTCTTGGAGCAAGCGAACAGAGTCGCTACTTTGGGCGAGTGTTTTACGTGGTTGCAGCGATGTGATGAGTGTATACAACGACTCGAGGAACATAGCCGCGTCAAGCGTCCTTGGCTCACCGTACATTGTCGATAATTGTGTTATCCTCGTTGTCCACATCGAAAATGTTTATTATCGAGCATCATTCCATTATTCTCGAGACGAACACCGTATATATTGTCTACATCGCTCTCTCGGTTACCGCTCAAGACAGTCACGACATATTTTTGACCCAGCGGACCAAATTGAGCTTGCAACGCTTTTCGTCCTTGCGACGTCTGTAACTGATTTCGAACAATCATCGCAAGCGAGTCATCCGTCGTTTCAAAAACATTCTCAAGCGATTCTATCGGTTGTACGGTTGTGAGACGCGGTGTAGAGGTTATCATTGGTACATCGTTTGAAATTTGTAAATGATTAGATTTTTGCGGTGTCGCGGAGACATCGAACGAGACGTTCGACCGTTTTCTCTTACTAGCATATTCTTCCCCCTCTTCTTTCTCACGTTTACAGGTGAACGAAACGTTATCGATTGGCTCCTCTTTTATCGTGCGTACGCCGGAATTGTCAATAATCTTTTGCAGCGGTTCAATCAACGGTTCAAAGTGTCTCTTAGTCGCGATATCCTCTTCGATCCTGCCAGTTTTTAGAGCACGATGTTTCTTTCGAATCGATTTGCTCGTTTTTTCAATTTCTTTCGCGATTTTCTCGCGCTCACGTTTATCTTTGTTCTCAGCCATGTTAACAAAGAGTGTTGATCGCACGTTTCATCCCGACAAGGTATCAATAACGACTAACCGTTCCGCGGTATTGAAAACTCGTTAAATCCTCTTCTGTATCGCCCGTTAGCAAGTGCACTGTCCTTGTCTATCATCAAAAATCCATAATCACGCTGCCAACAATCGCGACATAATTCACTAAAATCATCATACGACATGTCGGTGTTTACGTGATCGTTGTACATGTGTTTCAAGTTGGTACCATCCTGCTTAAACAGGATCAGCAGGTTGGCTTTGGCGCGTATAAGATGTTTAGGTATTCTCACGTACGACTGACAGAGATAAAAGCAGTCGACGTTCGAGTGCCTACCCATTGAAAAATATTCTCTCATCCTGCTAATCGCACGCAACGTCATCGAAGACGAAAATCGAATTCGGACGCGCCTCGCTTGGTGGAATGACGTCACTATTATTAGAGAACGTAAAGTAACCGATCTCGTCCATCGACGACAACAAATTCTCCAGATATCGATATTTCGGCTGTTGTAGCGATTTCGAGTACACGTACACTTTCTCGAAATGTACACCGTGCGGACATTCCAACAAATTTATCAGAACGTTCGTTTTACCGCAATTCGACGGACCGCAAATGATGGCGTGTATAGTATTCGGCAGCATCGCACCATGCTTACGCCTCACCCCACCGTTTCTTATCGATTGTAATTTATCGTCGTAATTCGTAACGCAAATCGTCAAAGGTTGCCGCACGAATCTCATGTTTTCTGAATCTGATTACATATCGGAATCAAACGTCCTATTTATAGGTGTGTGAGTGCGGTGTACGCTCTATGGAAATGCGTCTTTGTCCATGTGTCATATGCGTGATAGAGAAGGTGTATGTGTTTGTGAACGCAACGTATGGAGAAAGAAACGTATGCGTGCCTGCGTGCGTGCTAGAGAAGGTGTTTGCACATGTGTATACGTGCGTCCGTGCCTGCTAGAGAAGGCGCTTGCGCATGTGTATACTAGAGAAGACGGTTACACGTGTATGCGTGCTAGAGAAAGCTTACACGCGTGTGCGTACTAGAGAAGGCGTGAGTATGTACGCGTATGTGTGAACACAGCGTGTAGAGAAAGAAGCATATCGACGGTCACGTGCTAGAGAAGACGCTTACACGCGTGTGCGTACTAGAGAAGGCGTGAGTATGTGCGCGTATGTGTGAACACAGCGTGTAGGAAAAAGCATATCGACGGTCGCGTGCTAGAAAAGGTGTGTGTAGGTGCGTGTGTGCGTGCGCGAGTGTATGTGTAAACGCAGCGTATAGGGAAAATGAACGTATCGACGGTTGCGTGAGTGAGATGAAAGAGAGAAAATAGGATATCAGGATTGAAGGATGAATAAAAAAGATACGCGATATATCTATAATATATAATATATTTAAAATATTAATATTACAATTAATATTACAATTAATATTACACTAATATAATGTGATAGAATAATATTATAAAATTTTATATTATAATAGGCTAAATCTAATAGAAAAAAATCGGAAAATATGTGAATATATATAATATATGAATATATAAAAAATTAAAATACATATAACTGGTAAATAATATAAAAAATACAATTTTCTTACTCTCTATCATAAATTTTATCTATCCAATTAACTAGAGTTTTTAAATACATATCGTACTCCCAGTCTCGTTCTATCTCGCCCTCTTCGACTTCATCTCCAAACAAATACCTCAAATCAAATAAGTCGAAGAAGTCGTACTCGTCTTCGTCCTCGCCTTTTCCCTCCTCTTGCCATAACCAGTCATTGTATTGCCGCGTGAAGTCTCGCGTGTTTCGTACTTTTAGCTGATGAGAGGCTACGTCCACGTAACCGCGGACGTTGACTATCGTGCGCCCGGTGACGAGTACGCAACGGTAACACTAAAAAAAAATACATGTAAAAATATAAAATTATCAATTACAAAAATACAATGTATTTGTAGAAAAGGAGTACTTACAATGCTAGCATGTATGCGCACGTATGCGTTCCTGCTGAGGCGCGGAAACGTCTTTGGGTGCGCACCGCCTGCTGGCTTCTTACAGGGATGAATCTCAGCGCTGGCATGTTGGGCAGTGCTATTCTCGTTTCTTTAGATATGCACTGTAAAAAAATTAAAAAATATTAATATAAATTAATATAAAATAACATAAGAATAGGTAGTATAAAAATACTTACTATTTGAACGGTATTATGCGGGCCGAACGCTGCTATTTTACTTACACTTTATAACTTTTTTCTAAACTACTTTTTAAAATTTTTCGGCGAAGAGCGAATGCTTCACAGTTTGAAGTCAAACTGACGGTGCAGTCAGTTGTGCGGAAGATCACCTAAGAACGTTGTCTCGCTATACATTATTAAAGGAGAGAGAGTGGAAATGAGATAATATATAAACCTACGATGCGCCGAAAGTTGAGGGCAGTTTTCTCGATTATCGATAGAGAGCTCATCATGTCTATACCAACGTTCGTGGACCTGCAAGGTTTTATCGTTGAAAGAAAGTTTATCGTTAAGGAGTTTGCTGCTCTCAGAGATGGATTCATTCTCTCACATTACATTTTTCGAAATCCCGTGCGTGGCATCGACTCAATAACGCAGACAAACGCCAAGCATCGTGTTTGCTTACGCATCATCACGGATTACGATGGAACAGCAGAACGATTCCATACAGCAGAGCTAAGAAATTGATTACAACGACGCTGACTGGGAACGAAACACCGCCCGTCATATACGTCAAGGGACACGAGAAACCAGAATGGCTGCGGAATTTGCTTCTGGATGACACGAAAGAAGACATATACGTTGAAAATATCGAGGCGCATTATGAAGATATAAGATCTTTAAACGAGATTACGCATACTTTACGTTGTGCACAGCATTCAACAAATTGCGCTTTACAAAATGTATTTAAAATATTCAATTGGTGGCATTGTCATTAATAAACATGCGTTTTTTATAAATATAGTGTTTTTTCTTATTACCCCTGTCTCTTATTACCCCTATTAACCCTGTCGGAATCTACGTTATTTTTAACGTTCTTTTAGCGTTTTCTAACGTTTGAATCGGAACGTGTTACGACACGTTTGAGATTATTCCCTAAAGGGAAGATATTCAACGTTGCTTCCCCCTCTACTCGAAGAAATTTCCCCTCTATTGTAACTCATAAGTCGAACTATTTTTTCGTACGATCAGTATTGCGTCAGCCGCTCGGACAAAATGTTCTCCGCCAAAGAAAGCAGCAGTGGTACGAAGCGTTGCTACGATACTATGTCGTGCGAGAAGAAATGCGACGCGTAAGTTTGATTTTTTAATTCTTTTCATTTTTCAACTTTTATATTATTACTTTTATATTTTATTATTATTATATTATTTTTTATACAGTACGTCGGAGCGTCGCGCGATTCGCGTACTAAGCAGACGATACGCGCTTACGAATACGGGGTACAAATATCTCGAGATTAGCATCAACGTTGGTCCGCCGAGTTACGTGGAAATCGCCATAGGAGATCATCGGGGGAATGAACTTATAATGTCTCTCGAAACATGGAAGGGACTTTACGAACAGCGACAAAACGTTCTGAATCTCCTTCGCATCGACTATAAGGACTTGTACAATTTTATTAGCGTTGGACCGCTAACAGCCAGAATTTGCATAATCAGTGACATTAACTTTATACGTTTGGAATCACAAAACGTGCGCATGATAATGACCGAGTCGACCGTACGTCATATATTCGATCTGGACGGTTGTGTAAATTTAATGTTCGATCGACTAATTAAAATTACTGATAATGTTGATATGCAGTTTACGCAATTCTCTAATATTGCATCCACTACAACGAACCCCGATCAAGTATCTAACGCAATACGCGCGAGCAGCGTCTTTAATAAGCATCGGCTTCTCGATTGTGAGCTTTTGGCTTTAGTGTTTAGTATGTAAGAGAAAAATTATTATACCGCTTTATATGTATAAATTAAACATTAAAAAATAAAAACTTATATTATCTATTTTTTTCTTTATTTTATATACCTCTTTTCCTTAATAGAAATATCACAATGCAAGCGAGAGCGCACGCGATGAGAGAGAGTGTAAAGATGGCGGCGTACGAGCAGGAGCGAGAGCGCGCGAGAATACGTACGCGATGTGGGCAGTATGCGATGAGTGTGAGCGAGAACATGCGAGAAATGAGTGCAAGTGAGAGTGTGCGATGAGTGCGAGCGAGAGCGTGCGATGGGTAGGAACGATGTGTGCGAGTGAGAGCGTGCGAGGGATCGGAACGATGAATGTGAATAAGGGTATAAATTAATTTAAAAAATATATTTTTACAAAAATATATATATATTTTTCGTTTATTACATTTTTGAAAAATAAGTTTTAATATGAATATTTTTTACGGCCAGTAGTTCTCACAATCATCGCCAATTAAGGGCGACATGCCGAACAGCCGCCTCAAATCGAGCACGTCGGCGGTCCCGTACGCGCCAATGGTTCGATCAACCAAGCCGTCGTTGTAGTAGCGGTTGGCTTTACGCTCCGCCCGCTTTATTTCCATTTGACTAATATTTAGAAATCCGCGTATGCGGATATTCCATGGCCAGATCCCGCGCTAAAAAAAAATTATAAATTATTTAAAAAATTTGTAAAAATTAGAAGTATTTATAAGTATTATTAATTAGCAGCCACTATTATTAAATTACCTGTTGGTCTACAGGCCCGCGCACCGATGTTAGTCCCCCTAGAGGAATGTCCATTGGAGGACCTGGATGTGGAATTTCCACACGTATTTAGTTGTGCAAATCGACGCGTTGCACCGGCACCTCGCCCATATAAACGCACTGAAAAAAAAATTTTTAATGTTCAATATCTAATTTTTATCAAATTCACTTTACCGCACATAAAAAACTTGCACTTACGCCTTCCGCAGGATATGAGATGTTTAACCTGAACATCTTGGCAAGCTACTGAAAAAATCGACAGACCAAGAGCTGAGAAACGTAGAGTTTTTCGTAAAAAACGCAAAACCTTTTTTATGACGATGAAAAATCCTTTGACCTGATACGTGGCCGATCCAGTAGTGATTATTGTTAAGTAGACCAGTAGTAACATGTGAAAGCAATTTCAAGTCAGGTCTAACAATAACAATGGTGCATACATTTTTTTACATTAAACACATTCGACAACTTCCAAGCATAATGGTTCGGCATCTTTTTATGTAAAAGCAGCCGAGATACCGGCGCTAGACCGAGAGAAATGAAGCGTTTACTTAAAAAATTTAGTAAACGTGTATTCCATTTTTTAATTTCATATACCTTTTTTCCAAATAAAAAATATCGAGAGCAAGCAAGAGCGCGCGATGGACCGCGAGGAACAGAACGCGCGGGTGGGAGAGAGAGAGAGCGATGAACGCGAGTACCGCGAGGGATAGAGCGAGAGAAAGCGATATGGAATAAGCCGACAAAAGAGACGCAATAAGAATACTCTAAATTATTATGCGCTATCGATATCCTCTGACGAGCGCATGCCGCCCTTGTTTATAACACCTCATAAGTGTCTAAACGTCGTAAAGGGATCCCCCCACCCTATCCCCATCTTCTCCGAATTCGTCACCATGCGCCTTCCCCCGCCCGCGTGACGTCATACCCCGCGCCTATAAGTTCCCCCCGCACACCCGCTCCCCCCTCGGAGTACCCGGCTCTGAACTCTCATTTAAACACTACTACTTATGTTATCTATTTTTTCTTTATTTTATATACCTCTATTTCTTAATAGAAATATCGCAGTGCAAGCGAGAGCGCACGTGATGAGAGAGAGTGAGAACGTGTAAAGATGGCGGCGTACGAGCAGGAGCGAGAGCGCACGAGAATACGTACGCGATGTAGATAGTATGCGATGAGTGTGAGCGAGAGCATGCGAGAAAATGAGTGCGAGTGAGAGCGTGCGATGAGTGCAAGCGAGAGCGTGCGAGAAATGAGTGCGAGTGAGAGCTTGCGATAGGTAGGAACGATGTGTGTGAGTGAGAGACTATGAGGAATGAGTTTCGATTGAGAGCGTGCAAAGGATAAGAACGACGAATGTGAATAAGGGTATAAGGGTATAAATTAATTAAAAAATAATTTTTTACAAAGATATATATATATTTTTATATTACATTTTTTAAAGTTTTAATATGAACATTTTTCCTTAAGGCTAATAGTTCTCGTAATCATCGCCGATTAAAGGCGGCATGCCGAACAGCCGCCTCAAACCGAGAACGTCGGCGGTCTCGTACGCGCCAATGGTTCGATCAACCAAGCCGTCGTTGTGGTAGCGGTTGGCTTTACGCTCCGCCCGCTTTATCGTCATTTGATCAATATTTAGAAATCCGCGTATGCGGATATCCCATGGCCAGATCCCGCGCTAGAAAAAAATTATAAATTATTTTAAAAATTTGTAAAAATTATTAGTATTTATAAGTATTATTAATTAGCAACCACTATTATTAAATTACCTGTTGGTCTACAGGCCCGCGCACCGATATTAATCCCCCTAGAGGGATGTCCATTGGAGGACCTGGATGCGGAATTTGCACGCGTATTTCGTTGTGCAAATTGACACGTTGCACCGGCACCTCGTCCACATAAATGTACTGGAAAAAAATTTTTAATGGTCAATATTTAATATTTATCAAATTCATTTTACCGCACATAAAAAACTTGCACTTACGCCTTCCGCAGGATACGAGATGTTTAGCCTGAACATCTTAGCAAACTACTGAAAAAAATCGACAGACCAAGAGCTAGGAAACGTAGTTTTTCGTAAAAAACGCAAAACCTTTTTTATAACGATGAAAAATCTTTTAACCTGATATGTGGCCGATCCAGTAGTGATCATTAATAAGTAGGCCAGTAGTAACATGTGAAGGCAATTTCGAGCCAGGTCTGACAATAACAATGGTGCGTACGTTCTGCACATAGATGCTTTCCAAGTATTGTAGTTTGGGACGATATGTTGTCAAAAATCATTTCAATAGTAACACATGGAAGCAGTTTCGAGCCAGGTCTGACGATAACAATGGTGCATACATTTTTTTACACTAAACACATTCGGTAACTTCCAAGCATTGTGGTTCGGCATCTTTTTTATGTAAAAGCAACTGAGATACCGACGCTAGACCGAAAGAAATGAAGCGTTTACTTAAAAAATTTAGTAAATGTATATTCCATTTTTAAATTTCATATACTTTTTTTCCAAATGAAAAATATCGAGAGCAAGCGAGAGCGCGCGATGGACCGCGAAGAATAGAACGCGTGGGTGGAAGAGAGAGAGAGAGAGAGCCCAAGTACCGCGAGGGATAGAGCGAGGGAAAGCGATATAGAATAAGCCGACAAAAGGGACGCAATAAGAATCCTCTAAATTATTATGCGCTATCGATATCTTCTGACGAGCGCATGCCGCCCTTGTTTATAACACCTCATAAGTGTCTAAACGTCGTAAAGGGATTCCCACCCCACTCTCATCTTGCCCGAATTCGTCACCATGCACCTTCCCCCGCCCGCGCCAATAAGTTCCCCCCGCACACCCGCTCCCCCCTCGGAGTATCCGGCTCTGAACTCCCATTTAAACACTACTCCCTCTCACTCTTACCGACTCTTGCGCTTCGCGCGTGTTCCTTATTCCGGAGCGCTAGCGGCCGCTGAGCGCAGCGCCGATTTTGCTCGATCCCTTTGTCCGCGTCCTATTTAAATCTGCGCACAGAGGCCGGTGGCACACACTCTTCTTTGAAATTTTCAAGTCACTTATTTGTCACTCATTCGTCAATTTACGGTCACTTCTTTTCGTCACGACAGTCGTGCAGTCAGTCGCGTACTTATACTCTTGGCCTTAAATATCGGTAGAGTTTCATTCAAGTCATTCTTAAATCACTGAAAACTTGTTTTCTTTCACTAAATAATTGTAAATTCAGTGACCGCCAATCCGCCGCCCCTGTCAGCCGCAAGCTGTGCTAGCGACTACATCCGACGACCTTTTGTTAACTAAGCTGGAACCGGAACTCGACCAAAGTGAGTACCGCCCAATACTTTTCATCTTTCCGCGATTTAACTTTGTTGCGCTTATGTTATTTCGATAGCAACAGTGAATAGTCTGAAAGAACCAGGAACTGTTATAATTCTACTGACAGTCCCACCTCTTGACCCTAAACAGCCACTGAACAATTCTTACGAAACTATCCCCGTTGTTCCAACCGTGCCGCTGTCAATTCGACGCCCCGTGCTAAAGAGCAAAATCCAATAACTGAAATTATTAAACGCTATCGGCAAAATTGGGATAACCAGAATATTTGTGCTCTATTACCGTAGAGCCAGTAAGCGTTCAATCGCATGCTAGCAATATAAGTTAGTAAACCATAGATTCCGCCAGCAAGCGTTCAATCGCTTGCCAGCGATATAAGTCACGAGCACAAATATCTGATACCCCCAATTTGCCCAAATGTTTAATCAAGCGTTCAGCCGCTAGATGAAGCGTTTTCTTTTACTATAGATGGTAAAGGAAAACCGACACCGTGCCGGCCAAAAGAAACGAGGAAAAATCATCCAAACTCAATGAGAAGCGTTGGACCGTGCTATCAAAGATTTCGAGTCGTTCTTAGGCCGACCACTGCAACATACCCTCCTTCCTCCTCCCGTCACTACCATAGACGCTCCGCCAGGAAGAGCAATCTCCTTCCTCGATCTTTTTCAAGAGGACACCGTCCATCTAGAGACATACAAACAATTAACAGCCAACGCCCCTGAAATTATTATACTCAACGATTCTGATGACAATCCTCCAACCATTGTCAATTGTCAGCAGTTAGAGCCGCTAGACCCAGATGCGAATTATAATACATCCACTATATCTCAAATCATAATATTTCCGGAATTTTAAACAGACGCCTCTCCAATCTCGCATGCGAACAAAATAATTTAAGAACTTATGTCGATATTTATACATATACATGTATTGATTAATAGTAATACACTAACCCTATATATATCTGTAATTGTATACAATATTGTAAATGTTTTCTTACATAATATTATATCAATCCATTAATTTTGTATTTTGAGGTATAAATATATTCATAATAATATGCACAACCTGCATTCTTATACAAATCTTGTACCTCCATAATTATAATTACACCTGCTATTATTTTATATCCACAATAAATATTTCCCTCCAATTTTCATCGGCAACAAGCTCTTGTCATATCCGGGTAGAGTCCGTGTAAGCGGGCTGCCCGAAATTCAAAAGGAGAGCCCCCGCGTCGGTCAGGCGACCGAAGCGTCGCGACGCACACTTAAAAGGAAAATATCTCTAGACCCAGACGTAACAGTAGCGGTCTTAATTTTAGTGGCAGCCGGGGGATATGAAATTTGGAAGTTGCCTGTGAAAACTGAATGAAGACACCTTTTCTGAATATCTTTCACATAAATCCCTTTAATAAATCCACTTTTCTTTACATCATTTAAAAATTGCTCATAACACACAATCACAAAGCTCCCGTGCTTCCTCTGAATCCGGAGAACTCTCCCTAGTCGAGCTAGAACAAATAAGTAAAAAGGTAATGGATAAAGAAAAATGGATAAAGAACTAATTCAAGAACAAGCTCAGGCTTTGAAAATTAGACAAAATGCATTGGATAAAAGGGAGGTCAATCTGGATAAAGAAAAGAATGCCGCCGTTGGCATTGACGGATTAAGTACTGTACTACATACATTAAGACAAGGAATAGCTTCTCTAAAAATTTTACCTCAACAAGTCGAACAGCTTTCTCAAAGAGTCAATGATTTATCGGTCTTGCCAAATCCTGAAATTTCTCTGGGATCTTCTCAACGGGGTACATCGCCTCGTAATCCTGACGTAAATCCTGATAGTCCCGTCCGCTCTACACATTCCTCCTCCGATTTTACATCGCCCATTCGATTTAAAGATGTGGTAGACTCTATTCCGCGCTATGATGGACATAAGCCTCCTGTATTCCAATTCTGTAAAATTTGTGAACGTGCTCTTAAACTTATTCCTCCCCAACAAGAACAATATTTAATTCAATTAATTATTAATAAACTTCATGGACACGCATGCACAGCCGTCGAGGGCATGAATTTTTCAACCGTAATTTCTTTGACACAACATTTAAAGAAAATATTTGGCCCGAATAAATCTTTAAATCAATACAGAGAAGAACTCGGAAATTTATACATGTTACCTAACGAAGATATTTTCAGTTACATAGAAAGAACGAAAGAATTAAGATCCGCTATTATAGATGGTGAAATAAATTTATACGGCACACTTCTTTCGCAAGATGAAGACCGAATCGATCAAGATATATTAGAAAGTTTTATTAATGGATTACCAACTGATTTATTAGTTCGCGTTAGACTCGAAGGCCATTACGGAAATTTAGACGGAGCCATAGCTTGTACCATTCAATTATCCAAAACTTTAGAAGCAGAAGCTCGAAGGAAAAGACACGCTTGTCCAATTAAACCAAATTCTGCCTCTCGCGTGGACTTTGCAAATCGCCTAGCGCAAAATCTCCATTCTTCAAAACGTAGAAATGATCCGCCCCCACAGCCAGGGCCTATAAATTTTTTGATAGCGCCGTTTATTAAACCACTTATTCCCGGTCAACCCAGGACCTAATACTCCTATCGAAAAGGTGTGCAAATATTGTAAGCATGCTGGACATCTTATAAATAAATGTCAGAAATTAGCATACCGTCGTTCTCTCGAAAATGCATCTGGCACTTCAACGTATCGGCCGGGAAACGCGACGAGCGTTCCGGAAAATCAGGGCGTCCGCCGGGATGCGAGCCAGACAGGGCACCAAACAGACCCCAAAACCGTGCGTTTTCAGCAAATCCCTACGTCCATCCCTACTCCGTCAAGCTAAACAAAGAATTCAATTACAGTAAAGCTCCAGTAATAATTTTGTCTTCTCCGAGTCTAGGTTTCAATTGCACTTTCATGATCGATTCCGGTGCTGACGTGAATTTAATTAAGATAGGATGTATCGATTCTTCGGTATCTATCGATAGGTGCAATAATACAAGCCTACAAGGAATCTCTTCTAATTCAATGACCACTCTAGGATCCTGCTACATTCAGATACTTGGAAGAGAGACCGAATTTCAGGTAGTCACCGACGACAATCCTCTCCCGCAACATGGTGTCTTAGGAAGCGCATTCTTACAAGATCACAATGCGATACTCGATTTTAAAAACAAATGTTTTGTCTATAACGACTCACATATACCTTTCGCTGAATCAACTTCTATGCTCTTGCAGCCTCGTTCAGTAAACCCCTTCTACTGCTATATTGCAAATCCTGAAACAAAAACAGGTTATATTCCTCCTCAAAAAATTGAGAACGGGATCTATTTAGGCGACGCGATCGTTACTAATTCAAAAGGTAAAGCCTACCTCCCAATTTTTTATACTACAGAGCAATCTCTTTAAGTGGAAATCCCTGCCGTAGTTCTACAGAAATATGACACATTTGATACCCTGGATTCCTCCACGGGTGTTGCTGAGGCAACCACAGGTCTTCATGTCGATTCCTCTCCCTCCGCAAACTTCTACGATGTTGAAGAAGTCCCCTCTGATACTGAAGAAGGTCACTGTAAAACAAATTCTTCTTGTAGTCCTATCGCCCCTCGAGAGCAAGCGTTAATTAACGTTCTCCATAATAACTTTAATATCTCTGCTACCGAATTGCCCGGTAATCGCGTCTATTCTACAATTACTACGAACCAATCATTTTAACTCCGAGGAGAAAGATAATTTGGTCACGTTAATTTCTAAATATCCTGAGAGATTTCACCTTCCCACTGATCGTCTGGGATACATTCCTGGCTGCAACTCATTCAATCCCCACTATAAATGAAGTACCAATTCACACAGAACAATATCGTTTTCCCCCTATTCACAAAGAAGAAATTAACAAACAAGTCGATTCTTTACTTAAAGACGACTTGATCGAATTCTCTACTTCCCCTTATAATTCTCCCTTGTGGATCGTCCCTAAGAAACCCGATTCAATGGGTAATAAAAGATGGCGCATGGTAATCGATTATCGAGCTTTAAACGAAAAAACCATCGGGGATGCATACTCCCTTCCGAATATTACCGATATTCTTGACCAATTGGAAAATGCAAAATATTTTTCCGTACTAGACTTAGCCTCCGGCTTTCACCAAATCCCCATGGAACCGAAAGACGCTCCTAAGACCGCTCTCTCAACACCTTATGGTCATTATCAGTTTAAACGCATGCCTTTTGGTCTCAAAAATGCTCCCGCCACATTTCAAAGACTAATGGACAACGTCCTTTCCGGCCTGCAAGGTAATGAATTATTCGTCTACATGGATGATATAGTCATCTACGCACGCTCTCTCCAAAAACACGAGATAAAATTCGAGCGCCTAATGACACGTTCAAAAGAGGCTAATCTTAAATTACAGCCTGACAAGTGCGAATTTTTGCGAAAGGAAGTCGCTTACCTAGGGCATATTACAGGATTCGACGGAGTCAAACCAGATCCAAACAAGATCAAGGCCATAACGAACTTTCCACGTCCACGAACCGCAAAAGATATAAAACAATTCCTGGGGCTGGTCGGCTACTACCGCCGATTCATTCCACAGTTCTCTAAAATAGCAAAACCATTAACAGATCTATTAAAAAAAGATAAACAATTTGTATGGCTAGACGCTCAGATAGAAGCTTTTAACGCTCTTCGAAAATCTCTTTGTACAAAACCTATTTTGCAATACCCTGACTTTACTCAATCTTTCATTTTGTCTACCGACGCATCTGGTTACGCCATTGGTGGCGTACTCAGCCAAGGTAAAATTGGAAAAGACTTACCCATCGCATATGTATCGAGAATCTTAAATAAGGCAGAACAAAACTACTCGACCATTGAGAAAGAATGTTTATCCATAGTTTACTGCACAAATCATTTCCGGCCGTACCTGTATGGTAGAAAATTCACAATTATAACAGATCATAAACCCCTAGTATGGTTACATTCTATTAAAGATCCCTCTTCCAGATTATGGAAGTGGCGGACTAAATTAGCAGAGTACGACTATAATATACAATATAAAAAGGGTAGTTTAAATAACAACGCAGATGCTCTATCTCGAAATCCCCCTCCTGCCACAATGTTACCTCTCTCGACCAGAAATCCATCTCACCTTTATTTCCCTCGCGAACGTTTAACACTCCCCGAAAATCAAGCACTGACCATTGAGAAAGTCGACGATAACTCTATTGAATATTTTAGCCCCAAATCTGAAAATGAAGACGACGATGAATTAGATATTTTATCACTTGCGGATTCTGTCCTTATCGGAACTCAGAATGAAAACGAAACTAATATACGATTGAACATCGTTAACAGTCGCGAAAACTTATTGAAGCAACAAGATAATATCGTGATTTTTATTTATGCAGACGGTACTCCTTTCGACAACGGCGCGAAAGAATTAACTCAAGCTGAGTTACTACCAGAATACTGTGACATAATGTACGAAAGAGCTAAAGTCACGTCATTTAAAAATAGAACATTGATTGCTTTACCAATAAAATTAGACAATAGAACACTAATAACAGTCGACAATGTAAAAAACTGTATGCGAACATTGTTGGATGTTGTAACTGAATTGCAACTTGGATCTTTTAGTTTTCGGAAAACAGAAACCTTGATGAAATTCTCTGGTCATACATACAAAAACAATTAACGCGATATTTTAGTGAGATACCTATTAATATAACTATTTGTAAAGATTTAATTTGTACCCCGGAAATTTCCCAACGTATACCTTTAATTACTGAAAGTCATTCTTCAGCTGTAGGTGGACATAAAGGTGTCACCAAAACCTATAATCGTCTCCGCCCCCATTATTACTGGAAAATTAACTCGCGTCAAAACAAAATCACCTATAATTATTACCGACATTTCTGGCTCAGCCTTTGATAAGGTTTCCTTGGACATCATGGGACCTCTGCCTATAACAAATAATGGCAACGTGTATATCTTAACAATGCAGGACTTACTAACTAAATACTCTGTCGCTGTCCCATTAAGAGAAGCCACCTCGTCATCCATAGCTGATGCTTTTGTACAAAATTTTATATGTGTGTACGGAGGACCAAAAGCAATTTTAACCGACCAAGGAACAAATTTTCTCTCCTCATTAATTAAAAAACTCACTAAAAAATTCAATATAACGCATTTTAAAACTACAGCTTACCATCCACAATCTAACGGTTCTCTGGAGACCCACCACGTCCTCACAGAATATTTAAAAAGCTTCATCACACGGAACAACGAATGGGACGAGCACGTAGCATTAGCCATGTTCTCTTACAACACGAGTGTTCACGAAAATATCCAATACTCTCCCTTCCAGCTAGTATTCGGCCGTATTCCTTGCACTCCAAATTCCCATCCTCCCCTGGAAGAAGAGACAAATGAGACATATGAGCGATACTTAACAGACCTGTTTAATAGACTACAAGATACACAAGAAGAAGCAAGAAACCACCTTGTAAAATCTAAACAGCGTAGCAAACAATATTATGATAAACGGGTACACCCGTATAAATTCAACACCAGCGACCAAGTCTTTTTACTAAAGGAGCCACGAAGAGGAAAATTCGATGACCAGTATACAGGGTCGTATAAAATTCTGGAAATCCTTCTCCATTGTACGATCGCGCGTGATCGTATTCCCGATCGAATCCCCTTCGAAAGGCGAGATTGATTGGGATGATAGTGTGGGAAACTTTTTGATTTAAATTAAAAGACTGTAGTTAGGGCGAACTCAAGGAGGAAAATCCGAGCCCGCAAGTGCGAGCCCGGCAAAAACCCCCTTTAAAGTTAGTCGAAGAACTATTACACTGAGCTCAGTACACAAAATAAAAACGACGAAAATATTATAAATCAGAGATGCGAGCGTTACGTCTTTAAGGGCGTGAAATTACGTCGAGAAATTCATGGCGCGAGTCGGACCACGAGGATCGCGACGCAAATGGGGAAGTTCGATCCGCGCAAGTCGGATCACGAGGATCGCGACGCAAATGGGAGGCTCGGCTCCCTTGCGGGCCGGCTATCGACACGGCCGCACGTGAAGAGTATATTGAGAAGGATTCGAATCTCGCGTGGAATACAAAGGCACGGCTACGTAGCCTAAATTCGCACAGACACGTTTTCTTAGAAATGAATTCGCACTCGAATCACTATCACTAAAATGCTCGAAGAAAGCTGTCGCTTGATCGATGGCTCGGAAGAGAGTGAGAACTCGTGGCCGGCCGGTCCACAAGCCCCCGTCTCCCCACCGCAGCGCCGTCGGTGACGCTCGGGAAAAATCGGGTGCGTTACGAAGAGAGGACTCGTCCGCGAATGATTGCCGATCGACGTCTCTTCGATCGGCAAATCCCGGGCGAGTCCGCGCTCGCTCAATATTATTGGTTTCGGCTGTGTTCCAACGGAATAAATTTTTCTATTCTTTTCTATTTTCTAAATACCCATAATAATGCTAAACTTCTTGTTCGGAACAAGCCCCGCGTGGTACACTTAGATAAACTTAGCCGAGCTCATTTTCCACAACTCACCAAACCACGATCTTGCTAAATCAATGGCGTGGGATTACACGTGGTCTTATGTCAACACTTACAATAGTTATTACTCCAAGTTTTCGACATCGATAATTCGGACTCTTTAAATACTTTTAAATATATTCTAAATAATCTTAATTAACTATATAATAGTCATATTTAGTCTTATTCATAATTATAATTAACTCATATCCTCGGGCATTATAAGTTCTATTAGAGCATGAATAATAGAATCCCATCGACAAATCACAGCGTCCCCAACCTTTTAACACTAGGTATTGAAAAGTGCCTTTCTTCTGTCACAATTTTTCACTCGTCTCAGCCAGTCGCTTGCTGTCTACCTTGTTTTTATAACTCCGATTTGATTAGTAAAACCTCCGTTTTCCGGGTCCTGAACACTCATCTTCTTACAAACAGTCCATATAATTCGTGGTGCTGCGTCTTCTGCAAAAATTTTACGATTAAAGCAAGATGGGCCATTGAATGCTCTCGTTGCTTGAATAATTACTCTAAGGTAAAAGAACAATTAGAAAAGAAAGGACTCGACATTAATAGTACATATTATCTATTTGATAACGTTGAGGAAGAGCTTTTACACACCGTCCCATTTCTCCTCACTCATAACAAGGAAGAGTGAAATGTCCGAAACTAATCCTATTACAGATAGATGTTTGTTGACTGCCCGAGTCTTTAGAAAAGACGTTCGTAAATATCTGTGCGTCTCCTGTGACGTTAACGCCCGCTTACGAAATCCCATAACCCAGCGAGAACCAACCGACTTTTCAGTAAAACATTACCTTACGCGAGAATTTCGCATATGTTACCGTTGCGAGGAATGCTTAAAAATTATCACTAAAGAGAAACCAGTCGAGGAATGCTCAGTTTGTTACGCTAAACACACTAAATTGCTCACAAAACTCTACGCCGAAGGAGCTCAGACCGGAAGCACATGATTTATGTACAACGTACACTCTGACAAATTTGTATACTTATATATATAGTCCTGAAATGGCCGGAACCGCAAACGTAACGCAAACGATAATCTCAGTCTAATATGCTTAACGTCAACTAGAATTGTTAACAAGTCTACCCAGCTCAAATAACGATTCATGGGAATGTGCCCTACTAATCCGACCCTGCGCTCTTTTTCCGGTCCAGTCGAACCGAATCCGCGCAAATATTTTGAATGGATCAGCACCGCGCAATGTACCGCGTCCCTATTTTATAAGCATCGCATCGAAAAAGAACATTTCCTCTGCGATAACTTATACTGGCAAGCTGTCCCGGAAACGCGCGCGTTCTATGTGTTACGTCCAGCCTTGTTAAATTTGACTTTGTTTATGCATTAGAAAAATTTGAGAAACGGACGCAGGTAAGGCATGGAAGAACGTAACTGATTTTAAATAACGTTCCGTAGGCACGAAATAAACGAGGAAAGGTGCCTCGGTCGGACGCACTATTATGACGTGAAAATGCGGGTCAACGTGCCAAAAATGCTCGCTATAACCCGTTTTCAGATCGTGCCCCCGTAGGTCCAAATTTCGAGTCAGCGAATTTAATCACTTTAACTCAGGACTGGACCAGGTGCTTACTTTGATCGGGAATTGAATTGAGGTCGTTTATGAGTTTAAATGAATGAAGCTATTTTAAACTTAACAATCATATTTATTCTAACATATTACTAATCAAGATATTACAGTGTGAATTTTAGTAGATAAAAGAAAGACAATATTTGGTTTTATTATTTCCAGCGCAAAGAATTACAATAAAAATCAGATTTTAGTATAAAATTTATGAGACTTGAATGTATATACATAGTTATTATACCTAGTTTACAAGTTTGGCTTAATATATAATTTACTCTATTATTTCTGTTATAATAATGGTGGAAGGGGGAAAGAAATTGTAAAAGAAATCGGTAGGAACGGCGAAAGGATCATAGTAAAGGGGAGTGAAGACTGGGATGGGATCTGAGGGAGCAAGTGCGGGAAGGATATCTAATAGAACTTCCGGATCTATGGCGTCCAGGTCGATTGCGAAATCGCGGTAATTTTGTAATAAGGGGTCTATTTTCAACGGAAACTGTTCTAAGAGTTCAATTAATGATGTTTGCGTTCCGTCATAATGATAAAAACGGGGCCGGGGTGAGATTCGTTCAAATTCTTCTATAAGTTCTATGGAGGGTGTTGGAGAAGGTGGGGGTGGAGTTTCTTCAGGTTCGGGGGAGCTAATAGGTAAATACGCAGGGGGAGTAGGGACTCGAAATGAGTCTCCTTGGGTAGGAGGGGGAGTAGGGACTCGAAATGAGTCTCTATGGGTAGGAGGGGGAGTAGGAACTCGAAATGAGTCTCCTTGGGTAGGAGGGGGAGTAGGGACTCGAAATGAGTCTCCTTGGATAGGAGGGGGAGTAGGGACTCGAAATGAGTCTCCTTGGGTAAAAGGGGGAGTAGGGACTCGAAATGAGTCTCCTTGGGTAGGAGATCGGGTCGCTTCTAGGTACTCTTGGTACACCTGGTCAAGGATGGCTCGTGCTGCTCTGACTCGTTTCCGGCGCTCCCGTCTAATGGATTGACGAGATCGTTTTCGTTGGGGATAGTTGTCCACTGAAGTGACAACAGTATGTTAGCCGGGGGAGGGGGTTAACAACTGAGATTAAGAGACTTACTACTTGATGAGCGGGCTTGTAAGAGTTAAATCCAAAAATCTCCTTCTTAGGTCGATCCTCGCTGGACAGGTTGGGTTTGAAGTGGGGTGGCCGAGTCCGAAGGCGGTGGGCCCGCGGGGTGGTGAAGTTCGGAGATAACAGGTGCACTCGCTGAGTTGAGTTACGAGTTCTGCACTAGAGTTTGATTTTAACACTTTCGACACTTCACTCGTCAAAGGAAGCAGACCGTCCGAAATCGGAACAGCGGTAACTAATTACGAAAGTTATTATGACCGTGAGTAAGTGGCTGAGACAGCGAAAGCAACTGGCACAGTAACCGAGACAGGAACTGTCTGATTTTTCGGAGTGCAGGTTTATATAGCACTCTCCCCAGAAGGTAAAATTTTAGGTGTGGGTGTTTCGGAGATGTTAATTGGCGGGAATGCATGGGAACTAAGTTTTTAAGGTCTCATTGGATGGGTGGTTGTTTGGTCTTGGGGTGGTGTTCATTAGCCCTTTTGGCTATTGGTTCATTGGTTCCCTCCGCTTAACTTTTTCAAATCTGGTAGGTGGGAGGAGGTTTTCAAACGCTCTTATCTTAACTAGGGAGAGGAAATTTTATGTTTCCCGGCCCGCGCATTTCCCAGGGGTGGCAGGCACATCTGGTTTCCGAAGGAAAATTTTATAGTCTTTTTGACATTTGAGATGACCTGGCTCTCTTTCGATAACATTTCGCCCGTAAATAAAAAGTGTTTTACCCTTAAAACCAAATGTGCCTTTGCCCCTTTTCGAGTAATCTAACTTTCCATCTGGCACTTATCTGCGGTCGTAAAAGAATTCTGTAAGTGCCCTTAGTCCGCTAAGGGTAAATATTTAAATCTTAACTTCGCTGGGGCCTAATCTTTACCGGCTTTTATGGGCTTTTAATGTCTTGGGTCCCTCTGATTATGGGAACCAGACGCCCTCGCGGTGCAGATATTTATTTAATTTTTCTTTCTCGCGACACTTGACCGCAGATAAGTCTCAGAATTCCGTTTGGTTTACTTATCTCTGAGAAAGGTCAGCGGGCAATAAAAGTGAAGTCCCCTGGACGTAACATATGTATTAAAACTACGACACAATATTCACATTGGATATGGAGATTGTCGCGAACATTGTACTCTTTGCAACGTGTTGTTAGCCACTCGCAGCGCTCTATACGAGTGTTCCGTCTGTATCCGTGTGTTCGAAGGATACTTACGCCACATCGAACAAAACGACGACATCCCATCCAACTTTAAAGAAGCTACCATAGTAACCATCTCGGAAGACCGTGTCTGCTAAATCCAAATTGCCATCCTCAGTCTTTTCCACAATTTTAGTCGTCAGGCGTGTATTCACTCCACACGTAACGAAGCGTATATTCGCACGCGCTGCTTCGTAATGGCCGAATGCACGAATGAAGTGCAGACTTCCGACTATCTTGGTGGAATGTGCCTAACGTCTACCAGGATCGTCAACAAGGCTAATCATCGACCTATATGCCTAAAGTGTTTTAGCCAAATTGTTATAAGTACTAATGAATATAAACTAATTATTACTCACCACTTAACGAACGGTCCTTTCAAGACACATCTTTGCATGTTCTGTAACGAGGATGTCGCGAAATCACGCCCTTGTGAGGAGTGTTCGCGATGCACTCAAAAATACACAGACCTCCTAAAGATAAACGCAAACGTTAGATGGGGAAGCGTGATTTTTCTTTTCGATATTTTTTCGGACAAGTTTGAAAAAATAAAAATTAAATTATAAAATGTCAAAAGACGAGATATTAACAAACCTTTCAAAGATGCGTCAGGGTTGGCGCAATGATCCATCGAGAGACTTTGGAAAGGCATTGTCTAAAATGCTTCACGCTCCTCACAAACGGACTTGATGATCACGCCATGACTCATCGGCATTTCTTGGTCAAGGGACCGTACGATTTTTGTTGCTCCCTCTGTAACAAAAACCTAACCGTTAACAAACGAATTGAAGATTGTAAAAAATGCTTTGACGAATGCGCTCACAAATTAGCGGAAATGATCCCGAAGGATCCTATCTTTGAGCAACGAAATTATTGCTTTGACCATTATTATCAAACACTTAGATACATGTAATTAAGTATTGCGTATAGCTTACATATGTAGTCAACCATTATATATATATCTAATTATTGCATATATCTCATATTATATCTATATATATAACCACTGCATATATCTTATATCATATCTAACTATATTATATATAATTAATCGTTGTGTATATCGTTCCTGCAAATTAAGTATTCTTTAACCACGTATAATTGTATTTGTATTACAGATAATGTTATTCTCTACCTTATTTCTTTTTGTTCCCTCCGTTTATAGACTTGTCGGATTTGATTGTGGAGGGCAACATATGAACATTACCTCTGTGTCTCTGCTCGGTGTTGGTGACTGTGAATTAACGTATCACACCCCCAATCACACTGATGTCTACATCCAGCATCTCCAACTCTCGGAATATAACTACGCCGAGGTCATCCAGTGCAAGGTCGAGATCTCTAGGACAGTCCATCGCTGCGGATGAAACTCCCACGTTTCCTCTGTAATCAACAGACGCATGGAGTATCTCTTAGAAGTCGGATATTCTAAATGTCTACGCATGTTTCAAGATAGAGTACTTACCGTGGGTACCTCTGGGCCTATCGACGGATTGAAGCCCAACTCTACCACTGCTCGCAGTATCATGCTGGCAGGAACCTTAGATCCTGATGGCACCTGCCACGGGACACAATATTCCGACCCATACGGAACCTAGGAGAAGGTCTTCGTCGACGCCATCGTCCGCATTTCCCTGAGTCTTCATATGTACCAGTGCACTTAAACTCTGGAAAAATCATTCTGAAATCAGGAACCGTTTGCACCTTAAGCGATGGTTTCTGCATCGAAGACGGACAAACATTCTGGAAGCCTATGCCGACTTCATCCTGCAATTTTCACCAGTACGATGTCCTATACGAAGGACAAGCTACAAAGACGTCTGACACTTCTGTCTCCTCTTCACCTACGGTTTACAGTCTTACAACGGAGGAAATCACCTTCGCATTAATAAAAACAAGGGAGCAGCCTCTGTGCGAATACACATTGTTGCGCACAGAACACCCTAAGCTGTTTATCCTGGAAACCACTAAGGACAACGCCTTCGTCAAACGAGGCCCTATTCCAGTAAACAACTTAGACATATTCACCTATGTGAATTCCAAGTTTGTCTATGTCGAGAAGCACATACGAAGTCAGCTGCACTCATTATACTACAACGTTATGCAGCAACGATGCGAGTTAGAGAAGGAAGTCCTCAAGACACTCTTTCTCTTGCCACTCTGCAACCAGACGAATTCGCATATAAGCTGATGAGAAAACTTGGATATATGGCAGTTGCTGCTGGAGAAACTATCCACATCGTGAAGTGCATACCTGTCGACGTGACAATACGTCGTACAAAAGAATGTTACTCCGAGCTTGCCGTAACAGTACAGAACGTCTCACTGTTTATGACCCCAAAGTCACGCATCATTACACGGACTGGAACTCAGCGTGACTGCAGCTTCGAGGTACCAGTAATGTACCACATCAAAGACACCCGGATACAGTTCACACTAGAACCACACGTGAGACAGATGCCACCTCAACAGCTGAAACCACTAACATCACTAACATGGAAGTACGCCACTTGAGGACCACTCGCCATCAGCGGGATCTACTCTCAAGCCGACATCGAGAAGCTGAGGGACCATATTATGTTTTCTGCCAAGAAACCAGCTTTATTAAATATAATGGCCCGTGGACTATCCGGACACACCATCCAGGATGGCGCTGTCTCTATATACAATCTCCTCGACAAAGCCTCGCTTAAGAAGATAGCCGAAAGTACTGCCGCCCGAATCTGGGGTGGATTCATTACTTTTGGATCTGCTTCGGCTGGAATTCTTGGCGTGCTCATCACAGTGCGCCTCATCAAGCTGGCGATTGATGTCGCCATCCATGGATACACACTGCATTCCGCTTACGGATGCAGCCTCTTCGTCCTAGGAGCTATTTGGAGCTCTCTCACCAACCTGCTGCTCTACCTGGCTGGAAAAACAACAAAGGTTGTAAACAAGGAAACGTCAGCTGATCCTGTCAACGCCCTGCCTTCCCCCACCAACGACAGCCGAGACGCAGAGACCACCAACGCCCGCTTCACAACCGTAACAAGCGTAAATACATACGAACCAATACCCGTAATTTACACTGATTTAAACGAACGTTTACGAAGCATAGAACAAATCTCTCCGAAAACTATCGAGATTCGTTCTAAATAAGGGGGAGGGGGGGTTGTAACGTCCCAGCGTCCGGAAAATTTTGTCCAAAATTTTTCTCGCGAAACTTGTCCAGATGCACGCGCGCTGAGTTACCTTACTCATTAATGCGTTTCTATACTATCTTTCTTACTTTCGTTTAAGTCATCACTATATAATATATATATATATATATATATATATATATATATATATATATATGCGTACGTAATTTTAAAGTACGATTAAGTTGGTGCTTAATATTTTAACCATTATTATATAGTGATGACTTAAACGAAAGTTATATATATATATATATATATATATATCAAATATACATAATAATACATAATATATACACAATATATACATAATAATATACGTATATATATATATCAAAACCATATATCGATATTACATATCGTATAATTTAGGTTATATCTAACATTATTTTAACTTTCTTATCGGTACGAACGCATAGACAATCGGATCATTTAAAATTCTAAATTCTTACTCTTGTATTGCTTATGGGTTCGTCGAGGATTAATTAACTTTAAGATAAATAAGAACCGGATATTTGTAAAGACCCCCTGCACGTGCACCGTCGGATTAAAGAAACGATATCTCGTCAACTGAATCCTCAAAGACTCAAACCGAACGGTTCTAAAACAAATTTGCTATCAACACGACGGCGACAGGAAATGTCGCGCCTAAAGAAATACAATATGAAATTAATCTGCGTAATATCCGGACTGCGTGTCGGAAGATCAGGTGAACCATAACTAGGCATTTCACATAAACAGTCCGTAAGATATCCATTTCACGTTGGCGACGAGATGTCGCGCCCAGAAAATAAGATTGATAAAACGGCGGGATATTCGTTTGTGAAAGCGATCCTAGCCGAAAAATATTCCGGATCAAATGATCCACGAAATCTTAGACGAGATATTTCTAATAAACATCCGCACACGTGCAGACGGTCTCACGCGCCTTATCAGCGGCCCCCGAAACTCGGTTCCCGCCAAGCCGCCGAATCACTCCCACTCTTACTGACTCTTGCGCTTCGCGCGTGTTCCCTATAGAGATGGGCGATGTTAAAAAAAATATCGATTGCTAAATAATCGACTCTTTAAATGATCGATCGTAGACAATCGATTAATTCGCAATAGTATAAAATAACAATCGATTATTTTCCATAAACATCGAGAAAAAATCGATTATTACTAATTAATTTAAAAGTTACTATGTGTAAATATTCAAAGAAATCTAATTTATATAAAATAATTTTAATTTATTACGTTGACTTTATTATTGAAAAATCTTTACTCTGGATATGCATTATTGTTATGCCCGAAATATCTCTGAAATATAAAACCATTTAAATTATATATAAATTAGAAAATCTACATCATAATTATATAATAAAAATACTTATAATTATATAAATAATGAAAATAGCTCACTGTAAATAAGTATAATTATTGCATATTAGTAACACATGGCAGTAAGGAGAAAAAATAAGAGAGGTATATATTAATAACCAATTTTTAATATATATTTTTTATTATATTTAATATGACAAACGCTATATAAAAGTTTTATTAAAAAACATTTTTTAAACATTATATATAAATAATATATAAACAACAGAAATTGCACAAAATGCGAACACAGGAAAAGATAAGACATAGTTAATATTTTCTTACTCTAATCCCCAAATCTCTTCACTAAGTGAACCTATAAAAAGTAGACTATTTAGTCGTTTTCCGCTCAGTCTGTTTCGCAAGTCTGATTTAATAATACCAGCTTTAGAAAACATACGTTCAGAGGGTACCGAAGTCGCAACAATAGATAAGTAACTTATTGCCATTACAAAAAGTGTCGGATACGCAGGTCTAAGAGTTTGCCAAAACTTAAATACATCTTGCTCACGTGGAATTATAGGCTGATTCAAATATTGCCGCAATTTAAGATTCATGCCACCAGGCTCATCAACAGATGATGCACATGACTCTACTAAACTTTGGTGAATATTCCAAACGTTAAATTCATTTAATTTGCTGTTAGTTCGTGGTTCTACATGTTCGATTACATTAGACTCTGTGTTATTATTAGTAGAAATAGTTTTTAATTTGTGATTAATATGTGATATAGCAACAGAAGCTGCTCTTATAGATTTAAAATGCATTTTTTAATATCACGGGTCTAGAATAGTTGATACTGCGAATATCTGATACGATTCAATTTCTTTGAAACGTCGTTGAATTTCAAATAAAATGCTGTCTTTGAATGCATTGCCTTCAAGAGTTTTAGTAATACAGTTTTTTATGGTGGCTTCCATGCAGTGAATTAACGGAATTACTAAACTTGTTACATCTATATTAAATGACTCTAGTATAGATATCATTGTGTCTTTAATATAGTTGGCAGTGTGATTTTGCGTCAGAGGGAAAACATCTATCATTGCGTTTGATAGAACCAATTCGTGTCGTAAATAGTGTATTGTTACACCAATGTAACTTTGGTTACTCACGTCCGTCCAAATGTCGCACGTTAACGTAAATGTAGACCCAAGTTTTAGATGTTCTTTAAAACTTTCTTTTAAAATATCATACTTAGCATCTATGAGGCGAGTTATAGTCCTTCTGCTAGGAACCTTATACATTGGTGCCGCTGTATTTATAAGACGCCTAAAGCTTTTACTATCCACAAGAGATAAGGGTAGATTTTTGGTTGTAATCATGAACAAAATACGATTAGTGAGTTTATTTGCTGAAGAACCTCGACCTCTATAAAAACATAAACAAAAAAGATAACATGTGTGTGACTTAAATTTTACTTATTTTATATATATAATACCTTACTAACCCATAAAAGAATTTATGCGTGAAAAAGATTCCGTAATTTTAGTCTCTTTCTGTAAAAAAAATAGCCTTCTGAATCACATACAAGTATCAAGAAATAATATTTTAAATCACAATAGAGTGCTATGAAGTGTTGACTCTACAATTGTGTTATTATTCAAAAATTCTTTAATTTTTTCTAATTTTTTAAAATTACTTTATAATAAAATTTAAAAAAAACAAGAATATGTATATATGAAATTATTTTACCTGGTTTATACCTGGTGTAAATTTTAAGCTCTGACGTGAGAGTGAAGTCGTCGCAGGAATTTCACTTTGGATCTCTATCTCTTCGTCTTCTTCATTTAATTCTATTGTGTTCTCCTTGTCTTCTGAAGACATTTTTTATTGTTTCGGTGACGTTGGCCCTGTTCCTACATGCATTTTGTGTACCTTCTTGTACGGTTGTGTAAATTTGTAGTATTACCTCCATGCTTCAATACTTTCATACAAAGTATACACCGAGCAGAGGTTGAGCTCTCTTTTTTGAAGTGTTTCCATGCATCGCTCTTCTCTTTTGCATTCTTCATTATTGCAGTAATATTGCTTATCAAACTTACAATTAAAATTTATGTACGTTTATTATTTAAATACTTAAAGTTTAATAAAATTTTATAAATTGTAAATATATCCAAAGAAAAACTTACTTTTAGTATCCAACACTTGCTCGATAAAAAATAGATTACAATCTAAATATAAAAGTAACGTTATAAACTTAGACCCATATTCAAAACGCGCTAACAAAAATGTTATATACGGATAATGTTTTATTTTTTAACAATGGAAGCCGAACTTTGTTGACCGACTGCACAATAATATCACAGTATAACCTTAGTATATTTTCTTTGAGAGAGAAACTTTTCTGGTATAACGTAAAGGTACCTTTTCACTCTGACGCTTGACGTTCATTTACAGCGTCAAAAGACCACACGTGACTAAAAATAAAGATACCCATTCGTCATTTTTAGTCACGTGATATCTTTTGACGCTGAAAATGAGCGTCAAGCGTTAGAGTGAAAAGACACCTTAAAGGCTATCTAGTTTACATATGGCCTGTTCTTTTTATGCCCGATTTCTTCACGTCTAGTTATCTTGCAGTTAAAATTATCTAGGAGATAAACTACCAGATCCATGAACGTGATTGATTAAACTTGAGATTTATCCTCCGGATAACTTTATTGGGAAGTGAAGAAATCGGGCATTAGCTGCACTGGTGCACTGGTGCAACAAGTTAAAGTGAGACAAATATATTTTTTTTCATTTTAGTGGACACAAGGCTTTAGAACTGTCTACATTGGTGCTTTCCATTTAATGACACAAGTCGACACAAGTATCGTTCTATCTTTGTTACTCATTGAACATAAAAAAAGATAGAATGATGCTTGTGTTAACTTGTGTCACTAAGGCCGAAATCACATGGTGGGGAATAGAGCTGCGGAATAGAACGTGCGTCATAGAAGCAGCCAATTAGAGCTTTGCCGCATTAGAATGCGTTGATGCGGCAAAACTCTGATTCGCTGCTTCTATGACGCACGTTCTATTCCGCAGCTCCATTCCGCACCATGTGATTTCGGCCTAAGGCCGGATCTACAATAGGTGTAGTAAGCTTTATGCCATAAGAAGCTGACCAATTATAATTGAATGTGAGAAGAATAAACGAATATAATTGGTTAATTCCCTATGGTTTAAGGCTTACTACACCTATTGTAGATTCGGCTTAAATGGAAAGCACACAATGTAGACAGTTCTTAAGCCTTGTGTCCACGATCCGAAAGAAGTTTGGCATCCAACTTGGTCCAAGTTGGATGCCAAATATAAAAGTTGCTATAAAATTATTAAGGCCCGGTTCCACAACTCACGGTTAAATTAACTGGCCGATTATTCCATTGGAATTGACCAATCGTATTTATTAATTTTGCTTAACGACAAATACGATTGGTCAATTCCAATGGAATAATCGGCCAGTTAATTTAACCGTTGTGGAACCAGGCCTTACATTTGCAGTAATTTCTAGTAGTTTTTATATTTGGTGTCTAACTTGGACCAAGTTCTCGGATCGTGGACAGAAGGCTTTTAAAATCGATTATATGACTTTTGACATCGATAAAACAATTAATCGAAATACATAACATCGATATAACAATTAATCGAAATACATAACATCGATTAAAAAATCGATTAATTGTAAAGAAAAACATCGATTACCGATTAATCGAAGAAACATCAAAGAAACATCACTAGTTCCCTACTCCGGAGCGCTAGCGACCGCTGAGCGCAGCGCCGATTTTGCTCGATCCCTTTGTTCGCGCCCTATTTAAATTTGCGCACAGAAGCCGGACTCGCACTTGTTAAGCACTTGTTCAGCATACTTATTCAGCGATTAGTTCAGTCACTAGTTCTCAGTCACGCGTCACTCTTTGAAATCTTCAAATTACTGTGAATCTGCAACCTCTCTCGTATAGCTTCGCGGTCAACTCATTGTCACTTAGTCAAACTGTGCGTGCTCCTACAGACCGCCGTCATCAACACATCTCTGCGATCGACCACCTTCAACCGTCAAACTACAGCAACCATCCAATTGTTACTAGACCGAGCTATTGCTTCAAACTATATTATAACTCGTGAGTACTGATTAATTCTTGTTTACTTTCGCTCCCTAGAATATTTTCCGATATTTTCACAAATTGAACTGCGCCATATTAGAAGGAATCCTTTCGATAGTAAGGACTATAAGAATTAATTGCCGATCCACTTCCAAATAATTGTGAAAATAACTCCTCCAGGTACAACCCTCTCCCCTTCCTTGTGCCGCGATGAACTCTACAACGCAACCTAAAGTGAGTAGGCTCAATAATTAAAACATCGTCGGTGAAATTGGAAAAGCCGGTATATTCGTGCTCTAACAAACGATAGATTCCGCTAGCGAGCGTTCTATCGCTTGCCAGCGATATAAGTCAACGAAACCGTAGATTCCGCTAGCGAGCGTTCTATCGCTTGCCAGCGATATAAGTCAACGAAACCGTAAATTCCGCTAGCGAGCATTCAATCGCTCGCCCGCGAATTAAGTTAGTTAACTAGTACACAAGCACGAATATACTCGATGGCCCTAATTTCTCTTGACGTAGTAAAAAATGCTTAACTAAGCGTTCAATCGCTTAACCAAGCGTTTTGTTTGTAGACCATTAAGAAGAATTGTCACCGCGTCGGAAAGAGGAAGACACTTAGGATACTTAGAGCCCAACAAAAAGCTCTACAGCGGGCTTTCAAGGAAATCGAGAGCTTCGTGGGCTACCCGCTGCAACACACCCTCCTTCCTCCTCCAGTCACAGACGCTCCGCCAGGAAGAGCAATCTCTTCCATTGACCTTTTCCAAGAAGACACCGTCCCTCTGGAAAGTTATAACCAATTAACATCCGACGCGCCTGAGATAATTATGCTCAGCGACTCCGACGACGATCCCCCACAGCTAGAATCTTTAGACCCAACAGCAAAATACAATAGCGATACAATAGCACAAATCATCATATTTCCGCCCGAAAATTAAGCGATACTTGTATAATTCATATTATACGTTATTTTATTAATAAAAAAATATATATATTTATATATATATACACACACACACACACACACACACACACACACATATATATATATATATATATATATATATATATATATAACCAGATTTCTTATACTTAATCTTAACTACATCAAAGTCACACTAACCAAACCCCACAAGATTTTCCATCGGCAACAAGCTCTCGCCATACCCGGGTAGAGTCCGTGTAGCCGGGCTGCCCGAAATTCAAAAGGAGAGCTCCCGCGTTGGTCAGGCGACCGAGGCGTCGCGACGCACACTTAAGAAGAAATATCCCCAGACCCAGACGTAACAATGGTGAGATGATGATGGAGATGTTCTCAAGGAATCTAGATACTCGGAGTAGACAGCGTCGAGTGTTTCGCGAGTCGGCCTGATTTTTTCGGCTCTCCTGCGCCGGGACCGTCTTACGTTCCAATGATTTCTCTTGTGGAAAAACTGATTTTCCACTGCAATTAATATATATTTTTCTAGTTGTATTTAAAGAAAGCAAAACTACCCGAAAATAAAAGGTTGAATAGTTGAGACTTACTACTTGTTGGAATACTGGAACGGCTTGAGGTTCTAATTTCTGTTGGGTTGAGCGGGTGGATCAAGTTCTTTGTGCCGGTTTTGGTGGAGTTGAATTGTCAGGACCTGATGAGGCACTCTATTCACCAGCGGTTGGCACTGTTTTTACCGTGGATTGAATGTTTCTTTGACCACTAAATGGAACTTGGTACAAAAATATGGCGCGAACTCTGACCCGCAAGTATAACTTAAACGGAATTTCAGACTTTGAGAGAAATGTGGCGCGCACTAGTTTTAAGACCTCGAGAGCATGTAGAACCTTATGACTCTAGTGCTCGCGATCCCTTGGATCGCGGTTTTATAGAAGATTTTTCGAAGGGAAGAGTTGAGGTGTAGACGGTCTCATTTTTGTATTGGTAGGCTCTTCCAAAGCCACCAAATTTGGAGCTTGTCTATTGGAAACTCGCGAAATTATTATTTCGTAGAGATGTTCAACTATTGGTCCATCTCTTCTCGTCTCCGCCCGATTTAGTTTTGGTTTTGAGTATAGGAGAGGGGTTTTTATAATTTTCGCTCCTCTTATCTTTAGGTCACTCAAACAAACAAGCAAAAAAAAAGGTTTTTATGTCTTCCTGTAGATTATTTAGTGAAAAACGTACTTTTATTGATTGAGCGCGGACAGCGTTTTGCTTTGAATAATAAATTTTTATAGTTTCCGGAGGTTTTTTGTTGAAGACTTTAATTTCATTGAGTTTTAATATTTCCCTTTTCCTTTGCTTAGCGTCGGGTATCCAGGGCATTGTTAGAGTATGGTTCGGTAATAAAGTTATTATTTGTTTTTCTATTCTAGACTCGACATTGCCCCAGATTTCTCAAAGAATTAAATTATATCTAACGGTCGCTCTCGAAATAGTTTACAGATGGAGAACTATGCATCTATTTGATGGCTATTTTTTTCGGTTTATGTATCTATTATTCTTCAAAAAGAAAATAAAAATTTTAAGTTGTCGCTATATCTCACGAACTTGTGCATGACGATAGAGCGATCCTCTGCAAATATCTCTTGGTCTCGGCGACCGTTAGAATACGATTCCTCTTACTTAATTATTTTCCTTACAAGGATAACGAGAAGAAAAACGTTAAGGCCACCGCACGTAACAGAGTATTGTATGTAATGTTAATTAGACAATAGTTGTATTAAATTTAAGTTGTTGGAAATTAAAGGTTAGTTTGAAAAAATAATCGAATTAATAATCAAAAAAATTATGTGACTGTTGTATATCGTATGTGTTGGTTTTTTTAAAAATGTAATTATAAATAACCTTTAGCCTCTTTCTATTGCTGCCCAATCTCATAATTGTCGCTCATTGCATGGATTGCTTAGACTAAAAGAAGGAGGAAAATATACATACGTTTATACATTTTCTTCCTTTTTATTACTATTTTGCTTATAATGTTTTTCTTTCCTATAATTAATACATATGGATTTCTATTGATTACAATATTCCAGGCATTCCTGGGGTGATAATTTCGTCTGCGTGCTAAGCACAGCCGAGCTGAATGAGCATTCGTTTAATGCTGCTCTCCTCGTTTTCGGTCTCCCGCTTTAGTTCCAACGAGATGATCGCTGCGTCCTCTCCAGCGGGTTGGAGGATTCGCATCCATCCTTCCCGTTTTTCCATTATTAGTCGAGACAATTCGCGGGCTTTCCGAGACCATCTGGTCCCTGCCCCCGCAGGCTGTATATGCGCCAGGGCGCAAGGAATGGCTTGCCATCTTTTCTCTCTGAACCACTCTTCTAATGTATAAAGGTCGGCGATTTCCGCCGGCGGACGACGCGTCCCCAATCTCGAAGGGCGACAGTCGTGTTGTTCCCCTCCTCGATTTTAGTAATCACCCCTCTTTGCCATCTTTTCCCCTCTTGGACGGCAACAGGCGTACCTATAAACGCATGATGCGGCCAAATTCGCAAAAATCGCCCTTTTCTGGTCATCCGGCCAGTGAGGTCGTCAATTAGCTCCTCCAAATTTTCCCCCGCATGCTCTACGTGCACCCAAAAGAACGTGGGAGAGTCCACCTTGAGCACCCTTATCTTTAAAAACCTTCGGGTGTCGATGGCCCTGATTTCTGTTTCCATTTCTAAAAAAAAAATTTAAGATGACGTGTATATCTTTTTTTGTTTTTTATACCATTCAAGTAAAAGAAAAGGATCAAAGCCTTCAAGAAATAAAGTCTACATGTCGTAGTATGTGAAAATGATAGAATACTTACACGTCGCAGCGTGTGATTGAATTTATTGAATTAGAGGTCAAATCGTTATGTTGTAATTATAACCTTTATTTGTAGAATTTATAATTTTGCAGGATTTATTTATTTATGAATAGTGTTTTTTGTTATTATTATCGCGGTTGTTTTACTATTATTTTACTTGTTATTTAAAAATTCTTTTTTATCCTTTAATTCGAGCGTATATGCTGTTGTTTTTTTCGTGGGGAGGAGTGGATAGGCATATTCCCTTTTTACTTCAGTTTTTGCATAGTTTTGCTGGTTGTTGTCCTTTTCTTCGAACGTCGGAGCAGAGGGTTCATTGTTCTTTTGTCCCTTCTTACTCAAAAGTAATAAAAAATGGGTTAAGGAGTCCCATACTGCTCCCAGCAGGTATATGGACCATCCGTACACACTGTAGAGCGTAGCCGTGTACGAGTGTGTCTAAGAGTAGTTTAAATACTCTTATAAACAGGTAAATTTCCATTATTCCGGCGCTGATATTTCCAAAGATTAAAAATTTTCCCCAAATTTTATTCCAGGCTGAGACTGCCACTTTCTCGATAGATGATTCATCGAGAAGGTTGGAGATAAATCCGCCGTATAATTGTGTTTGTTGTCCCATCATTCTTTTTGCTACCGTATTGAGTAATGCAGGTCGTTCGGCGGGGAACATTATGTGATCTTTAAGGCTTTCTAAGTCCTTTCGCGAGTATATGCCATAGGTTGCAAGTGTTTCTGGTCTTATATATTTCCAGGTAGGTCTCGTTAATGGTTTCATGATAGTAGGCGGCATGGTTTCTACTGGTTTTGGCGTGAGCTTGCACCAAGCTTCCCTCAGGTGGAACATTGGTGGTGCAAATAAATTACAATCGATTTGTGTACCTTGCCGAAGCAATATGTGCGCCCATAAACGTTGACTGACACATCGTTGAGTCTCTCAAATTTTTTAATGTTCTTTAATGTAACGGGAAACTTGATGTCAGCGAATTTTAGGACTATTGTATAATGATGGTACGACGACTCAACGTTTCAAGCTCAACGTTTTTTTTGGCAGGGTACAAAGCGGCGACCACCGATCACGCAAAACACGCATTGTCCATCTATTTTACGTTCACTACCGCTTTTTTCAAAATTATTTCTCGCGGCAATGTCACGTGACATTCCGCGTGCAAAGGACTGAACTTATTTATATTTATAGTCAAATTTAATATACGTGAAAGCGCCCATCCGTTATCGCGTATCCTGGAACTTTTCGAGCGACGTCAACGTAGGCTCGATAACGCACCGCTCGTACCACTCGTTCAAGTCCAATGTTTGGAATAATTCACAATTTTTCGTGGTAATGCTTTTGCTAGCGCGCTTTTCACCCGTTACGAATTTACGGTTAAATGCGGTATTCACTTTTATACTGTCATATGTTTCTAAAACGTTCCGCACTCGCTCAATCACTATACCACCTGCGTCTTCGAGAAACTGTCGCGGTTCGATGTAATTCGTGTTAATTATCGCACCAGTCAGAACGCGGTTTTCAAACGCAGTATCTATCTTACGCCATACGAGTCTTTCCGCGTTATCACTCGCGTAATTACCGCCGACGTGCCCAAAATGTCTTTGTAATCGCGTCTTTTCACCTTCGAGTCGCGCGATCCTTGCCACCAACGATTGCCTCTGTCCGACGGTGAGTCGAGGACGCTTGACGCGACTACGTTCCTCAAGCCGCTGTATAAATTCATCGCATTGTTGCAACCATGCAAAATACTCAATCAGAGTAGCGACTCTGCCTGCTTGCTCCAGGAGCTCATGTTCCTCTTAATCGAATTGTTCCATGTTTTTTTTCAACATCTTTTTAACACTTTTTAGCAATCAATTACTTCCGCGTTATTCAGAGCCATTTTTGAGAATTACTTCGATTCTTTGCGTCGAAAGTTTCACACTGACTGTAGCCCTATGCGCTTTCTAAGCAGTTATATTTTGTCTATATCCCTTGATCTGAACGTGAAGATATGGTTTTTTACATAAATTTTTTGGTCAAGAGTAATACGTTAAAGCAGTTTACGTTTGAGCCTGGTCTGATGAGAAAAATCGATAACAGTGTTGTACACATTTTTGTACTATGCACTTTAGGTAGACCTTTCTAAAAGTCGTAATTCAACGCTATACCTTTTTTTTACCTAAGCGCAGCCGAAATATTGGCGCGAAGAAATTGTTTATATTTATAAACATTAATAATAATAAGAATAAACATCTTAATAAAATATGTGAGATGATAAAACATACATATATATATGTCACACACATGTTGATGCATACCGGATACTATCGCAATGAATGGGGAGTGAGAGCACACGACAGAGAAAAAAGGTTACAGATATCAGCCTTCTACCCATAACAAATATATTCTATTGTTATCTCACAAGAACAGCTTTTCCCCATAAAACCGGAATTTCAAAAGGTGATGATATCATCCAGACCCTTAGCCCTCCCCGCGTGACGTCATACCCCCGCCACGCAACGTTACCCCGCGCCCGGCATTTCCCTCGGAGCTCCCTATCCAGAACTCTCCTCTCTATCCTACTTTTGTGCAACAACCTGATAAGCTAGTAAAAAAATGTGTGCGTAAAAATGTGTAAAAGGTATAAAATATTTTTCAAGCGTTAGTGAAGCGTACGACGAAGACGTGATTTTACATGTCTCCAAGAGCTATAGTTTTCTGTAGTATGGGAAAAATGAAGTGGTTTCATTTGTTTGGAAATTTAACGAGAAAAGCGTCGTCCAGATCAGACAGCATCGTCAGTTCAGTTCGAAATTTCTTCGAGTAAAGAAGTGAAAATGCATCTTCAAAAATATATTTACGACAAAGATACCATGGCTAACATAGTAAGTATTTTAATATTAAAAAATTTTTATATTATTTATATTTATTTATATTAATTTTATAATAAAAATATTGATCTATTTTATATATTTTTTAAAGTGCCTTTGTTACGGGGAAGCGCGTATTACGCTGCCGAATCGCCTGCTGGTTACGTGAGTACCCGAAGTCGCCAGGCTTCGAGGACGCCGCGATGACACCCAAAGACGTTTAAGATCGACCCGGAGGCATACGTCGAGCTGCCTGCAATTGTCGTAAATACTCTTTTTTTCTTTCCCCGAAATATATACTTAGTTTTTTTGCTAATTAATATTTAATTGTAATTTGTATATACTGTTTCAGTGTCTGTGTTTCGGAAATAAAATAACACCTACGATGATTCGCCTTCCGCGATATATGGATATAACGCAACACAAAATGATGGTACAATCCGATCGCCAAGTGGAACGGATGTACCAAAATTGGTATTGGGGGGAGCGTCTTAACAACAACGGCGCCGACGATGACGATGACGATGACGACGACGACTACGACTACGAAATCACCGATAGCAACGACGATATTTTTAATTTAAGATCTTTATTTGGTTTGGAGGAACCAAAAAAAAAATATTAAATATATAGAAGAAGACTGGGAGTATGACATTTTTGTAAATACTGTTTTAACTTATATTAATAAAATTTATGATAGAAAATTAAAAAATTATATATATATATATTTATTTATTTATTTACTTCAGCAATTACATGCCAAGAAGGGGACTTGGTTTACATGATAATTCTATCACATTCACTCTTTCATTTGTCCATGCACTGAAACCTAACATCTAACTTATTAAACTTTATACTCTTATCCTAACATCACAGTTTAATCACAGTTGGTTACATATAAACTATTTCCTTAATTTATTTATACAAGATTCCATACCTACCACATTATCTAATCTTTTCTTTACACGCTTTAAACGCTTTTTTCTTCTCAAACCAAAATTTTAACAACACCTTCTTTTTTACATCGTCGAAATTATCACATAGTAGCTTATCTATTCTTTCTCTCCTATTTCTGCCTAAGGTTACAAACCATGACCTCGTAATCTCACACTCTTCCACAAAGTGATTTAAATTATCTTTACCTTTGCAACAAAATACGCATTCTCTATCTACCTCACTTAACCAGTATTTATTATCTTCTTCTATATTGCCGCATCTAAATCTAGCTAACACTCTTATTCCTATACCATTCCTACCGCTATCTATATATTTCCTACTTAAATACTTTGGCTTCCGTATTTTCCTATCCAAAATTACCGCATACCTCTTATTATATCTCGCCTCGCTTAATTTACTTTCCATTTCCTGTACCTGTACATCTTTATCTCTGGCTTCTAACTCCTTACCAATTCTCCTAGCTACCTCTCCATCTAAACCTTCTAAAGTCTGCGAACTCCATCCATTCCTGTTATAATATCTTTCTCTCTCTTTCCCATATAGATCATTCCAAACAAATTTCCTTTTCTCGTTCCAACAAAGTTTAACCCATCTGTAATCCTCCATAGCTTTAATTTTTTCCTCAAACCTTCTAGCCCTTATACCCCATTTAATTCTTAATTTATCTAAGCCTAGCTCTAACATCATAATATACCTTGGCGTGCAGAAATCTATGTTGAAAACCCATCTTACATAATCTACCATTACCTTTTCTAATTCCTTCTTTTTTTCCCAACTCCAAATTTCTACCCTGTAAGACATAACGCTTTTAATCAAGTAACAAAATAACATCCATCTCCTACTAAAATCGTTATTACAAATTCTTTCTCCTAAGCCCCATACCTTATTTGCGGCCAGTCTACCCTTAATACTCAAGTCTTTTATATGATTTCTGTAATCCCCCTTTCTATTAAATACGAAACCTTAATATTTAAACGAACTAACCTCTTCTAATTCCCTACCTTCCCATAAATCGTTTACCAATCTTTTCCTTTCCATTTCTGTTAAATATCATGATCTTCGTTTTATCTATATTAAGTTCTAAACCTTTCTCTTTTAGAAATCTCCTAAGCATATCCATCATATCCATTAATCCAACTCTGTTTTTCGCTAATAACACCATGTCATCTGCGTACGCTAACGACCATATCCTATCATTTCCTAATTCAATACCACCTATTCCTCTTTTACTCATATACTTATCAATGTCCGCGATGTATAAGTCAAAAAGTAGTGGACTCATCACACATCCCTGTCTAACTCCTTTGCACGTGTAGAATTCCTTCGTCACTCCATCTTCTGTCTTCACTACCGCCTTCGTCTCCTCATACACCTTCTTAAGTCTACTAGTTGTTTGCTTCTTTATACCAATTTCTTCTAGGATGCGCCATAATTTTTCCCTTTTTATATTATCGAAAGCCGCTTTCAAGTCCACGAAGCGAACACCTTCTTATCCTCCTTTAGTTTCTCTCTTTGTACCACGTGATTCAAAATAAAGATGTTCTCCATCGTTCCTCTCCCTTCCCTAAAACCACCTTGACTCTCCGGCAGCGCCTTCAGCTCCATTGATTCCTCCTCCAGGGATCCTCTTAAGACCGTTGCGTAAATCTTATAAGCAGAACAGAGTAGGGAAATACCTCTGTAATTTTTTGTTTTTTCCTGATCCCCCTTTTTATATAGAGGTAGGATTACACTTGTCTTCCAATCTTCTGGAATACTATCTCCTAGCCAGATTTTCTTTATTAACACCGTCAGTCCCTTCCTAATAGCAGCACCTCCGTATTTCAATGCCTTCATAGGTATTCCATCCAATCCTGGTGCCTTTTTATTTTTCAGTTTGTCAATTGCTCTTCCAATTAACTCTTCATTGATCAGCACCCCCTCCTCTTCTTTCTCATTTCCTTCTTCTGTCTTCTCTTCCGGAGTAGCTTCATTTCCTCTTCTGTCCGAGCCCTCCAACAAATTTTTGAAATGCCTTTTCCATTCTCTCTTTCCTATACTATTTTTTATCTTCTTTCTCCTTCCTTTTTTCTTGTTTATATATTTCCACACCTCAGTTGCATTCCTAAGGTTTCTCAGCTCCAGTTCTTCTTCTTCTTTCCAAATAGCATATCTTTTATCCAGGAACTCTTTTAAGTTTCTCTTGCACTCCAGGTAAACATTCCTCGTAATTGTACCTTTCTTCCAGCTTTTCAGAGCTCTATGAAATTTTCTCTTTTCCCTGGAGCAGCTCTTGTTCCACCATTCCTTATGTCCTATTTTCTTTCTCTTCCATCTTATTTCTTTTTTCACCATCGCCTCCAGAATCGTCTCCTTTAGTTTTTTCCAGATTTCTTCCGTAGAGTCATTTTCCAAATTTTCCGTCCATTCAGCTACCTCAGTTTTTTCTTCGTACAGGTGTCTCGATTCCAAATCCCATAGAGTTTTTGTCCTCCTTTCTTTTATATCTTGTAGATCCTCCTCCATCAGTTCCTCTTCTGAGTCCATCTTCACTGTCAGGGGCATGTGATCCGAGTCCACTCTATCCACTACTCTAAAACTCATTATCCTATCAATTTTCACATGCAATTACATAGTCTATAACCGTGTTACCTCTAGCACCAATGTAAGTATATTCTCCTTCCCTGTCGCCTTCAAACGCTCCGTTCAATATATAGCCACCTATGTCATTTATAAACTCTACGAGATCTCTCCCATTATTACCTATTGTCTTATCCTTACTTTTCCTACCTAACTCTAGAGCTTCTTTTTCTATACCTAATTCACCGATTCTTATATTAAAATCTCCACCTATTAAAATCATATCATTCCTATTCTTTTCTACTATCTCTACTATTGTACTTTTTATATCTTCCCAATTGCCTTGGTTATAAACTGTTATTATCCACATGCTTTTTTCTCTAAATGCTTTCTTTATCCTAGTAGCTATCTACCCTTCTTCACTCCTATCTATCAATTTCCTACCATCTCTCCCCCACTCCTTCTTTTTACCTATTATGAATCCTCCTTTAGCTCTGCCTCTCTTTGCTCCTTTCCGCGAAACAACATTCCCAGGTATGTAATCCAGGAAGCATATTCTTCATATTATTCCAACCCTTTTCCTCTACCCAAGTTTCAATTAGCCCTATATAATTATATTCTTTAACAAATTCCCAAAAATCCCTGTCCTGTCTGCCTGTCCCGCTACGTTCCAAAATATCATATTCCTATCCAAATGTGTCCTATGTTTTATTTTATTACTATCCTTACTCTTGCATTTCTTCTTACATATCCTATTATATTTACCATTACCTTTACCATTAACTATAAATTTATTTCTACTATTCTCTTTCTTTTCCCTCCCTTCTTGGCCCTCACTTAGTTTTCCTTATCTTCTACACTAATTCCTATCTTCATATTCACCTCCTCTTTATTCCTATCCGCACTAGCACCAGTATCCTTTCTACCTAAGCCTAAATCTTCTGTAACTACCCCTTCTCCTAACTTCCTTCTGGGCAAATCTATTGTTCTATCTGTCATCACATTCTCCCACTTAAGCCATATTCCATTTATTTTTACCCTGCCAATTCCTATCTTAACAATTCTCTGTCCTTCTCCTCTTTAACTCACCTTGCGATATCTTTTTGCGTATTCCTTTCTTCCCATGTCAAGTCCTGTTCAATAAATAACCGTTCTCCCCTAAGTTTGTTCTTGTTACACATTATATCCCTTTTCATATCCTCGGTTTCAAGACTTACTATTATCACCGACCCGCTTATCCACCACTTTGTCACCCTAATTTCCAGTCCTAGCTTTTCTCTGATCATCTCCTCTATCCATCCCTCTTGTATCCTATCTAAAGCTTCCTTTCTTAAACCTCTAATTACTATGTTCTTTCTCCTCTCCTCCTTTTCCCTATCCTCAACCCATTTCTTTAATTTTCCTACCTCTCTGTCACTTAGCCCTTTGCAACTATTCTCAAAACTATATCCTGAGCTCACTCTACTGTATCTGCTTTCTCTACTCTCACTTCTCCTTCTTCCTACTGCAACACTTCCTATGCTGTCGCTATCTTCTGTCCTACTAGCCCTTCCCTCTTCTACTTCCCCTCTCTTTACTATTTTTCCTAACTCTATTATATCTTTTTCCTATGCACTTAACCTCTAATTCTTTTATTCTTTTCTCCCATAATTCCTTTGTGTTCTACCTTTAAAACTTTCAATTCCTGCCTTATCTCATCCTTAAATTCTTTCATTTCTAAGGCTATTGCTTTTACTTCCTTCCTTAGCTTAGTTAATCCATCCCTATCCAAATTCTCTTTGCCTACCTCCTCTTGTTCCTTGAAACTCACTCGTTTACCCTGCTTACTACCATCCATCACCAATTTCCTCTGTCCTTCCTCTATACACCTACCTTTTACTCCTCTCTCTCTTATCTCCCTGGACATTTTCCCGCACTTTCCTACCCGTGAATCCTAACCTTCTAACCTATCCGTCCGATTTCCTCTACCTACTATTATAACACCTTACCTCTCGATGCTTCCTCCAATTACCCTTTTCACTCGCCTATCTCGCTATCCTCCTGACACTAAGTATCGCTTCTATCTTATCTCTACAATTACAATATAATTAATCGCACTTACACACCATGCGTCCGCTCACAGTTATACCACCTAACCAAGTCAAAAAAATTTTATATATTATATATATCATATCTTATATCATATATCATATCTTATATTATATCTTACATCTTATATTACATATTTTATCTTATATTTTATCTATGTATTCCAAATATTTTCAAGTATTTTTTAAAATAAAATTAATATTGGTATATTATGGATTATTTTTTATCCTGCGTTCTCTTTTCTCCGAACGTCTTTTCCTCCTCTACTAACACGCACGTACACATGCACGTAGGCACACACGCAGGTACGGGCACACATGTAAGCACGGGCAGTACGCAGGCACGGATGTTTGCACGGACACATATACAAACGTACATACATACACACATGCGCACATATTCCATAGAACGTACGTTGCACCCGTACACCTATAAAAAGAGCGTTCGATCATACTCTCTAGCCAGATTAAGAAAACATGAGATTCGTGCGACAGCCGTTGACAATACGCGTTACAAATTACGACGATAAATTGCAACTAATGGGGGACAGCGGGGAGAGATGTAAGCATGGCGCGATGCTGCCGAATACTATACGCGCCATTAATTGCGGTCCGTCGAACTGTGGTAAAACTAACGTCCTCATAAGCCTGCTGAAGAGTCCGCACGGTGTACGTTTCGAGAACGTATACATTCGAATCGATTCGTATTTGAAATCGTATTCGAAATCGTTACAACAGCCGAAATATCGTTATCTGAAAAATTTGTTGACTTTGATGGATGAGATAGGCTGTTTTACATTCTCCAATAACAGTGACGTCATTCCGCCGAGCGAAGCGCGTCCGAACTCAATTTTCGTCTTCGATGACGTTACGTGCGATAAGCAGGATGTCGTGAGAGAATACTTTTCAATGGGCAGACACTCGAACGTTGACTGTTTCTATCTCTGTCAGTCGTACGCGAGAATACCCAAACATCTTACACACGACAACGCAAACCTGCTGATCCTATTTAAACAAAACGGTATCAACTTGAAACGCGTGTACAACGATCACGTAAATACTGACATGTCGTACGATATTTTCAGTATGTAGCGATTGTTGGCAGCGTGATTATGAATTTTTAGTGATGTACAAGGACAGTGCGCTTACTAACGAGCAATACAGAAAAAAATTAACGAGTTTGCAATACCGCAAAGTAATTAGTTATCATCGATATTTCGTTGGGGTGAAACAATTGACATGGCTGAGAACAAAAATACGCGTGAGCGCGAAAAGATTGCTAGAAAAATTGAGAAAACGAGTGAATCGATCCGAAAGAAACATCGCGCTTTGAAAACCAGTAAGATCAAGTAGGAGATCGCGACCAAAAGACACTTTGAACTGCTAATCGAACCGCTACAAAAGATTGTAGACAATTTCGGCGTGCGCGAGATAAAGGACGAGCCGCGTGACAATGACGCAAGCGTCGAAACATCGTTCACCCGTAAACGTGAGAAGGAAGAAAGGGAAGAATATGCCAGTAAGAGAAAACGGTCGAACGTCTCATTCGATCTCTCCGCAACACCTCAAAAATCTAGTCATTTACAAATTTCAAACGATATACCAATGATAACCTCCACACCGCTTCCCACAACCGATAGAATCGCTCGAGAATGTTTTCGAAACGACGGACGACTCACTCGCGACGATTGTTCGAAATCAGTTGCAGACACCGCAAGGACGAAAATCGTTGCAAGCTCAATTTGGCCCGCTTGGTCAGAAATTTGTCGGGGCTGTCCTGAGCGGTAGCGGAGAGAGCGATGTAGACAACATATACGGTGTTTGTCTCGAGAAGAATGGAATGATGCTCGGTAATAAACGTTTCGATGTGGATAACGAGGATAACATAATTATTGATAATGTACGTTACGTCGGTACACTCTGTCTTTACGAATTGATCTTCAAGAAAATTCCAGATGATGACATCTACACACATGATAATATGCAAAAGTACAAAAGCATATTGTTTGCTACAAACGCGCACAGACGCAATTACACCAAGAACAGTCAACTACGGGGCAACAGAGGATACAAGTACAAACACCTGATCGCGCCGTTGATGTCGATCGAACCTACCTACGGCGAAAAAGAAGAAATCCGGAAAAGGATTACCTCGCGCTATGACGTTAAATGATAACGCGATCGATTATGTGCACTGGGACGATCCCAACGAGCTGGTAGATCGTTTGCGGTTACTCGAGGCATCCCGTCGAGCCGGTCACAACGCGCACGACAACGAGATGCTGTCAATCATCAAGAAACTTGGCGAGGCAGATATTATTATAAATTAGCCTGCGTATCCGCGAAACGAGTCAGTCGATTGATTGATGTCACTCACATCGTATCAAAGTCAGAAATAATGAGTAATAACGAACGGCGAAAAGACGGTTACGAACGTTTAACGAACGAGCGGTTCCTGAATCAACAGCAGACGGCTCAGAAACGGTTGTCCGATAGCTATTGAACGGTGTAGGATCGCTATCAGACGACTCGGTAACGATTGTCGGATGGTTATCGAACGGCTGTAAATCAGGTCAGGAATAGTTACCAAGGGTTTTCTTCGCGGACTCGCGAGCCAAACTCGTACATGAATAGGGCACTTTTAAAAGTGAATTTTTTTAAAGTTGCACTTGGCTGCGGTTGTTTCAAGTGAAATTTCATTCTTTAGGATGAGTACTTTAATTTCCATTTTGTCTCTTCTTTAGCATCATTTAGCATTTTTTTTAAATCAAATTTAAAAATTAATTAGAGTGACAAATCACTCAAACTTAGATATGTCCAATTTTTACTTTTTTAGAGTAATGTTTCACTCTAGGAAATTTAGAGAATATGTGCCTAGAATTATTATACTATTTTCCATGAGACTGATTAAAATATTACTAAAAAAACTTATAAATAGAAGTCAATATTCATGTATTTTTTGAATTTTTGTCCGCTATATTCAATCCGCCATTTTGTTTTTTTAAATTTTAATACCAAATTCAAAATTAGCAACCCCAAAAACCTGTATGTACCAAATTGTATGAGTATCAGTCGAGTCTTTGAGATTTTTCAAACCATGTCCAAGAATTTAGGCGTTTGGCATCACTGTACGGCGTCGCCGATATTCTCCCGTAGCCGGAGAGGAGGGGGAAAAAGGTTAGAGGAACAGAGTCGAGCGATCCACCGTTCTTCTGGAAATAAAGTAGTGGCAGGCAATTCAGGCAATTTTCACAACAAAAAAAAATCTTATTCGCGACGTTTATTCGGAGGAATTTGCGTCTGTTTGTGAAATCGCGATTAACGTCGGTCGTTCCGAATTAAACGGATCTTCTCCCAATAGTTTAAATATTGTATAAAATCGTTTAAAATATCGCTACAGATAAGACATTCATCGAGATGTCTAAAATTTGTTAAACGCGTTGAACAGGAAATACACGCGTCGTAGCATTGAGTAAAACCGATATGTATAGCGTGTCTTCGTTTCAAAACGTAAGATGAGCGGATTTCCCAGGAAGCACGGGTATAGCACGCGGAACAGATTATATGTTCTATGTCAAGACGGTGTTGATAGATTCGCGAGATAGAACATTTAGCGGATGCGATCCATTCGAAATAATGAGCTGGCCGCGCGTTCGTGTTAAAAGTCGCCGGAGAATGAAGCGAACGCGGAGGGCACATAACTTGCTCGTTCTTTCTTTACTCGGTGTCCTCGTCGGAATCGTAAAGGCGATACGGAGATATAGATCGTGCGACGGTTACGGTAATCGGAGTATTATAAAAAGGGGTGTGATAACGTGCAGAAAGGGCAGGTATTATAAACGACTCAAATTTCGCGGTGCAGTCGCTGCAATCGTCGTATGAGACGGTGGTATTTAATATTACGCAGCATTCGGTGCACTCTTCATGGATGGGACTGTTACCGCAGTGGATATAGTGACGGATTTCCTCGTCGTATCTGCTAGGGTCGGATTGATCGCTGATGCAATCGTGACAAAGAATAGAATTATTGAGGCGATTTCGGAGAAGAAAGACTTTATTGCACGAAATTATCGCGTTTGTGATTCCGCGTGGGCGAAAAGAAATTTCATACTTTCGTGGGGAAATGCGATTAGTCACGCCCACGATATTTGCGCGAAGCACATATTAATAAGTTTGTTCTGGTTGCCTACACTTTTACACTTCTACGAAAAATATAAGTTCTTATTGGTTTATATTTTTAACCAGCTAATGAGAACGTATACTTTTCGTAGAAGTGTAAAAGTGTAGGCAACCAGAACAAACCTAATATTAAGATTTACGCGACGGTTAGGGAAATCAAGGCGCTGAGTAGAGGGGAGACGTTTGACTCGAGTAGGCGGCTCTCTATACCGGCGGTAGTGGAGGAGCCGGAGCGATGCGACAGCGTTGTCGCGCGGCGGTACAAAATGGCGCGAGGCGCGCTCAGCCACGTGGCTGCGTAAAAATGGCGAGACCTATTCCTCGCGAGATTTTAGACACTCCGAGTTCACTGTTCGGTATTGCGAATTAATCCAAGCACTTACCCTATTTTTGAAGGCGTAAAACTCGTACCTAGGATCCTCCTTAGGAATATGTGTCACGTCGATAGGTCGTTTTCCAACGGAGATTCGTACTGGCTTATACGGAATGTGCGAAGGGACGTCCTTCTCTGTCGATGGGCGAGTGGTGTAGGCAGCAAAGCGCGGGTCTTTAGCAGGAATGACTGACGGCTTGATGCGAGGCACGTGGAAAATGATGGGCACCAATTTATAGACACTGCTTCTAACTGGCAAGGATACGAGCGTTTCGGTTTTATCCGCGACCGCGTAATCTTCTCTTTCTACACCGAGGTAGTGGAGAAATCCGTGGGTAGGTAACGTCTCGTAAAGTTGTGCTTTAATTCTGCGAACCTGGTATTTACGTCCGTCACATCGCTGTTTCGGCATTCGTGATGAAAATATTTTTATATAGTAAAGGTGGAATAAGTGTTCGTAATTGTTATTAAAATAATTATAATAGATCTGCGATCAATCAGCGCTGAAACAGTCGTTGCAGACCGTGCGGGTCAGCCGCACCGATGGCTCTTACTCACAGCTCGTGATTGATCGAGTATATGTATATGAAGTAGTTTGTTTATAAGTTAAGAATTTGTGTTCATCACAAAATTGAATAGGAGAGAGGCTTTTGTAAAAATAAAGGAAGCAGGAATTTTACTAAATGATTACTATATTTATAATAATTAAATTTACAACTAAATATTGAAGCACAGAGTTTACAATGTGATATTGTTATAAAAGTGTCGGATATTCTTGATTGAAACAAATATTGTTCTAAGTTCGCTTTCTAATTTAACGCAAATTATTTTAAGTACACACGAGAATATGAAAATATTCGATGTTCGAAATCGAAGTGTTCTAAGGTAAAGAGATGGAAATATTCTAAGTTTTGAATTGGAAATATTCTAAGATATGAAAATATCCTAAGATATGGAAATATTCTAAGATGTGAAAATATTCTAAGATATGAAAATATTCTAGGATGTGGAAATATTCTAAGATGTGGAAATATTCTAAGATGTGGAAATATTCTAAAATGTGGAAATATTCTAAGATATGGAAATCTTCTAAGATGTGGAAATATTCTAAGATATGGAAATATTCTAAGATGAGGAAATATTCTAAGATATGGAAATGTTCTAAGATATGGAAATATTCTAAGTTGGAATAGGAAAAAATAGAAGGAGCACGATGCTTGGTTTTGGTTTGATCTCTACCAAGATCTGTTTAAAATCTGAGTAAAATCTGATCTGAGGCTCTGGTCCTCTTGCATGAGAATATATATCGTTACATAACCCTTCCTCGTGCATATCCCACCCTTGTCTCTTTTTCGGCGGCTAGTTGCGCAACGCTCGAGCGCGAGGCTTCGCTGCTTTGGGGATGCACCAGTAAGGGTGTAGTGGATTAGCAGAGTGTTACAAAATAGTGGTAGTGGGAGTACGGATGCCGTATGCGAGAAATAGTAATAGTGGGAGTACGGACGCCGTATGCGAGAAATAGTAATAATGGGAGTACGGACGCCATATGCGAGAAATAGTAATGGTGGGAGTACGGACGCCGTATGCGAGAAATAGTAATAGTAGGAGTACGGACGCCGTATGCAGGAGGAATAGTAGTGGGATTAGAGACGCAGTCGCTGTTTCTCTCTTAGTCGCTCTTACAATTTCCTATTCTACTGTCGCATACTCACTTACGCGCGCTAGAAACGTATACATAAGAATTAATGTAGTCTATAAGCGCGCGCACATCGCTGAATAAGATAATATGAAATTTAACAATGCTAAGATCATACGCAACTAATTGTTCTAAATTTACACACAAATATCGATAGTAAAAATCATACACAACTCAATAGTAAAATTATAGTATTTGAAATGATAGGTTCGGCGCAACTTAATACTCGTCTAACCATACGCAAAATAATAATAGCGCTACAATAATTGTACGCAAGAATAAAAATAAGAAATAATACATAATTAATTAATACGTAATATAATAGTAAGGTTGTTCGCGAATTAATAATAGTAGTTTTATTTAAATACATAATTAATTAATATGTAATTAATTATAATAATATGGTTAGGAATATGAATAATAAAAGCAAAGGAAAAGTAAAAAAAAATTATTAGTTTGGCGAGGACGTCACACCTCCCTCCTAAAATAAAAATGTTGACCCGCTGGTCAGCATTTTACGGCGCTTCTACGCTCGATTGATTATTGTCTAAATATTTTCGCAAGTCCTTATATGAATATTGAAATGAGTTTTTATCGCTCACATTTTCACTTTGCGTTGGCACGTTCACTGCACTGGAGGCGGGGCGATGATTTTCTGACGTTGAAAGGGGAATGGTTGCCGAGTCTCTTTCTTCGTTCCCGGCTGTAGGTCTCTCCGTTCGTCCGCCCAGGTGTAGCAACAGGTGTGTTACTGAGCTCCAGACGGCTCTCAGCAGATGCATGCTCCATCCGTATACTGAGTGCAAAGCATATCCATGGATGAGCGTGACGACAATCAGCTTTATTAATCTGACGATTATGAAAATCGCGAGTACTCCTGCGCTGGCGGATCCGAAGGTAATAAATCCTTTCCATAATTTTGCGCCCGCTGATTCGGCTATCTTTACGAGCGAGGCTTCGTCGAGCAGATTTATCATGGAAATACTTCCGGCTGGAACGGTTCCTCCCATGGCTCCGTGTGCTATTGTGTTTAGCATGGCGGATCTTTCCACGGGGAACATTATATGTGTCCTCAGGCAGTCGAGATCTTCGCTCGTATAGATGCCACTTGTCGCTAAATCAGATGGGCTGACATATTTCCAAGTGGGGTGAGTAAGAGGCTGTATTGTCGGTGGTGGGAGGGTCTCCATCATCTTTGGCGTTGCGCGGTACCACCTTCCATATATATTATACATGATCGGCAGTGGACCATTGCAGCTTCTCGGCGTGCCATTTCTTATTAAAATCTTGGTCCTTGGCGAGAGGAAGTACGATCCGTTTGCATGGATAACGGAAAGTTCGTTGTAACATTCCTTTGTAGGTCGTACACTACAGCTCACAGGCACACATTTTATTAAATGTATGACTTCTCCGGCAGTGACTGCTGTATATCCTGGGGCCTTCATGATCCTTGCCGCCATTTCATCGGGGGCGATGGTAGCTAGTGAAAGCGCGTTTTGTAAAATCTGCTTCTCCAAGGCGCATTTCTGCTCCATAATATCTCTGTATAATTGTGTAAGCTGAGTTTGCATATGTCTTTCTACGTACACAAACTTTGAATTTACGTAAGTAAAAATATCCAGATTGTCGACGGATATTTTTCCATGTGTCTTGAATGTTCGGTCCTTCTCTGTTTCCAGAAGAAAAAGTTTTGGATGCTCTGTTTGAATGAGGTTGTATCCGCAAACATTTTTCTCGGCGGTTTTAGTTAACGAAAATAAAATCGATTTCGTTACTGTATATACCACAGGCAGTGTTTGTCCTTCTTTAGGCGTTAATTTTGCTGCGCGTTCCTCGTACAGTACGTCGTATTGATCGAAGTGGCACGTGTCAAGCGGAAGTACCGGCCAGTAGTTTTCAGCTCCTTCAGCGTCGAGGCAATTTCCTTCCGTTATCGGACATCGTGTGCCATCGGGCAGCGTAATAAATTCCGTTGACCTTTGAATCGATGCCTGCATTTCTCTGAGGGTGATCTTCACAGATGTTTGCACCATTACGTTGTCCCATGTTCCGTATGCGTCGGAATAATGAGCTCCGGTACAGCGGCCGGAGGGTGGAATGTGTCCTGCCAACAAGGCTGATCTTCGATTTGTTGTGTTTCTCGAGATCATGTCGAAGAGAGTGTTGGCTATTGTAATGGTGCCTGTTTCATGTAACTTTTTGCAGGTTGCGGCACCGATTTCTAGAATGTATTCTCGCCTTCCATTCGTGACAAGTGATATATGCGAAAACATTCCGCAATCGTAAATAGTACGATCGACTTCGACTTTGCATTGAATGACGGTTGTTTTATCTCGGATAATTGCATCAATTGTACGTAGACCTCTTCTTGTTTCGGTTCTATATCGTTTAATTGGCAATTTCCGATATCGACGAGTGAGAGGGTAGTTATATTTAATCCTTCCCCTCCACAGTCGTAGGCCAGCATAGCTGTGGCTACTGGGAAGACGAAGATGATCCAGGCGAAGAACATGTTGCAGCGTCGGTGTCCCTGATTGATCTGGTGGCGGACCTTCCGCGTGGTGGGTTGTCCTTCCTCGGGACGAAAGTATCTTCGGGTGGTGGGGAGCCTTTTCCAGAGGTGACTGCATCTTCGCGTGATGTGGAGCTCTCTCGTTGGGTAGTAGTGGTCGGGATGGAAACAGGTTTTCCTCCTTTGAGTTTATCCGCATGCACAATTCTAAATCTACGCGGACTTATTTCTAATTTAACATTACGATTATCTAAAACTTCGCAAATCTTATGCGGACCGGTATATTGGTCGCCTAATTTATGAGTAGGTTCTTTTAAAAAATATACTTCGTCACCGGGCTCGAAATGCCTCGGTCTTACTCTTCTATCGTAATAATTTTTCGATTTTCTTTTAGCCGATACAAGATTATCGTGCGCGGCTGTCTGAACGTCGCGCAGTTTATTAAACAGATTTGTCAGGTAATTAGCGTAACTCTCGTTGTCTAAATCTTCCGGCGGCGGTTCGCTCGTGGGCGTGCACGCTATTTTACCGAAAACTAACTCGTGAGGGATGTAACCGGTGCCCTCGTGTACGCTTGTGTTATATGAAAAACTGGCTAGCGCTAAGTATTCATCCCAATTTTCTTTATTTTCAACTATCTGCTTAAGATATTCCCATAGCACATGGTGAGATCTTTCTACTGAGCCGTTTGCTTGAGGCCTGTACGCAGTGGTAGTATATTTATTTATTTTAAATTTACGCGCGACCGTTTTCATGAGAATACTAAGAAATTGCGTCCCTTGATCCGTCAAAATGGCTTTCGGAGCGCCGAATGTGCAAACGAAGTTTTCGATTAAAGCGTTTGTTACTTCCACGGCACCGGCTCCTCGCAAAAGGATTGCTAAAGAATATTTTGTAAGGTGATCTTGAATAGTCAATATATACATATTTCCGTGTCTAGACGGGGGTAACGGGCCCATTAAATCCATTGAAACTTTGTCAAACGCGGCGTCTGGCATGTCCGTTAATGTCATCGGTTGCTTTACTTTTCTACGCACTAATTTCTTAATCTGACAATTTCGGCATCTTTGAATAAAATTATTAATGTCAGATTTCATTCGCGGCCATTGAAAATTATGTCTTATTCGTTTGTAAGTTTTAGTGGTGCCCTTATGACCACCGATCGTCGAGCCATGATTTTCACGGATTATTTCTTCGCGTTGTTCCTCGGGGGGAATGCGAACTTGATTCGTGCATACCGTTATCGCAACGCGTGAGTCAGTGAATGTCGATTCGAGTAGACTGTAAACGCTCAGCCATTTGATATTGTCTAAATCTCCGCGACATATAGAACCCAATAAACCCAGCTCGTTTACGACGTCGAGTAAGGAAGATATGGTTTCATTAAGAATTGCTCGATCGACGTTCCCTGGCATTCTCTCTTTTACGGCAAGCATTATCAAGTGCTTATGGTTTTTACGAGGCAAAGGCCGGGCTCGCCCTAAAGTGAGCTTGTCTGTCTCAGGTAATAAGTTTGTTTCTTTTAAGATTTTTGCTCCTCGATCGCAAGAATCGCTTCTCTGCGTCGTAAAAATCACTAAATTGTCATTTTGCGCGAGAAAATTGTCGCGCGTTATATTAATGATCGCTTCGCGTTGTCGCGTGGGCGGTGTAATTTGCCCTTTGAAAGAATACGGTACGTCTGGACGGTCAAATAATTCGTCCTCACTTTCTGTTTCGTTTGCGTCGTCGCTCTCGCTTCCACTCGCTTCGCTACCTGTGTCGATTGCGTCATCGCCTTCTTCCTCGCTCGCCTCGCTTTCTATTTCGCTCGCACGGTATATCTCATTCTCACTCGCACCCTCATGCATTACATCCATGCTTTCTTTTTCATTTTCGCATTCTATACTTACGTTTTCGTGCGGTATTTGTCTATCGCCCTTCGTTTTTACGTTTTCCTTTTGCTGTTCGTTCGTGTTTATTGATTTTGCTCGAGTGTTTTTGTCTGTCTGTTTTTCGTCCGGGCGTCGGTCTGTCGATCCCGTCGTTTTATTGTTTGCACGTGAGGGTTTGTCGAAGATAGTTTCGTCGTCGGAGTCGAAGGCTTCGAGGGGTAGAATAGCTGTTGTGTCTTGTATATCTTGTTTTATGACAGGGTTACGAGATAGGGCGTCGGCGTTTACGTTCGTTTTTCCTGCTTTGTACACGATTTCGAATTTGTATTCGGCGAGTTTTAATCTCCATCGCATGAGTCTAGACGTCGGATCTTTAACTGAGTGCATCCATACTAGTGGTTTATGATCTGTCACGAGTTTAAATTTATTACCGTAGAGATACGGTCGGAAATAATGCGTACTCTATACAATCGCAAGCAATTCTTTTTCAATAGTTGAATAATTTTGTTCGGCCGTGTTTAATAATCGCGAGGTATAGGCGATAGATAAATCTCTTCCGATATCACCCTGACTCAATATTCCGCCTATTACATATCCCGAAGCGTCGGTCGTTAAGATAAAAGGTTTAGTAAAATCGGGATGCTGTAACAAAGGCTCGGAACACAATTGTTTTCGGAGGGTCGTAAAAGCGATTTCTTGTGCCTGCTGCCAAGCAAAGAGTTCGTCTTTCTTTAAGAGATTCGTAAAAGGTTTCACGACGCACGAGAAATTCGGAATAAATCTGCAATACTAACCGGCTAGACCTAAGAATTCTCTAATATTTTTAGTATTTTTCGGATGCGGAAAATGCATTACAGCCTCTATTTTCTTCGGGTCAGGCTTTACTCCGTTTTCATTTATTACGTGCCCTAAGTACGTTACCTCTTTTCTCAAAAATTCACATTTGTCGGGCTGTAATTTTAGATTTGCCTGTCTCAAACGCTCTGCCAACTGATTAAATTTTTTCTTATGTTCTTTTAAGGAGCTCGCGTAAATCACGACGTCATCTAAATATACGAATAATGTTATTCCTTGCAAACCGCTTAAAATTAGATCCATGAGTCTTTGAAACGTGGCTGGGGCGTTTTTCAGGCCAAAGGGCATTCTTTTGTATTCATAGTGACCGAAGGGTGTGGAGAAAGCTGTTTTCGGCGCGTCGGATTCGTGCATTGGTATTTGGTGGAAACCTGAGGCTAAATCGAATACACTAAAATATTTGGCACTGCCCAGCTGATCGAGAATTTCTGTTATATTAGGCAAAGGATATGCGTCGCCCAAAGTTTTCTCATTTAAGGAGCGGAAATCGATCACAAGTCTCCATCGCTTGTTTCCTTTAGAATCTGCTTTTTTAGGCACGATCCACAGGGGAGAATTATAAGGGGAGGTAGAAGGCTTTATAACGTCGTTTTTCAAAAGTTCCCCCACTTGTCTATCTATTTCGTCTTTATGAATCGGCGGATACCTGTATTGTGTTAATCGGCTGTTCGTCCGTCGTCGTTATTTTATGTTCGATTATGGTAGTATGACTTAAAGGCTCGTCGGGCAGCTGAAATAGATCGCCATTTTTCTCAATTAATTCGTCTACGTGCACCTTCTTCATTCAAATGACTTAGGCGGAGTAATTCGCGGACCTTTTGAATTCTTTCGGCTTTTGTATTGTACGTCACAGCGTTTATTGTAGCATTAATTTCGCTTTTTAAATTTTTCGTAGGCCCACGAGAGGAAATTTCTGAGATTTCTTGTAATTCTATGTCGGGCACAACGAGCTCTCTGTCTTGCTCGCTCGCATTTACCACGCCTACGTATGCCTTTCCCTCTCTATTTGTGACTAAAGCGTCACCGAGGTATACGCCGTCGCAGACGCTAAGTCGCAGGACGTATCCGATTTTGACGGCTGGATTCTTAACCCTAAGGTAGAATGTAGCCTGAGATCTCGCGGGAATTACTATTCGCTCGCGGGATGTGAATGGAATTTTTGTTTCCTGCCACTCCACGTATTTTTCGAGAAAGTTTATATTTGAAGCGTCACGGAGAAAGTCCGATCCTAAGATGCCTTCTTGCGCGATTGGAAAATTGTCTGGCACCACGTGGAGGGTTACGGGATAACCTTCGTACATTATTTCAATAGACCCGAGAGTCTCGACGCGACCGCTCGTAATGCCGCTAAAGTAGAGCGGTTCCAGCGCGGAGATAGGAGTATCGGGGTGTATGTTACGTTTTTTTTATTATATTGGGAGCTGCGCCCGTATCTAGCATAAAATCGATATCGCTTAATAAACCGGTAGCCGAAATGGTTCCGTACAGCCGACTGTTCGTTCATTTCCGCCTCAATTGCATTTATCGGACGCGTATTCCTGTTGTCCGCGCAGTTCGCGTCCCGTGGTCCCGACGGACTTGTTGCGTTTCCCGATTCGATTCTTCGCGAATTATTATACTGTCTTTTCCGGCATTCATCGATCTCATGGCCGGGATGTTTGCAGTACTTGCAGATTTTATTTGACGCGTCACGAGGCGCGCTTTCGATTGATCTTGATGTATTAACTCGATCGTTACGGAGATTCGAATTATTATGGTTATCGCGTGGAGGGAAATTATCGTGATTGTTACGCCAAGAATAATTTCTGGTTGTATTATCGTAGTTACTGCGCGAGAAATAGTTACTGCGTGGGGAATAATCTCTAATATCGTTTTGATTATTACACGGAGCGTAGCTTCTATTGTTGTAATTATTGCGCGGAGAGAAATCGTTAAGATTATTATAATTGTTACGCGGGGAGAAGTTATTATTATGGTTATTACGAGGGGAGACAGGTAAGTTCTTTCTGTCTCGGTCCGGGGAATCGTGGCAATAAGGCTGCTGATTAAATCGCGGCGTAGAGGGGGCTCCAATGGGCGCCATGCGGCGTTGCTCCGTATGACGAGTCTCCTGACAGCGCGGATCGTATCGTTGTTTATCTAATTCCAGACGTTTAGCGATGACTTTCGCGGAGGAAAAAGGTGTCTGCGTATGAATGATAAGCGTCATATTTGAGCTGCAGTCTATAATCGAGGGGTTGTGACCGTACGAATTATAATATTTATTAAAAGCTTAGGAAACTTGGGATAATCTTACGAGTTTCAGTTATAACGGTCGCCAGGTCGGTGTTTGTCCCCGCCGCCAGGGTGTGGCCTCGCCCTTAAGCGTAGGTGGTATTTCCGCAAGTTCCTTTATAATCAGCTTGGGACGTCTCGCCGCTCTCGAGGATGTCCTCTAGATATGCTGTGGGGATGTCCCGGGATGATGCAACAAGTCGCTGTGATGGCTGTTGCCACGCGGTATCATAAGGTGGCCGCTGTCGAATGGACTCGCCCATGCGTTGTGTTGGGAATAATAACGACACGACACATACACAATACTCTGCTTTATTGCGATTATCGCATTTCACAAGCTCACACACACGCGTGCACGATCGGCAGACGCATAATTAACGTGCGGCTTGATTACTTACGCAAGGGTCGTGCCTCTCGCATGGCAACGCCCTTCGTGTTTACGATGCGTGTTTTTAACGCGCACGCACGAATTACGCGGAAAATCACTGCCCCGGAGTGTTATCGAAATGGTATTGCACGTATTCACTTCACGTACTTCCGAGTTAGACTCACGCGTTTTATCCGAGTCTCGAATACGCGGGAACGTGTTCTCGCACCACGTCCTCCCGTGTCGAGAGCTCTAGGCAGACTTTTTTGGCTCTCGTTGACGATCGCATTGTTCTCGCATTCACTCCCCACCCGGCGCCTTCCGATTGGCGCTTTCAGTTGTATCTGATATCTTCGTCCAATCGGGAAGCGTCGAGTGGTTATCTTTCTCACACACTCGGTCGCTCTTTGTCGGCATTTCCGGATCGCCTGCGCGTTCCGGAAATCCCTGGTAATAATACAAAGGTGGATTTCCAGCGTCGATTCCGGTACGTTCCTTATCCGTCCTATGCATTGACCAATAGGAGAAAATTAATGCGCTATTTGCGCTAAACACGAAATTAATAATTTTAATCAATTAAAGCGTTATTACGCTTATCAAATAGTTACGCCCATTCATAGGACGTGCAATAAAATGCAATTAATGCGAATTTACTAATCTTAAGCCGGAATCGGTGCTATTATAATCAACGCGTTTTTATGATATTAATCAAATAAAATAATAACAAAATAAATGTTTTACGTGCGATTTTATCGCTTTCGGTCGTGACTGTCATTAAATCTACTCAGAGATATGCTCATAGACATGATATGTAATATTTACGTACGCGGGCATTATCTCGTCGACGGAGAGTGTTATGAATACTGAATAACGCGTCGCGGCCCATTCTATGCGTAGGTAAAAGGTAATTGCACCCGGAATTGACAGAATTACTCGCTGGTCTTCGTGTAATCGGTATCGTTGCTGCTGGTCCATTGCTCGACCATGGGGAACATAACCTCACCTGTCAAAACGATGTACGACGGGTTGCCTCTCCGGCAGGCGCTTGGTGCTTCAGCGTTTGCTCGGCTGGCTCGCGCGGCTCGGCGAATGACTCGACCTTTTATTAATAATTGGAAAATAAAGATTTTATCGGCGAATTATTATCTGAATCGGAGGATTAATGCGTGAATCATACGATTATACCAAATATACATTTTATTGGCTACATATCGCATCTATTGTCTGCGTAGCGCTTTTAACATAATTATACGCGTTTCGCGTGAAACATATAAATGTGTTTAACATAATTTCGGCCTCTTCGGCTTACGACAAAACTTAAGAATATCTTTATCGGTTATGTAACGTACCGGACCGGCTGATTCTCGGGTGATGCCTCGGCGGATTCTCCGACTTCCTCGGGCTGACGGCTCGGCTGTCGCCTCTCCTCCATCCTGGTTATCGTAATCGCCAGGTCTCGGACCGTCGCAGCGCCGAGTATCGGTGGCGGCTGCAGGGTAAGCCCTCGCAGAACGATCTCGCGGTCAGACCGTCTATTTCTTCGACGAAGCGGGGATCGAGATATCCTTTCGTTTGGCGTTCCGCGTCGAGAATATTAGTGCGGAGATCTTTCACTCGACTAATATAATCAATAATATGTTCCAGCGGTTTTAAATAGACCGTGCTCAATTCACCTCGATACTGATCCAGCGTTTTAGACGAACCGAAAGCTCCTGTTAACAAATCGATTAGCTGAGTCACCGTGTCGCATGGCTCGTCTTCCACGGCGTAGTACGCTCGTCTGCCGAGTTTATTAATTAATAATTCTGTTATTTGTTAATTAATAATTTTGTTAGGTTCCGTTCGGCGGGCGGGGGTATGATTTCACGTGCGCGTCGACAAGCTCGAGTAAATCTTGCTAAAGGAATATTATATCCGTCAAAGTAAGGGACGGATTCCGTCGCTTCGCGAAACGACACTTTAGGTGTCGGAATAGTAGAATTGCCGTAAGGAGGCAGGAGAAGAGGCGTATCGAGTAACGAGTACGTCGTGGGTGCCGCTTCGCAGGGATTAAGGCGCTGAGAGGGCCCGGGCGGCAGAGGATGCTGCGTGTCTATCCATTTATTACAGCATTCTCGCTCGCGTGACGTAATTTCTTTTTCACGAGCGGCCATTCTTCTGTCGGCCTCAGCGCGTTCCTTCTCGAATCTTAATCTTTCTGTTTCCAGTTCGTTTGACTGTAGGCGCACGGTTTGCTCTAATTTCTGAAGTCGAGCATCTCGTTCGACCATAGATCTTTCTATTCGTTCCAACTCATATTCTTTGTTGGCAATGGATTGTGCAGGCGCGTCCGCCGGCTCAGCGGCAGTTTCGGGCGTCTTCTTACTGCGCATAGTCATTTTCAAATGTTTATTACGCGACCGATAATGAAAATTTTAAGACACAGAGATAAGCGTTTGAAGCCGCGGAGGGAGTGGGGGTGAGGGAAATGCGTATCTCACCGAATTTGTTCTATCCCACCGCTGTCACCAAAAATGTTACGTTCCGGGCGTGCGGGAGGGGCGGCGTCGCCGATATTCTTCCGTAGCCGGAGAGGAGGGGGAAAAGGGTTAGAGGAACAGAGTCGAGCGGTCCACCGTTCCTCTGAAAATAAAGTAGTGGCAGACAAATTCAGGCAATTTTCACAACAAAAAAAAATCTTATTCGCGACGTTTATTCGGAGGAATTTGCGTCTGTTTGTGAAATCGCGATTAACGTCGGTCGATCCGAATTATACGGATCTTCTCCCGATAGGTTTAAATATTGTATAAAATCGTTTAAAATATCGCTATAGATAAGACATTCATCGAGATGTCTAAAATTTGTTAAACGCGTTGAACAGGAAATACACGTGTCGTAGCATTGAGTAAAACCGATATGTATAGCGTGTCTTCGTTTCAAAACGTAAGATGAGCGGATTTCCCAGGAAGCACGGGTATAGCACACGGAACAGATTATATGTTCTATGTCAAGACGGTGTTGATAGATTCGCGAGATAGAACATTTAGCGGATGCGATCCATTCGAAATAATGAGCTGGCCGCGCGTTCGTGTTAAAAGTCGCCGGAGAATGAAGCGAACGCGGAGGGCACATAACTTGCTCGTTCTTTCTTTACTCGGTGTCCTCGTCGGAATCGTAAAGGCGATACGGAGATATAGATCGTGCGACGGTTACGGTAATCGGAGTATTATAAAAAGGGGTGGGATAACGTGCGGAAAGGGCAGGTATTATAAACGACTCAAATTTCGCGCTGCAGTCGCTGCAATCGTCGTATGAGACGGTGGTATTTAATATTACGCAGCATTCGGTGCACTCTTCATAAATGGGACTGTTACCGCAGTGGATATAGTGATGGATTTCCTCGTCGTATCTGCTAGGGTTGATCGCTGATGCAATCGTGACAAAGAATAGAATTATTGAGGCGATTTCGGAAAAGAAAGACTTTATTGCACGAAATTATCTCGTTTGTGATTCCGCGTGGGCAAAGAGGAATTTCATACTTTCGTGGGGAAACGCGATTAGTCACGCCCACGATATTTGCGCGAGGCACATATTAATATTAAGATTTACGCGACGGTTAGGGAAATCAAGGCGCTGAGTAGAGGGGAGACGTTTGACTCGAGTAGGCGGCTCTCTACAACGGCGGTAGTGGGGGAACCGGAGCGATGCGACAGCGTCGTCGCGCGGCGGTACAAAATGGCGCGAGGCGCGCTCAGCCACGTGGCTGCGTAAAAATGGCGAGACCTATTCTTCGCGAGATTCTAGACACTCCGAGTTCACTGTTCGGTATTGCGAATTAATCCAAGCACTTACCCTATTTTTAAAGGCGTAAAACTCGTACCTAGGATCCTCCTTAGGAATATGTGTCACGTCGATAGGTCGTTTTCCAACGGAGATTCGTACTGGCTTATACGGAATGTGCGAAGGGACGTCCTTCTTTGTCGATGGGCGAGTGGTGTAGGCAGCAAAGCGCGGGTCTTTAGCAGGAATGACTGACGGCTTGATGCGAGGCACGTGGAAAATGATGGGCACCAATTTATAGACACTGCTTCTAACTGGCAAGGATACGAGCGTTTCGGTTTTATCCGCGACCGCGTAATCTTCTCTTTCTACACCGAGGTAGTGGAGAAATCCGTGGGTAGGTAACGTCTCGTAAAGTTGTGCTTTAATTCTGCGAACCTGGTATTTACGTCCGTCACATCGCTGTTTCGGCATTCGTGATGAAAATATTTTTATATAGTAAAGGTGGAATAAGTGTTCGTAATTGTTATTAAAATAATTATAATAGATCTGCGATCAATCAGCGCTGAAACAGTCGTTGCAGACCGTGCGGGTCAGCCGCACCGATGGCTCTTACTCACAGCTCGTGATTGATCGAGTATATGTATATGAAGTAGTTTGTTTATAAGTTAAGAATTTGTGTTCATCACAAAATTGAATAGGAGAGAGGCTTTTGTAAAAATAAAGGAAGCAGGAATTTTACTAAATGATTACTATATTTATAATAATTAAATTTACAACTAAATATTGAAGCACAGAGTTTACAATGTGATATTGTTATAAAAGTGTCAGATATTCTTGATTGAAACAAATATTGTTCTAAGTTCGCTTTCTAATTTAACGCAAATTATTTTAAGTACACACGAGAATATGAAAATATTCGATGTTCGAAATCGAAGTGTTCTAAGGTAAAGAGATGGAAATATTCTAAGTTTTGAATTGGAAATATTCTAAGATATGAAAATATCCTAAGATATGGAAATATTCTAAGATGTGAAAATATTCTAAGATATGAAAATATTCTAGGATGTGGAAATATTCTAAGATGTGGAAATATTCTAAGATGTGGAAATATTCTAAAATGTGGAAATATTCTAAGATATGGAAATCTTCTAAGATGTGGAAATATTCTAAGATATGGAAATATTCTAAGATGAGGAAATATTCTAAGATATGGAAATGTTCTAAGATATGGAAATATTCTAAGTTGGAATAGGAAAAAATAGAAGGAGCACGATGCTTGGTTTTGGTTTGATCTCTACCAAGATCTGTTTAAAATCTGAGTAAAATCTGATCTGAGGCTCTGGTCCTCTTGCATGAGAATATATATCGTTACATAACCCTTCCTCGTGCATATCCCACCCTTGTCTCTTTTTCGGCGGCTAGTTGCGCAACGCTCGAGCGCGAGGCTTCGCTGCTTTGGGGATGCACCAGTAAGGGTGTAGTGGATTAGCAGAGTGTTACAAAATAGTGGTAGTGGGAGTACGGATGCCGTATGCGAGAAATAGTAATAGTGGGAGTACGGACGCCGTATGCGAGAAATAGTAATAATGGGAGTACGGACGCCATATGCGAGAAATAGTAATGGTGGGAGTACGGACGCCGTATGCGAGAAATAGTAATAGTAGGAGTACGGACGCCGTATGCAGGAGGAATAGTAGTGGGATTAGAGACGCAGTCGCTGTTTCTCTCTTAGTCGCTCTTACAATTTCCTATTCTACTGTCGCATACTCACTTACGCGCGCTAGAAACGTATACATAAGAATTAATGTAGTCTATAAGCGCGCGCACATCGCTGAATAAGATAATATGAAATTTAACAATGCTAAGATCATACGCAACTAATTGTTCTAAATTTACACACAAATATCGATAGTAAAAATCATACACAACTCAATAGTAAAATTATAGTATTTGAAATGATAGGTTCGGCGCAACTTAATACTCGTCTAACCATACGCAAAATAATAATAGCGCTACAATAATTGTACGCAAGAATAAAAATAAGAAATAATACATAATTAATTAATACGTAATATAATAGTAAGGTTGTTCGCGAATTAATAATAGTAGTTTTATTTAAATACATAATTAATTAATATGTAATTAATTATAATAATATGGTTAGGAATATGAATAATAAAAGCAAAGGAAAAGTAAAAAAAAAATTATTAGTTTGGCGAGGACGTCACACCTCCCTCCTAAAATAAAAATGTTGACCCGCTGGTCAGCATTTTACGGCGCTTCTACGCTCGATTGATTATTGTCTAAATATTTTCGCAAGTCCTTATATGAATATTGAAATGAGTTTTTATCGCTCACATTTTCACTTTGCGTTGGCACGTTCACTGCACTGGAGGCGGGGCGATGATTTTCTGACGTTGAAAGGGGAATGGTTGCCGAGTCTCTTTCTTCGTTCCCGGCTGTAGGTCTCTCCGTTCGTCCGCCCAGGTGTAGCAACAGGTGTGTTACTGAGCTCCAGACGGCTCTCAGCAGATGCATGCTCCATCCGTATACTGAGTGCAAAGCATATCCATGGATGAGCGTGACGACAATCAGCTTTATTAATCTGACGATTATGAAAATCGCGAGTACTCCTGCGCTGGCGGATCCGAAGGTAATAAATCCTTTCCATAATTTTGCGCCCGCTGATTCGGCTATCTTTACGAGCGAGGCTTCGTCGAGCAGATTTATCATGGAAATACTTCCGGCTGGAACGGTTCCTCCCATGGCTCCGTGTGCTATTGTGTTTAGCATGGCGGATCTTTCCACGGGGAACATTATATGTGTCCTCAGGCAGTCGAGATCTTCGCTCGTATAGATGCCACTTGTCGCTAAATCAGATGGGCTGACATATTTCCAAGTGGGGTGAGTAAGAGGCTGTATTGTCGGTGGTGGGAGGGTCTCCATCATCTTTGGCGTTGCGCGGTACCACCTTCCATATATATTATACATGATCGGCAGTGGACCATTGCAGCTTCTCGGCGTGCCATTTCTTATTAAAATCTTGGTCCTTGGCGAGAGGAAGTACGATCCGTTTGCATGGATAACGGAAAGTTCGTTGTAACATTCCTTTGTAGGTCGTACACTACAGCTCACAGGCACACATTTTATTAAATGTATGACTTCTCCGGCAGTGACTGCTGTATATCCTGGGGCCTTCATGATCCTTGCCGCCATTTCATCGGGGGCGATGGTAGCTAGTGAAAGCGCGTTTTGTAAAATCTGCTTCTCCAAGGCGCATTTCTGCTCCATAATATCTCTGTATAATTGTGTAAGCTGAGTTTGCATATGTCTTTCTACGTACACAAACTTTGAATTTACGTAAGTAAAAATATCCAGATTGTCGACGGATATTTTTCCATGTGTCTTGAATGTTCGGTCCTTCTCTGTTTCCAGAAGAAAAAGTTTTGGATGCTCTGTTTGAATGAGGTTGTATCCGCAAACATTTTTCTCGGCGGTTTTAGTTAACGAAAATAAAATCGATTTCGTTACTGTATATACCACAGGCAGTGTTTGTCCTTCTTTAGGCGTTAATTTTGCTGCGCGTTCCTCGTACAGTACGTCGTATTGATCGAAGTGGCACGTGTCAAGCGGAAGTACCGGCCAGTAGTTTTCAGCTCCTTCAGCGTCGAGGCAATTTCCTTCCGTTATCGGACATCGTGTGCCATCGGGCAGCGTAATAAATTCCGTTGACCTTTGAATCGATGCCTGCATTTCTCTGAGGGTGATCTTCACAGATGTTTGCACCATTACGTTGTCCCATGTTCCGTATGCGTCGGAATAATGAGCTCCGGTACAGCGGCCGGAGGGTGGAATGTGTCCTGCCAACAAGGCTGATCTTCGATTTGTTGTGTTTCTCGAGATCATGTCGAAGAGAGTGTTGGCTATTGTAATGGTGCCTGTTTCATGTAACTTTTTGCAGGCTGCGGCACCGATTTCTAGAATGTATTCTCGCCTTCCATTCGTGACAAGTGATATATGCGAAAACATTCCGCAATCGTAAATAGTACGATCGACTTCGACTTTGCATTGAATACAAAATAGTGGTAGTGGGAGTACGGATGCCGTATGCGAGAAATAGTAATAGTGGGAGTACGGACGCCGTATGCGAGAAATAGTAATAATGGGAGTACGGATGCCGTATGCGAGAAATAGTAATGGCGGGAGTACGGACGCCGTAAGCAGGAGGAATAGTAGTGGGAGTACAGACGCAGTCGCTGTTTTTCTCTTAGTCGCTCTTACAATTTCCTATTCTACTGGTGCATACTCACTTACGCGCGTTAGAAACGTATACATAAGAATTAATGTAGTCTATAAGCGCGCGCACATCGCTGAATAAGATAATATGAAATTTAACAATGCTAAGATCATACGCAACTAATTGTTCTAAATTTACACACAAATATCGATAGTAAAAATCATACACAACTCAATAGTAAAATTGTAGTATTTGAAATGATAGGTTTGGCGCAACTTAATACTCGTCTAACCATACGCAAAATAATAATAGCGCTACAATAATTGTACGCAAGAATAAAAATAAGAAATAATACATAATTAATTAATACGTAATATAATAGTAAAGTTGTTCGCGAATTGATAATAGTAGTTTTATTTAAATACATAATTAATTAATATGTAATTAATTATAACAATATGGTTAGGAATATGAATAATAAAAGCAAAGGAAAAGTAAAAAAAAAATTATTAGTTTGGCGGGGACGTCACAATTGGTTCCATCATATTCACCCAAAAGTTGATTGGACACCCCGTACTACCTAGGTGTTTGAATAGAGAGCGTGGATGAGGGGCGTGGTTTAATGGAGCGTTTTGATTGGTGTCCCCTTAGCTTCCCTGAGTCTAGATTTATTACGCTATAAATACTACAACATTTTGTATAGAGAGGGTCGGGTATTTTAAGCCTAATGTCCCCGACAAAATGACGGAACTTGGATTCGCGTAATCTTCTCGGCGGAGGTGCGGTTCGGACAGGTGTGCGATATTGTGACGAGACGGATGAGACACAATAGGACTAAGAAGCGTGACGAAGGTGGTATTGTAGGAGCGTGTTACAAAGGAGTGACTTTTTATAATGGGAAACATTTTGTAGGTTTTTGAGGAGAAATAGAGTGGGTAGTTGAGTGGACAGGTGTCGATGCAGGTCGATACAGGTCGATGCGGGATGACGCGGACCTGCTCTTCGATTTAGAGTGGGGATGTCGCGCGGATTGTAGTCGTGAAATTTATAGACTATAACGTATGAATACTACTGATTATGAAAGCAGAACGAATTTATTAACCTAGCGGTGGTGTAAATCGGTGGGTGGGTTAAAAAAGCAGACGAGACTTGGAATCAAAAAAAGTTCAAATACTGTTCAAATTGCAGACAGCCTATGTTCGTGCTAATGCCATGCAATATGTGTCCAGTGTGCACACATTAAAGACTTTCAGTATAAAATTATACAACATGGATTATGAAGAAGCTGATTATCGAGCTGCTTGCAAAGAACATGAAATTAAGTACATCCTAGATCTCGATAAAGAAGAAAAAGATTTACCATTAAAACGCGGATCTATCACTCGCTTTCTTCGAGACAGAGAACTGGGTGTACGAAGAACCGATAGACGTTTCATGAGACAAGCTAAAATCGAGATGTGTCAGCACTACGAGAATTGGCCTAGACATTTGCAGAAAAAATTTCTTCGCGAGGTCAAGACAAATTATTTTACCAGACCAAATATTTTCCGATGTGAATGGGATTATTACATTCGTCTAACAACTAATGGATGGATAAATGAATTTATTCGTGAATACGAGGATATGATGAGCTTCCTCGTAACCATTCCTATAGGTGTTAACGGATTGTACGCCGAAATATTGGTTTTTGACGAGAATCCTAATCCCACATTTAGTGATGATATTACCGCATTCCAGAGAGCGGAGCGGTATCATAAATTAACGTACTACGTGGCGTGCAAGTGCTTTGTAAAAAACTGTGATTGCTAAAAAGTGCCAAAAGACATGGAACATTTTGAGCAAGTGGAACGCGAGCTCTTCGAGCAAGCTGGTAGAGTCGCTACCTTGGTCGAGTGTTTCGCGTGGTTACAGCGGTGTGACGAGTTTATACAACGGCTCCAGGAACATAGCCACCTCAAGCGTCCTCGGCTCGCCGTCGGACATAAACAATCGTTGGTGGCTAGAATCGTGCGACTCGAGGGTGAAAAAACGCGACTACAGAGACGGTTCGTGCACGTCGGCGGTAATTACGCGAGTGATAACGTGGAAAGACTCGTATGGCGAGAAATAGATACCGCGTTTGAAAACCGCATTCTAACCGGTGCGGTAATTAACGTGCGTCATATCGAACCGCGACAATTTCTCGAAGATTCTAGAAAAATTGTACTCGAGCGTTTGCGGGACGCTCTGGAAAGACATGATAGTGTGAAAGTTAATACCGCATTTAATGGTGAGTTCGTAACTGGTGAAAAACGCGCCAACAAAAGTATCACTACTAAAAATTGTGAACTATTTCGGACTTGGACGAGTGGTACGAGCGGTGTGTCATCGAGCCTACGCTAACGTCGCTCGAAGAGTTTCAAGAACGCGATAGTGGGTGGGCTTTGTCGCGTATATTAAATTTAACTATAAACGTGAACAAGTACAATCTTTTACACGCGGGATGTTACGTGACATTGCCACGAGAAATAGTTTTGAAAAAAGCGGTAGTAAACGTAAAATCGAAAGATAATGCGTGTTTTGCGTGGTCAGTGGTCGCCGCTCTGCACCCTGTGGAAAAAAACATTGGACTGGAATCATCGTACCCTCATTATACGACGGTCCTAAAGTTTAACGACATCGAGTTTCCCGTTGCATTAAAGGACATTGGGAAATTTGAGAGACTTAATAATGTGTCGGTCAACGTCTACGGGGTCAAAAAAGAAGAGGCAATGCTAAAGATTTTTCCGCTGCGGCTCTCCAGCGACAAAAAAAAGAAGCATGTCAATCTTCTATACCTGCAAGGAGATGATAACGTGGGCCACTTCACATGGATTAAAAATCTGTCCCGCCTCGGGTGAGCTCACAACTGAGCAAACATAATGGAAAAAAATACATTTGCGATCGGTATGTATATTATATATATTATATAAAAAATAAATATTCTCGTGTTTTCTTACACAAAAAAGTAATTAAATTTTTTATTACAGGTGCTTGCACTATTTTTCATCATGTGAGAAGTTACAATCGCACGTTGAAGACTAACAGAAAATGAACGACTGTGCCATTACATTACCGAATGAAAAAGACAAGTGGCTGAACTTCCGCAACGTAAACTACAAGGAGCGAGTGCCCTTTGTCGTCCACGCAGACCTCGAATGTGTACTGCGGAAAACGCAACCTGTTACGGAGTCGACGACATACGCCTATCAACAACACGAGGTATTTAGTATAGGATACTACGTGCGATGCTCGTACGACGACGCGTTATCGGGGTATCGGTTTCGTCGCAATAAAGATTACGTCACGTGGTTTGCTAGGCAACTCGAAGAATTAGCTCATAACGTTAAAACATGTATATCGACTAAAGTCCCCATGGTAAATTTAACAAAAGAGCAAATGGAGGCATACTGAAGCGCAACGCTTTGCCATATCTGCGAAAAACCATTCGCGTTGGATGATAAACGGGTACGCGATCATTGTCATCTAACTGGTCGTTATCGCGGTCCCGCGCATTCTTCTTGCAACTTATTTTATCGAAATGTATCATACATACCAGTAGTTTTCCATAATTTATCCGGATACGATTCACATTTTATTATTAAGGAAATAGCGACAATATTTAAAAGAAAATTCGACGTGCTCCCCATCACGAAAGAAAAGTATATTTCTTTCACAAAACATGTCATAAGTACGGCCGATAAATTAGACCCACACAATCACATAAAGTTATGGTTCATAGATTCGTATAAATTTCTCAATTCCAGTCTCGAAAAATTAGCATTATTTTTGGGTAAAGAAAAACTAAAAATTGTACGTTCCGAATTTTCACACTTATCCGACGAAGAATTTGATTTATTAACACGAAAGGGTGTATTTTCGTACGAGTACGTTGACCGCGTCGAAAAGTTGGAAGACACATGTTTACCACAGCTCGAATCCTTTTACAGTTCTCTGACCTCTGACACAGTATCCGAGAGCGATTACGCACACGCTGTCAACGTATGGCATCGGTTCTCAGTTCGAACGCTAGGTTACAGCTAGAATACAGCGATCTGTATTTAAAAACGGATGTGTTGTTGTTAGCCGACGTTTTTGAAAATTTCCGCGATAAATGTATTGAAAGTTACGGTCTTGATCCCGCGCATTATTACACTCTTCCCGGATATACGTGGGACGCTATGTTAAAATATACCAACATTACTTTTGAACTGCTTACCGACATTGACATGGTAATGTTTATCGAACGCGGTATACGTGGCGGCTTAAGTCAATGTTCCGGTAGATACGCGCAGGCTAACAACAAGTATATGCAGACGTACGATCCATCGAAACCATCGTCGTACTTAATGTATTTTGACGTTAATAATTTGTACGGCTGGGCGATGTGTCAGCCACTGCCCTATGGAAAATTTCAATGGGTTAAAGACGTCTCGAATTTCGACGTAAACGCAATCGCTCCGGATTCATCCACGGGATACATTCTCGAGGTTGATCTCGAGTATCCTCGAGACCTTCACGACCAACACATTGACCTACCTTTCTGTCCGACGCGCGATAAACCACCAGGCAAGCGAGAATATAAACTTCTTGCCACGCTCTACGACAAAAAGCGTTACGTCATCCACTACCGAAACTTACAGCTGTGCACGCGTCACGGTCTTTGGGTTACAAAGATACACCGCGTGTTGAAATTCGCGCAATCTCCATGGCTTTGTAAATACATAGAGTTAAATACACAATTCCGGACTCTCGCTAAAAATGATTTTGAAAAGAATTTATATAAATTAATGAATAACGCGGTTTTTGGAAAAACCATGGAGAATGTGCGCAATCATGTTGACGTTAAGTTATTGACGCAATGGAAGGGTCGGTACGGTGCGGAGGCAATAATCGCGAAACCAAATTTTCATAGTAGATGTATTTTTGCGGAAAATTTAATCGCTGTTGAACTCAGAAAAACTCGAGGTGAAGTTCTATAAGCCGATCTACGTAGGCATGTGTATCCTAGATATTTCCAAGATGTGTCTATACGAATTTCACGACGAGTACATGCAACCTTTATATCGAGATAAATGTAAAGTTATGTATACCGACACCGACAGTCTGATATACCACGTTGAATGTGAGAATATTTACGAGATGATAAAACGCGATATTACTAGATTCGACACAAGCGATTATCCGGTCGACAACGCGTACGGTATGCCTGTCGTAAATAAAAAAGTACCGGGTCTAATGAAAGATGAAAACAATGGCTTGATAATGACCGAGTTTGTTGGACTTAGGGCAAAGATGTATGCGTTGAAGGTAGACGGAAAAAAGGATACTAAAAAAGCGAAGGGTGTCAGGAACAACGTAGTAACGCGAACCATAACATTCGAAGATTACACCCGCTGTCTGCGAGACGAGATCGAGATGACGCGTTGCCAGTCGTGTATACGGTCCAAGATGCATGAAGTATACACGGTGTCCGAAACGAAAATTGCTCTAAGTCCGTACGACGATAAGAGATACCTTGTACCCGATTCGGTCGAAACGTTACCGTGGGGACATTATCGGATACCTTTATAATATTGTACTATTTTATATATTTTCTATTTTGCGTTTGATGTAATTTTTAGTTTATATTCTATGTATTTTATATTTTACCTTTATATTTTAATATTACATTTAGCGTTTTATATATTTTATAGTTTGCATTTCATGTATTTTACATTTTACACTTATTTTATAATTTCACATTTTATGTTTCATCTATTTTACATTATACACTTATGTTACATTTTATGTATTTTTTATACTTTTGTAATTTTATAGTATACATTTTATGTTTTATTTCTTATTTATAAAAAAAAATGTGTGGATTAATACTAAGAACAATGTATTAAGAATAATTATATTTTATACATTATAGACATGTTCTAATATTTTTTATATCAAGAACGTGTATGTATTAGTAATAAGAAGAATGTATTGAGAAGGGATAATAAAGAAGTCTTGTATAATTATTTTTAAAAAAATGTATTTTATATGTTTATATTGTACTTTTATATGATTATAATAATAAAATAATTTTAAATGGATTAAATAACATTGTCTTTGTGTATCCATGAATTGTGCGATCCATCAAATCTCAGCCACTTGACGTAAACCTCATTTCCCTTTTTGCGCAATACTTTCTCTACGAGAAATACGTCCGGGTGAGTCGCGCGATGCAACTCGTGCTCGTAGAACGCTCCAGCTATAGATGTTCCGCACTTCCGTTTCCGGGCCAGAGTAAGTTAGACGTGTGTAGTTGCAGGCTGTGAATTGAGTGTAATAAGAGGTGTTAGAAAGAGTAGGAGAGGTAGGATAGGCGGGTGGGAGTGAAAGAGAGCGATAGAGAGTGTGTGGGTGGATAGGTGAGTGGAGAAAGAGAGGAATAGAGTGATTTTAAGTATTAATTAGGTGTCTCGGGGAATAACAGAGTTAAAGCAGGGAGCAGGTAGAGAGAAGACGAGCGTACGTGAGAGTGGGGGAGCAGGAGCGCCGCATAGTGACAGAGTAGGGAGGTAATATAGAGTTAAGGCGGGTTCAGTAGACGCGACAAAAATGACGGATAGAGCCAGAAGCGACAGTTGCACTTCGGTTGATAGCATGAGAGGTAGCAAGAGATTAGCTAGATCACCGGCGGGAGAGGATGGAGAAGAATGGGATAGGAAATTAAGAGATTGGAAAGAAGAGATTGTTAGTAGCTTAAAGATAGTTAAATTAGAGATGAAGGAAGAATTGAAGGAGATTATGGAGGAGCAGGGGAGAAAGATGAGAGAGGAGATAAATGCGTTGAAAAAAGAAATTAATGATTTCAAGGAGAGAGAATATAGATGGGAAAGAGAAAGAAAAGAGTTAGTGGTGGTGCAGGAAGAGTTAAAGAGAAAGATAGAGAAAATAGAAGTAGGAGGGGATAACGCAGTGGGAAAAAAGGTGAGAGAGATAGAGAGGAGGTTAGAGATGAAGGAAAGGGAGGACAGAAGGAAGAATCTATTAATTAAAGGTGTAGAGGTCAAGGAAGGGAATAGGAAAGAGGCGGTGGAGAAGGTGTTCAGGGAGATAGGAGCAGAGGTGACCGTGAAGGGAGTTAGGAGAATAGGGGAGGGGAGCAAAAAAGGGAGAGAGATGATATGGGTGAAGTTAGAGAGTGAAGAACAGAGGAAAGAGGTGTGGAGTAAGAAGAAGACGCTGAAAGGTAGGGAAGAAAGAATTTTGGAAGATTGGACTTGGAAGGAGAGGAAGATGAGATGGAGGTTAGAAAAAATAGCAAAAGTAGAAGAGGAAAGGGGAAATAGGGTATGGTTAGGATATGGGAGGATTAGGATAGGGGATTATTGGTGGAAGTGGGATGAAGAAGAGGAAGTCTTGAGGAATGAGAAAGGAGAGTTGAGGATAGAGGAAGGGGGGGAAGAGAATGTAGGAAGATTGTGAAGGGTAAGTCAAGAGAGGAGGAGTCGAGAGATGAGAGAGTCTTGAAAATAGCCTTCTGGAACGTGGCAGGGCTGGGGAATAAAGATAAAGATTTTTGGGATAATTTAAAGGAATGGGATGTAATGTTTTTATCAGAGACATGGGCGGACACAAGGGGTTGGGAAAAGATAAGACACAGGGTACCAAAGGGTTATGAGTGGGGAGTACAGAAGGCTAGTAGGAGAAATAGAAAAGGAAGAGCGATGGGGGGAATGGTGGTAGGAATAAGAAAAGAGCTAAGTGATAGAGGAAGTAAAATAGTTGAATTAGGAGAAGGGTTATTGTCGGTGGGAATTAAGATTGGAAAGGAAAGTTGGAGGATTGTAGGGGTGTATATAAAGGAGGAAGGTAGGGAAGGAGCTATGCAGTTACTGAGACGGATGATGGAATCAAAGGATGGAGAAGCGAGGGTGATTATTGGGGGCGATTTCAACGCGAGAACCGGTAGAGAGGGGGGAGGTTGGGGGGAGGATTCGGATGGTGAAGAGGGGGAAGAGCAGGCTAGGAGAATGTCCAAAGATAGTAAGGTAGATAAGGAAGGAAGGAAGCTAATAGAACTGATAGGTGAATGTGGATGGGAAATGTTAAATGGAAGGATGGTAGGAGATGAGGAAGGAGAGTATACGTATGTAGGAGCTAGAGGAAGCACGGTGATAGACTATATTTTAGTAGATAGAGAGACAAAAGATAGAATAGAAAAGATGAGGGTAATAGATAAGGTAGAGTCGGATCATTTTCCAGTAGTGGCAGAGTTGAGGAGTGATGGAAGAGAGGTAATTGCAAGGAGGAGGGGCAGGGAGATAAGGGGAGTCTGGGATGAAGAGGGAAGGGAATTGTTTAGGAGAGTTTTGGAGGGGGAGATAGAGGAAGAGGATGAACAGGAGGTAAATGAGGAGTGGGATAGGATGAGGAGTAGAATTAAGGAGGCAATGGGGAAGACGGAGAGAGAGAGAGGGAAAAGCAAGAAGGTAGAAAGAGGCTGGTGGGACAAAGAATGTGAAGGAATGAAGAGTCAGGTGAGGAGGGAATTAAGGAGGTGGAGAAAAGGACTAAAGGATAGGAATAAATATATAGGGCTGAAAAGAGAATACAAAGTTCTTTGTGAGAGGAAGAAAGAGGAGGAGAACAGGAAGTGGGAGAAAAAAGCAGAAGAGGCCAGGAATGAGAGTGAAGTATGGGAGATAGTAAATAAGGATAGGAGAAAGAAAAGGAGGGTCAACGAAGGAATAAGAATGGAGGAGTGGAAAGAGTACTTTATGTGTTTGTTAGGTGGAGTAGAGACAAGAGTGGTTAGAGGAGAGGAGAGAAAGGATAGAGATGATGGTAGGAGAGAGGAGGAACAGGGCATAAGCAAGGAGGAGGTAAAAAAGGTGGTGAGTAAACTAAAAGTAGGAAAGGCGGGAGGATTAGATGGTATTTCGAATGAAGTATGGAGGTGGGGAGGAAGAAGGTTAGAGGAGTGGATAGGGGGTTTTTTGAATAGGGTATGGAGGGGAGAGGAATGGCCGGAGAATTGGAAAGAAGGTGTAGTAGTACCGATTGTTAAAAAGGGAGAGGGAAAGCAGGTGAAGGAGTATAGGGGAATAACGTTAATGCCCACGCTTTATAAGGTATACGCAAAAATTTTAGCAGAGAGGTTAAATGAGGAGATTGAAGAGAAGGGAATAATCCCAGAAAATCAGGCAGGCTTTAGGAATAAAAGAGGGACAATAGATAATATTTTTGTATTGAACTACGTAGTAAATAGAAGTGTGGACAAAAAAGGAGGAAAACTAGTAGCATTATTCGTAGATTTGAAGGCAGCATTTGATTCGGTAGATAGAGGGATCTTGATAAAGACGATGAGGGAGAGGGGGATTAGAGAAGGTTTAATAGAGAGAGTAGAAGGCTTATTGAGAGAAACGAAGAGTAGAGTTAGGGTAGGGGAGGAGACGGGGGAAGAGTTTTGGACGGGGAGGGGGGTAAGACAGGGTTGTCCACTGAGTCCGTTGTTGTTTAATCTATTGATTTCAGACTTAGAAGAGGTAATGGGGAGGGTCAAGTGGGGAGGAGTGAAGGTGGGAGATGTGAAGGTGTGTACGTTAGCATATGCAGATGACTTGGTGTTAATAGCGGAAGACGAGGATCAGATGAGAAATATGTTGGAAAGGCTAGAAAGATACTTGGATGAAAAGAACTTAGTTTTAAATGCAGAGAAGTCGAAAATAGTGAGGTTTAGAAAGGGAGGAGGTAGGGAGAGTAGAAGAAATTGGTGGTGGAAAGGAAATAGGATAGAGGAGGTGAAAGAATTTTGCTATCTAGGGTATGTGTTTCAAAAAAATGGGGGGCAAGAAGCGCAGATAAAAGATAGGGTGAGAAGGGCGGCGGCAGTGATGGGTCAGGTTTGGGGGATTGGGAAGAGAAGGTACGGGGGAGATTGGGGAAGGAGGGTGTGGCTATTTGACAGGTTGGTATGGACGGTTATGGGATACGGAGTGGAAATTTGGGGTTGGAAGGAGAGAGACGGTTTAGAGAAGCTAGAGGAGAGGTATCTGAGATGGATGTTAGGCTTGGATGGGCACACGCCGGGTTATATGGTAAGAGAGGAGATACAAAGGGATAAATTGAGAGGGAAAGCAGGAAGAAGGGCGTGGAAATATGAAAGGAGGTTAGAAGAGGGCGGAGGTAGCGAGTTGGCAAGGATGTGTTTAGAAGAAATAAAGGAGAGGTGTAGGACAAAAAAAGTAGGGAGTGGTTGGGAAGGGGAAAGAAGAAGTTTTTGGGAGGACAGGGGAGGGAGTTTGGAAGAGTTAGGCGAGGAAAGAGAGGAGGATAGAGTAGAAGCGATATTTAGTAAGGAGAGAAAAATGCAGAGAGAGGAAAGATGGGAGAGAATTGTAGGTTCGGATTATAATAGGTGGTATAAAATGGTAAAGGAAGAGGGCGTACCAGGATACTTGAAAAAAGGGTGGGGAGAGAGCAGGTGGAGGAGAATTATAAGGTGTAGATTAGGTAACGAGATGAGAGGCAATAAATATTGGGAGGAGGAGGAGAAGAAAAGATGCAGATTATGTGGAGGTGACGTAGAGACATGGGAGCATGTATGGGAGGAGTGTAGAGATTGGGGTTTAGGCAGAGACAGTTGGCAGGAGGTGGTAGGAAGAATTTTAGGGGCAGATGGAGAGGGAGAGAGTTGGTTTAGGGATTTGATGAGAGAGAGGGAGGGGATAGAGAGAGGCGAAGATAGTATGAAGAGTGGAAAAATCGATAATTAATTGAAGGAAGGCAGAGGAAACGGAAGTCCACAGATAGGTGGTGTGTGTGTGTGCGTAGGATAGGTTGTGGAGGCAGCAGCGGCTGCCAAAGCAACCAGGAATTAGATTTAAGATAGAAATAAGTTAGTCTAAGATAGAATAAGTATGTTGAGATTGTAAACCCCAAGGGGATTCAATAAAATTCACTATATATATATAGATGTTCCGCGATAATCCTCTAGTAAATAAGTTATGGGATTGGTACGCTGTACTTTAATAATTTTAAACACCTCGGTTGTCCAATTCGGCGTGTAACCCTTCTCAAAGACCGTCTTGAATTTGCTAACGCGTACAGAGTCACCGACTTTAAATTTTGCCGGGCCTGCAATTTTTATCGAGCTATACACCGTATCCCAGAGTCTTTCGGCCACAGCGGGGGTTACGTCGATGGGTCGCATACCGATCGTTCGGTGTTTCCGAGTGTTGTAATTCGACACGAGCTCCGGTAACAGGTCAATCCACTTGTAATTGCCGTTGAGCATCTGCCGTAAACATCTTCCACATGTCGTTTTTCAGCGTACGGTTAAACCGTTCGACGACCGATGCCTTCATTACCGAGTACGAGGAATAATGATTAATGTCGTGTTTTTTAAGTATTTTCTGCACATTAGTTTTGTAAAATTCCTTTCCTTTATCGATTTGTAAGTTTTTCGGACATCTTCCGCTCTCTCGAATTATTTCAGAGATAGCGTCGGCCGTCTCGCTTCCACCCTTGCTCTTGAGCGGAACAGCCCACGCGTGCTTGCTCAACACATCGATGACGGTGAGTATGTAGTGACAGCCCCTGTTAAAACGTGAGTATGGAATCATCTCAACGATATCGGCCTGCCATAGATCGTCATAGCCCCGAACTATGACGCGTCTTCGTGGAAAATTTCTTCTCGCTGGAGCATGCAGTTCCTCGACGAGTCGTTGCCTTTCGGAACTAATATTTGATTTCGACGATCTCATATTTTATACTTTATTATTGATCAAGTAATAACGCGCCCGTTTTTTCCCGTTTTGTACCCGTTATTTCCTGTACCGTTCCCGTTCTGTACCCGTTATTTCCTGTTCCGTTCCCGTTTTTCCCGTTCCGTTTTCGTTCTTTACCCGTTCTGTACCCGTTATTTTCTGTTCCGTTCCTGTTTTTTCCCGTTCCGTTTCCGTTTTATACCCGTTCTGTACCCGTTATTTCCTGTTCCGTTCCCGTTCTTTCCCGTTTCGTACCCGTTCTGTACCCGTTATTTCCTGTTCCGTTCCCGTTCTTTCCCGTTTCGTACCCGTTCTGTACCCGTTTTTTTCCTGTTCCGTTCCTGTTTTGTTCCCGTTCCGTTGCCGTTCTTTCACGTTTGTTACACTTTTGTAATGTTGTTTATTACTGCTTTCTACCGTCTTTCAGCAGTGGTTCTTTGTCTTCCGGTACCGATCGATTAGATAATCGTTCGTAACTATTCCTGACCTGATTTACAGCTGTTCGATAACCATCCGACAATCGTTCCCGAGTTGTTTGATAACGATCCTGCACCGTTCGATAGCTATCCGACAACCGTTCCTGAACCGTCCGTTCTTGATTTAGGAACCGCTCGAAGTCGTTTGTTAAACGTTCGCAACCGTCTCTTCACCGTTCGTTATTACTCATTGTTTCTGATTTTGATACGATATGAGTGACATCAATCGATCGACTGACTCGTTTCGCGGATACGCGAGTTAATTTATAATAATAATACCCACCTCGCGAAGTTCTTCGATAATTGACAGCATTTCGTTGTCATGCGCGTTGTGACCGGCTCGACGTGATGCTTCGAGCAACCGCAAACGATCTACCAGCTCGTTGGGATCGTCCCAGTGTACGTAATCGATCTCGTTATCATTTAACGTCATAGTGTAAGGTAATCCCTTTCCGGATTTCTTCTTTTTTGGTGTAGGTTCGATCGACATCAACGGTACGATCAGGTGTTTGTACTTGTATTCTCTGTTGCCCCGTAATTGACTGCTCTTGGTATAATTGCGTCTGTGCACGTTTGTAGCAAACAATATACTTTTGTACTTTTGCATATCATCATCTGTGTAGATGTCATCGTCGGGGATTTTCTTGAAGATCAATTCGTAAAGACCGGGTGTACCGACATAACGCACATTATCAATAATTATGTTATCCTCGTTATCCACATCGAAATGTTTATTACCGAGCATCATTCCATTCTTCTCGAGACGAACACCGTATATGTTGTCTACATCGCTCTCTCCGCTACCGCTCAGGACAGCCCCGACAAATTTTTGACCAAGCGGGCCCAATTGAGCTTGCAACGGTTTTCGTCCTTGCGATGTCTGTAACTGATTTCGAACAATCGTTGCGAGCGAGTCGTCCGTCGTTTCGAAAACATTCTCAAGCGATTCTATCGGTTGTACGGTTGTGGGACGCGGTGTGGAGGTTGTCATTGGTATATCGTTTGAAATTTGTAAATGATTAGATCTTTGAGGTGTTGCGGAGAGATCAAATGAGACGTTCGACCGTTTTCTCTTATTGACATATTCTTCCTTTTCTTCCTTCTCACGTTTACGGGTGAACGATGTTTCAACGCTTGCGTCATTGTCACGCGGCTCGTCCTTTATCTCGCGCACGCCGGAATTGTCTACAATCTTTTGTAGCGTTTCGATTAGCTGTTCAAAGTGTCTCTTGGTCGCGATCTCCTCCTCGATCTTACCGGTTTTCAAAGCGCGATGTTTCTTTCGGATCAATTCGCTCGTTTTCTCGATTTCTCTAGCAATCTTTTCGCGCTCACGCGTATCTTTGTTCTCAGCCATGTTAATCGTTTTACCCCCGACGAAATATCGATGATAACTAATTACTTTGCGGTATTGCAAACTCGTTAAATCCTCTTCTGTATCGTCCGTTAGCAAGCGCACTGTCTTTGTCTATCACTAGAAATCCATAATCACGCTGCCAACAATCGCTACATAATTTACTGAAAACATCGTACGACATATCAGTATTTACGTGATCGTTGTACACGCATTTCAAGTTGGTACCGTCCTGTTTAAATAGAATCAGCAGGTTTGCGTTGTCGCGTATAAGATGTTTGGGTATTCTCGCGTACGACTGACAGAGATAGAAGCAGTCAACGTTCGAGTGTCTACCCATTGAAAAGTATTCTCTTACGGCATCCTGCTTATCGCACGCAACGTCGTCGAAAACGAAAATTGAGTTCGGACGCGCTTCGTTGGGTGGAATAACGTCACTGTTATTGGAGAATGTAAAATAGCCTATCTCATCGATTGAAGTCAACAAATTCTCCAGATATTGATATTTCGGCTGTTGTAACGATTTCGAATACACGTACACGTTCTCAAAACGTACGCCGTGCGGACTCTCCAATAGGCTTATGAGAACGTTAGTTTTACCGCAATTCGACGGACCGCAAATAATTGCCCGTATAGTATTAGGCAACATTGCACCATGTTTACGCTTCTCATCGCTGTCCCCCATCGTTCGCAGTTTATCGTCGTAATTTGTAGCGCGAATTGTCAAAGGTTGTCGCACGAACTGCATGTTTTCCGAATATGACTATATAGCGGAACAAATGCCCTATTTATAGGTGTGCGAGTGCAGCGTACGTCTTATGGGAATGCGCGCATGTGTGTGCGTGCGTGCGTGCGCGCGCGCGCGCGCGCGTGTGTGTGTGTGCACGTATGCGCCCGTGCTCGCGTGTGTACATATGTGCATCATGCTTGCTTTTGTATGTGTGCTAGAAAAGATGCTTACACGCATGTGAGCGTGCTAGGAATGGTGTGGGTATGGTGCATACGCCTGCATGCTAGAGAAGGCGTGAGTGTATGTGCGTGTGAACGCAGCGTACGGAGAAAGAATAAAAACGAGTGTTAAGACCTAAACACAATGCCAGGCAACAGGCAATAGGAACAGGAAATAAAGAAAAAAGAAAGAAGATCCTTTCTGTCTTTCATTATTTCTATTCCTATTGCCTGTTGCCTGTTGCCTGGCAATGTGTTTAGGCCCTTATACGGATGTGAGTGAAAATTAATGCAAATATTAAACTATTTTAATTATATTTAGGAATTAAAGGAAAGAATAGGGTGAGAACGCATAATAATATACTAAATATAATGTAAAAAAATATAATGTTAAAAAGATAAAATACAATATAAAAAGCATTGAGTAATATAATAATACATGTAAAAAATAATATAAAAAAAGTGCTATATACAATAACTACAAAATACATATTCTAACAAAATTCTTTCTTACTCTCTATTAAAAATTTTGTCGATATAATTGTTACGTCCAGGGTTACAGGAATGTTGGGTAGGATCGGGTGATTCCCTGGATATCTTAAGATACAAGGAAGGGCGTAACGAACCTTACTCCCGAAGGCACCCGTTCGAGGAAAGGTCAAGTGCCTTAGGGGCGAGCGCACTTTTTATGGCTAGAAATGTGGGTCAGTGTGCCGATAGGCTCACTGTAACCCGATCTCCGAGCCGTGCGTCCGTTGGTCCTAATTTTTAGTCAGCAAATTTAATTGCTTTAACTAGGGATTGGACCCGATGCAGTCTTAATCAAGAATGAGGAGGGGTCGACTAATCAATAAATCAAGAGATTTATATTATAATCATATTTATTCTAATGTTGGTGGTTTCATACAGAAAAAACTGAGGTTAATATTTACTATTGTTTTAATCATGTATACTTAATTCCTAATGGAATACGTTATTGATGATACAAAAATCATTGGTTGATATTTACTATTGTTTTAATCATGTATACTTAATTCCTAATGGAATACATTATTGATAATACAAAAATCATTGGTTGATATTTATTATTGTTTTAACCATGTATACTTAATTCCTAATGGAATACATTATTGATAATACTAATATTCGCTATATATATATATATATATATATATATGTATGTGTGTATATAGATTACAATGGATTTAGACATACTAGTTCTTGAATTTTACAATAGTTTGTTACATATATATATATATATATATATTAATACCAAATTCTTGAGGTGAATCGACGGGTGAGGAAGAAGTTAGAAGTTTCATGTTATCTCTCGGATGATTACTGAGGAAGGAGGAAAGAAATTGTAAAAGAAATCTACTGGGACTGCGAAGGGATCATGGTACTGAGGGGTAAAGGTGAGGATAAAGTCTGAGGGGTCGAGTGTAGAAACTACATTAAATAAAACATCTAGGTCTATTGCTTCTGAGGTAAGAGTAAATTCGCGATAGTTTTGGAGAGAGAGAGATCTGTCTTTACTGGGAATTGTTCTAATAATTCTATCAACGAGTTTTGGGTACCATTATAATAATAATGGCGCGGCCTGGGTGGTACTCGATCGAATTCGTCTAAGAATTCAATAGAAGGTGTAGGGGAAGGTGGGGGTGGAATTTCCTCCGGTTCTGGTGAGGTGATCGGAGAGTATGAAGGAGGAGGGACTTGAAGAAAGGGGGACGGAGGTGAGGGAGGTACTTTGTTTCGCGGGGGTAAATTCGCTGATTAAATTCGGGGTTCGCGAGTTCGAGGGGCAGTATCCGCGGAGTTGGGCGGGTGACCGGTCCCTCTAGTAGTTGGCTTAGAACCCGTTAGCCGAGACGCCTGGTCGGACTCCTGAAGGTCCACCGCAGAATCCGCGTACCGGGGCCCTTGGCCGGACTCTCGAGCGGCTGGCTCGGAATCCGCGAACCGGGACACTCGGCCGGACTCCTGGATGGTGGGGTCGGGATCCGCTAGCCCGGACGCCTGGTCGGATTCTCGCAGATCGGGATCGGTGAACCAGTCTCGCCCCGGAAGCGATGAACGCGATGTCTCGTTTAATGCCTGCGCGAGAGCCCGTCTGATTGCCCTCCTCCGAGACCGTTTATAATTCGACCGATTCCGATGAAAGAAATTTCTTTCCACTATAAGTAGTAATTATTTGTCTAGTAAAAAAAGGGGAAAAAAAACGAGACCCGAAAGAAATTTGAGTTTGAAGACTTATTACTTGTTGAGCTAGTGAGAACCTTGAGTGAGTAGGCCGGGGTGGTCGGTTGAATTGCCAATCTCGAGGTGGTCGGGCTCTCTGGGTGACTTGTCGGCTCGAATGTTATTCCACTGGATTTAAGTTCTGAGTCAATCTTGAGCACTATCACTCTATCACTTGTACACTCAACACGACGTTAGGACAGATCTAAAACTTTAGATGGGGGTCCAAAAGAAGGGACGGAAAACAGTAAGTGTTTTCCTTTCGGGCTGTGGATTTTTATAGTGAATTTCCCACGACAGGAGTTTGGGCGTGGGTGGTTCAAAGGACTTTATTGGTAGGATTACTTCTCTTAGAATTGCGTGGGGGTATCTCTTAATTCCTTACTGGACGGATAGTAGGGTTTTTGGGAAAGGATGTTAATTTTAGGCGCCTAATTATTGGCCGGTTCCTCCTTGTCTCCGCCCCGAAAAGATTTCAAGCTCTGACGGAAAAGAGGGGGTTAGGATTTTCGAATGTTCTTTATCTAAAACGAGGGAGGAATTTTTATGTTTCCCGGCCCGCGCATTTCCCAGGGGTGGCAGGCACATCTGGTTTCCAAAGGAAAATTTTATAGTTCCTTTGACATTTGAGGTGGTCTGGCTCTCTTTCGATAACATTTCGCCCGTAAATAAAAAGTGTTTTACCCTTAAAACCAAATGTGCCCTTGCCCCTTTTCAAGTAATCTAACTTTACATCTGGCACTTATCTGCGGTCGTAAAAGAATTCTGACAGTGCCCTTAGTCCGCTAAAGGTAAATATTTGAATCTTAACTTCGTTGGGGCCTAACCCCCACCGAATTTTATGGGCTTTTAATGTATTGGGTCCCTCTGATTATAGGAACCAGATGCCCTCGCGGTGCAGAGATATTTATTTAGTTTTCTCTCCCGCGACACTTGACCGCAGATAAGTCTCAGAATTTCGTTTAGCTTGCTTATCTCTGAAAAGGTCAGCGGGCAATAAAAAGGTGAAGTCCTCTGGACGTAACATAATTAATAACGATATTCACAAACATTTCGTATTCCCAATTTTCTACGTATTCTATTTTTTTAGCAGGTTCCATGTTAAATAAATATCTTAAGTTATATATATCGTCGTCACCGTGGTCATCATTGTCGCTGTCGCATGCTCCCCCCAATACCAGTCTTGATACAGCCGTTCTATTCGGCGGTCCGACTGCACCCAATTTTTGTGTTTTTGAATGTCAATATATCCAGGGACCCGGATTGTCGTGGGCATCTGTATATGTCCCATACAATAACACTGAAACAAATACATTAAAAATATAGATGCAAAAAATATAAAAGCAAAAATATATAAAAAGGAAAATAGTACTTACCACAAGTGCGGGCAGCTCAATAAATGCCGCCGAATCAATTTTAAATGATCGAGGATGACGACGCGCCGTCCTCGAAGCCTGCCGGCTGTGGATACTTACGTATCCTAGAGCCGACAAGCATGGAAGGGTTAATTTAACTTCCCCGTAACAAAGACACTGAAAAAATACAATATATATTAATAATGATTAATATAAATTAATATAAATAACATAAAAATCTATGAAATACATATTAATAATTTTAATAATAAATTAATATAAAATCAATATAAATATAAAAAAATACTTACAATTAACGCCATTGTGTTTTCGTTATACTCCTGCATGATTTCCGCTTCTTTACACCGAGAAATTTTGAACTGAACTGACGAGCTAAAACTGCAGTTAGTCCGGCTTTGAGGGCATTGTTTATGTTTTTTGTTATACTTATCCCCACGCCGTAGAGATACCCTTCCGCTTGGCATCGATGTTCGAGTAAACTATTATCCTTTGAGTGATGCAATGTTTCACTTATGGCTTGAAAACTATTTTTTATAATACTCACACAGTTTTTTAAAGCATGTAATAAAAAATTGCTAGAAAAGCCCCCTCGCGGGACTATTTAAAGGCGTGCAAAAGCGTGCATCGCTCAGTATCAAAGATGTATTTCGTACTATCACATGCCTCAGATATTATCAAATTGAGTGCCGAGCAGTTACAATTCGTGCCAAAGATCGTTCTGTTACGCGAGTGCGACAACTATATTGAACACGTGTGGGACAAGCTTCCGGAACATATAAAGGCTGATCCGGAGGTTCGAAGCTATCGTCGCTGCAACGAGCATTACAATCAACCGTGGCAGAAAACGCACATCGACGGACCCGCGCCGCTGATCAAAAATTGTAGCGAATGCCAGCTGTCGCAACGGTAAAAAACGGCTACGGTCATCTGTTGAATCGCGCAATAAACGCGCTTCCCTTCGAGTTACATATCCCCGGCTATCAGTTTTGCGGGCCGGGAACGCACTTGGAAAAGTGATTAGCTAGAGGCGATCGGGGTATAAATCCGCTGGACACGGTTCGTGCCGCGAACACGACATTGCGTATTCTCGGAGCAATGAGCTCACCGACAGACACGCGGCGGACGAGATACTTGCCGCGAAAGCACGAAAACGCGTAATCGCGAGAGATTCGGCTCTTGGAGAAAGAGCAGCTGCTGCAGCTGTTTGGGCAGCCATGAAAGCCAAGACAAAGATCGGTATGGGTGTAAAGAAGAAGAAGACCACGATGAAAAAAAAAAACGTATACTTCCGGCAGCGAAACGAGGCGGTATGTTGCCGATTCTACCGATATTGGGCACGCTCGGATCATTGATCGGTGGAGCGGCCGGCGCGACAAAGGTAGTAAACGACAGCAAAGCCGCGCGACGTCAACTCGAGGAGCTACAACGTCACAATCGCGCGATGGAAGGTCGCGGAGTGTATCTCGCTCCGTACAAAGGCGGGCGAGGGCTGTACCTCGCCCCATACAAGTACGGAAAAGGCGTAAAAGCGAAAAGAAAAAGTACTTCAAAAAGGCGTTAATAATACCCGCGGATGTGACGAGGAACGTGCAATTATATCATCTGGCTATTCGTATGCGTATTTCATATTTCAGAGAAGTATTTATGCGTAACGCGTTACCGATAAGCGGTGCACGTCGAAACGAAAGCGGTATCGTAAATCTGGACGATGCGGAGAGCCCCGGTACTCACTGGGTGGCGTACGCAAAGAGAAGAAACCGCGTCGTGTATTTCGACAGTTTCGGTAATCTTCGACCGCCCAGAGAACTCGTGCGATACTTTGGGGACGGTGTGACAAAGATAGAGTATAATCGAACGTCCTATCAAACTTATGATCAAAAGAATTGTGGACAACTTTGTTTGCTATTTTTACAATCGATTTAAAGACCGACATTGCGCTGTTTAAACTCAGTATTCCTTCAAACATGTCACTGACGCTTACGCTGAGCGGAAAGAGCAGCATCCTCGCGGCAAGGTATTCTCCGGCTATAGATTTGAGCAACGATAACTACGAGCTCGGTCTAGCGATCTTTGAAACATATAATACGATACCGAATGTGAATGCTTTGAACAATAAATTTTACTTTGGTAAAGACAACGTGGAGATTACGATTCCCGAGGGATCGTACGAGCTGCATGCCATAAACGAGTTTTTAAAACGCGAGATTTCACAAATACGCCCGCGACGCGACGAGGCTCGTTCAAACGTTACGCGCGGTGACATCGCGATTAAAGACAATAATGCTGGGGATGAAGACCCGATAACGATCCGCGCAAACTACGATACGATGAGATGTGAGATCAGATGCGCATACAAAATAAATTTTGGTAAATCCAACAACATCGGTTCGCTGCTGGGATTCACGTCGAAGCGTATACTGGAACCGCGAAAATGGCACGAGTCAGACGTGTCGATCAACATAATGAACGTGAACATTATCCGCGTAGAGTGCAACGTGACCGCGGGCGCGTACAGCAACGACAAAAGCGTGCACGTGATACATGAGTTTTCGCCGAACGTGCCACCCGGATATAAGATTTCGGAAAGGCCGTCGCAGATCATTTACCTGCCGATCATCATGCGGAGCGTTACAGATCTAACGATACGCGTCGTCGATCAGAACGGACGATTGCTTGATTTTCGAGGAGAAGAAATTACCGTCAGATTGCACGTGCGACAACGACGACGACGACTACAACAATAACGTGAACGTGAAATGCTTGTACTAAACGTGTCGGAACGCGCGAGAAAAATAAATACAAACATCTTTACAACGAATACATCAACGTTACAACAGTCATCCGATATTCCTGCTATACCTTTCGATAATATTCAATCATCCAGTTGTTCCAAGAAAAAGCTCACCGCGTCGAACGTTGAATTTTTGAAATCTCTGGGATTCGCGGTGCGACAATGACAGACATTTTAAACGTCAAAGACGAGCCGATCTTTGACGATCGCATCGTCAAGATCGAGACTCACACGTACAATCCGTTCGCCAATACAACGTTCGAACACAGCGACGAGATAAGAATACCTATACAACAGCAAGATTTATACACGTTGCCATCTCAAAGTTTTCTATACGTTGAGGGAAAACTTACGATAAAAAAACCAGTCGCGGGATCTGATGTGATATTGGGAAATAATTGCATCGCTTTCATGTTCGATGAGATTCGATACGAGCTCGACGGTGTAGAGATTGATCGTAACAGGAACGTCGGAATAACCAGCTCGCTCAAGAACTATGTAACTATGTCATCCGATAGAATTATGATTGCGAGTAACGCTGGCTGGGATCCGTGGAATCCTACGAACGGATACTTTAATTTTTGCGTACCGCTCAACATGCTACTGGGATTTTGTGAAGATTACAGACGCGTGGTGATTAACGCTCGTCACGAATTGATTTTGATACGCGCGCGCAACGATAACAATTGTCTAGTTGGCGATCCGGCGCGGGAGCCGGAAATTGAATTATTCAAAGTACAGTGGCGAATGCCACACGTCCTGCCGAACGAGATAAATAAACTGGCGATGCTGCGTGCTCTGGAAAGCGGACGATACCTGAGCATAGCTTTTCGTTCGTGGGATCTATACGAGTTTCCGCTACTGCAGCGCACGACCAAACATTCGTGGGCCATCAAGACCGCTACTCAGCTCGAGAAGCCGCGGTACATCATCTTTGCTCTGCAGGCTGGTCGGAAGAACGTTATGCTCGAGGATACGAGCCGATTCGGTCATTGTAAACTGACGAATGTGAAACTGTAAGTAGGAATAAGGGGGTGGTTCTGACTACGGGGCTCCGAGGGGGGGTGAGGGGCGGGGGGTATTTCCGGGGAGGGGTATGACGTCACGGGGGGGGGTATGACGTCACGCGGGGAGGGGGGATGACGTCACACAAACGGATGCCGCCGCTTATCAGTATAAACATTTATATAAACAACATGCTACTTGTAACCTGATATAAACAAATACCGGTCGGTAGCCGCTTATCAGTATAAACATTTATATAAACAACATGCTAGTTGTAACCTGATATTAACAAATACCGGTCGGTAGCCGCTTATCAGTATAAACATTTATGTAAACTACAAGTCAGTTGTAACCAGATATAAACAATAACTTGCCCGTCACCGCTTATCAGTATAAACATTTCTAAGAAAAATATTATGTGAGTTGCAACTTGATATAAACAATTAGGCCCTGCGGCTAGAAGTAGTAATTAGGTATAAACAATTTTTATCTATGGTTCTTTCTGTCGCTTATCAGTATAAACATTTTTTAAGTAAAATAATATGCGAGTTGCAACCTGATATAAACAAATTTCTAAGAATATTTATCGTACGAAGCGCCGAATCGTCGGCAGCTGATAAATTTATTCGACAGCTCGAATAGCTATAAACAAAAATCGCTGACCATATCCGGTAGCGGTTTGTTATAAACAAATTTTTTATCGCGACAAGGAGCGCCGAACCGTCGGCAGCTAATAATTCGACACGTTTCTTCCTGTCGCGGTGTTATCTCCCTGCTTAGCGCTCTTGTTAGAGGTAGCGGCTCGTTATAAAGAAAATAGCGAATGTTTATTGCACGGAGCGCCGAACCGTCGGTAGCTTAAATTTCTAGATAATAAATCGGTAGTGACCACCGGCAGCTAAAATATCTAAACATTTGATCAACATTTATCGCCCGGTAGCTTTAAGCGGGAAGCTATGCATAACTATAAACAAATGCATGAGACAAAGGGCTAAGAGTGAAATATAATTGGTCCGGAAGAGCACGGTGCCACAGTAAGCGTGAAGTCTTCAACCCGAGCGAATCAAAGTGAATTAATTCCTAAGTATTGTGAAATATAACTTGAAGAATGGCTAATCAGTTAAATGAAGTGGACATTATAGATATCGCGGACGATATAGAAATTGTGAATATCGCGGACGATGAACAAATTGTGGATATCGTAGACGATACAGAAATTGTGGATATCGCGGACGATATCGAAATTGTGAATATCGCGGACGATATAGAAATTGTGAATATCGCGGACGATAAAGAAGATATTGATATTGCAGGCAGTGATTACGAAAACTCCAACGATGAAGACATGGTAGTTGATGATTTCGAAAATTCCTACGAGGATGATGAAGACAGCTTAGTATCCGATGTTAGTGATTCTACGAGTTATTCCATTGACTTTGTCGATCGCGTGGAAAAATTTGTTTCACATGAAGATTTTCTTAAATTAAACGAGCGTTCCGAACATTGCGCGATATTTTTCTTTTATTCTACGGGTGGTGCTCTAGCTCTCTGTGCCGAGTGTATGATTGACATGTGGGACATTAGAGAAGGGATGAGTGCTGTTAGGGAGCATCAAACGGATCGGCTAGAAAATTTGGATCATCGTGCTTGCTCGAATTGCCGTCAATCCATGTACGTGATAATTCCGCGCAACATGTGCCCAGTGTGCAGTTTGTAAAGACTTTAAATACATAACCGTACAACATGGATCGGGAGGACATTGAAGATATCAAATATGTTCTTAACAATAAACGAATATCACCAGTGCAATTTATACGCGATCGAGAACTTGGTATACGTGGAACGCTTGAACGCGTTGCGATACATAGAGTGTATATAAAGAATGAATCTGTTTATCCTTGGCCTTATCACGTGAGACAGGAAATATATACCATGGCATTGAATCAGTGTCCGAATGATGAAATCGCTAAAAATATGTTACGTGAATACGATACTATGTACATTAAAATTCCTGCTGGTATTGGAAGGTGTATCAAATTGTTGATAAATAATATGATTAAAGTGTTCTTAAAAAATCCTAAAATAACAAATATGCTGCGCACGTATGATGATTTTTTTAATGCATGCAATTGTTATGCTTATAAAGACAATGAGAATAATGATCATTTTGGACGTATGATGAGAACTTATGTTTTCATTCTGCATGAAAAAGAATGCAAGAAAATGCACTATGAAGTGCAAGATTCGGTGCGACGCTGCAAATCATGTAGACGTGTCACGTGCAAGTGCTCCGTCGAAGAATGTAACGTGATTTAAAAAGTGCGAAAAGACGCTAAAACATGGAACAATTAGATTTAGAGGAACGCGAACTCTTGGAGCAAGCGAACAGAGTCGTAAATTCGATATTTCGGTTGTTGTAGCGATTTCGAGTACACGTACACGTTCTCGAAATGTACACCGTGCGGACATTCCAACAAATTTATCAGAACGTTGGTTTTACCGCAGTTCGACGGACCGCAAATGATGGCGCGTATAGTATTCGGCAGCATCGCACCATGCTTACGCCTCACCCCGCCGTCTCCCATCGATTGTAATTTATCGTCGTAATTCGTTACGCAAATCGTCAAAGGTTGTCGCACGAATCTCATGTTTTCTGAATCTGATTACATATCTGAATCGAACGTCCTATTTATAGGTGTGTGAGTGCAGCGTACGATCTATGGAAATACGCCTTTGTATGTTTGCACATGCGTAATAGAGGTGTGTGCGTGTTTGTGAAAGCAGCGCACGGAGAAAGAAACGTATGCGCGCGTTCGTGTGTGCTAGAGAGGCGCTTGATAGAGAAAGACGTGTGTGTGTGTGTGTGTGTGCGTGCGTGCGTGCGTGCGTGCGTGCGTGCGTGCGTGCGTGCGTGCGTGCGTGCGTGCGTGCGTGCGTGCGTGCGTGCGTGCGTGCGTGCGTGCGTGCGTGCGTGCGTGCGTGCGTGCGTGCGTGCGTGCGTGCGTGCGTGCGTGCGTGCGTGCGTGCGTGCGTGCGTGCGTGCGTGCGTGCGTGCGTGTGTGTGTGTAAACGCCGTGTATGGAGAAAAGGAATGTATCGACGGTCGTGTGATGAAGAAAGCATACAGGATTGAGGGGTGATTAAAAAAGATACGCGATATATCTATTATATATATATATTTAAAATATTAATAATAGAATTATAATGTATCGACAGTCGTGTGATGAGGAAAGCATGCAGGATTGAGGGGTGATTAAAAAAAATACGCGATATATCTATTATATATATATATTTAAAATATTAATAATAGAATTATAAACTGTATAAAATAATTATAAAACTAAAAAAGAAATTGTATAATACATTTTTTAAATACTACATATAACTATATCTAAATATAATCATAAAATATATCTAAAATAATATAAAATCTAAAATATAAAAAGTACTATATAACTATAAAAAATTTATTTTTTTTTTAATTATTGTGGGCGTGTTGTTCGCTCGCAGTTAAGTTGTACGCAGAGGGATATGGTGCGTGAAGAGAAGTACACTGGTTTCCTTTTAAATAAATAATTTATTCTGTATGTATATCTTATTTGTACAGAGTCTTTGTGTTTGTAATTCGTTTGGTGGCCCTGACAAGGGCCGATAGTGCTGGTATTAAGTCTCCCGCGGTCTCCACGCTATTGGTGGTTGTGTCTTTGTCACTCTTACTCCACTGGCGTTGTTATTTTCGTCCAGGGATAGTGTGGACGTTATCTCCGGAACCTGGTTGTCCGCGGCTCTCCTCTGCTTGGAAGATCGTTTTTCCTTCCGCTTGGCAGCGTGTTTCTTCCTGCGAAGGCGTCCTGTCGGCTTGTCACGGGTTTGGCTGGTTCCCGTTGGCGTCTTGGCCTGATCCGTGCTGCTGCCTTCGTGTTGTGTACCGTGGTCTCTTGTCGCTGGTAGGGCGATGGTCTGCGTCGCTCGATTCTCCCAGGTCGTGTCCTTCGTCTGGGTACCTCGGGTGCTGGTCTCCCTGGCCAGGCTTTCTAACAAGTCTGGTAGCAGGTACCTGGGTGAAGTATAGCGCCAAATCCGTGGGTCGTCGGCGGCCAATAGTACCCTCGGCGGTCTGGTCCTCCGTAATGGTGAGATCACAGCAACTGCGGGGTCCCACGGCTGCTCCTTGGTAGCCAGCGTGCTCTCTAGCGTTGTATACGAGAGATGGTAATATCTTCGTATCAGCCAAAAAAGAGACTCGAGTGCGAGTACGCAAAGAGTGATTCGTCCGTCTTCCCGTGCTCCTTATAAAGCCCAGAAGTCGTCATCTTACTCTTGAGATAAGATGGCCTCTGGTGGCGTCCGCGCGCACTTCACTTTTCTTACAGTCGAAATTCTTACTGTGTCAGACGGGTTGCGCGGCTGTTAGGCGTTTTTGGAAATCCTTACAGCGTCGGACGGGTTGCGCGGCTGTTAGGCGCTTAGTGTGGTGACTATCGGTTTATGTCGCCACAATTACTATAAAAAAAATGTATTTTCTATTTGATCTAAAACGTAATTTGCGTAACCATTATAATCCCAGTTTTCCGGGTTTTTTTGCTTTTCCACCACCTCCATTCCGAATAAATATCGTAAGTCAAAAATATCTTCGTAGTTGTAATCGTTGTCATCTTCAATATCCCCCCATATCCAGTCATGATATTTTCGATCTATCCGGCGGCTGCACTGCACCCGCAATCGGTGCTGTTGGATGTTTACGTGCTGCGGAATGGATATCTCGGTTCTTAATATTACGTTGCCGGAACACATGCACTAAAACAAGCACAAAGTATATTATTTAATTATTCATTAAAAATACGCAATATATACGTTGAAATATAAAAAATGGTACTTACAATGATTGCAGGCAAATCGATGTATGCAGCCGGGTCTAATGCGGGAAAAGTTGTTGGATGGCGATGAGCCGTGCGCACCGCCTGCCGGCTATGGATATATATATATCCTATAGCCGGGAAACTTTTTGGAAGTGCTATATGCACCTCTTCCTCATAGCAAAGGCACTGCAAAAATGAATTAATATTAATATAAATTAATCTAAATGATATAAATTAATATAAATAATGTAAAAATAGGTAAGAAGTACTTACAACCAGTGCCATTGTTTCGGAATTGTAAAAGTCCATTGTGTCTTCGCAAAACTTCAGACTGAACTGACGGTCAGTCCAGCTTCGAAGGCTACTGTTTACGATTTTGGTACTTATCATCCCCACGCTGTGGAGATGCCACTTGAGCCTATCATCGATGCTCGAGTAAACTATCGCCCTTTGACGATTCACTCGTGGCTTGAAAACTATTTTTTATAATAGTACTCACACTGTTTTTTAGAGCAAGTAATAAAAAATTACTAGGCAACAAAAATCTCGCGAAACTATTTATAGGCATGCAAAATCGCACATCGCTCAGTAGCAAACATGTATCTCATACTATCACATCCCTCCAATATTATAAATTTGAGCGCTGAACAGTTACAATTTGTACCAAAGATCGTTCTGTTACGCGAGTGCGCCAACTATATCGAACACGTGTGGGACAAGCTCCCGGAATATATAAAGACTGATTTCGAAGTTCAACAATATCGTCGCTGCAACGAGCATTATAATCAGCCGTGGCAACAAACGCACGTCGACGGACCCGCGCCGTTGATCAAGAATTGTACCGAATGCCAGCTGTCGCAAAGGTAAAAAGCGGCTGTAGTCATCTTTTGAATCGCGCGATAAACGCGCTTCCATTCGAGCTACATATCCCCAGTTATCAATTTTGCGAACCGGGAACGCACTTGGAAAAACGATTAGCTAGAGGCGATAGAGGTATAAATCCGCTGGACGCGGCGTGCCGCAAACACGACATTGCGTATTCTCGCAGCAACGAGCTCGCCGACAGACACGCGGCGGACGAGATACTCGCCGCGAAAACACAAACACGCGTAATCGCGAAAGACTCGGCTCTCGGAGAAAGAGCAGCCGCTGCTGCCGTCTGGGCAGCCATGAAAGCCAAGACAAAGATAGGTATGGGTATGAAGAAGAAAAAAAAGGTAACGAAAAAAAAACGTATACTTCCGACAGCCAGACGAGGCGGCATGTTACCAATTTTACCGATGTTGGGCGCGCTCGGATCATTGATCGGCGGCGCGGCCGGTGTGACAAAGGTGGTAAACGACAGCAAAGCTGCGCGACGTCAGCTCGAGGAGCTGCAACGTTACAATCGCGCGATGGAAGGGCGCGGAGTGTATCTCGCCCCGTACAGAGGCGGACGAGGACTGTACCTCGCCCCGTACAAGTACGGAAAAGGTGTAAAAGCGAAACGAAAAAATATGTCAAAGAGGCGTTAAGAATACCCGCGGGTGTGACGACGAACATGCAACTACTTCAATTGGCAAAACGATTGTGTATCCCGTATTTCAGAGGAGTGTTTATGCGTAACGCGCTACCGACGAGCGGTGCGCGTCAAAACGAGAGCGGTATCGTAAATCTGGACGATGCGGAGGGTCCCGGTACTCACTGGGTAGCGTACGCAAAGAGGAGAAATCACGTAGCGTATTTCGACAGTTTCGGCAATCTGCGGCCACCCAGAGAACTCGTACGATATTTTGGGGACGATGTGACAAAGATAGAGTACAATCGAACGTCGTATCAAACTTACGATCAAAGGAATTGCGGACAACTTTGTCTGCTATTTTTACGCTCGATTTAAAGACCGACGTTGCGCTGTTTAATCTGAGTATTCGTTCAAACATGTCGCTGACATTTACGCTGAGCGACAAAAGCAGCATTCTCGCGGCAAGCTACTCTCCGGCTATAGATTTGAGCGACGACAATTACGAGCTCGGTTTAGCGATCTTTGAAACATATAACACGATACCGAACGTGAATGCTTCCAACAATAAATTTTACTTTGGCAAAAACAATGCGGAGATTACGATTCCCGAGGGATCGTACGAGTTGCATGCCATTAATGAGTTTTTGAAACGTGAGATTTCGCAAATACGTCCGCGACGTGACGTCACGACTGAAGGTAGTAATGGCGGGGATAAAGATCCAATAACGATCCGCGCAAATTATAATACGATGAGATGTGAGATCAGATGCATACACAAAATAAATTTTGGCAAACCAAACAACATCGGCTCGCTCCTGGGATTCACATCGAAGCGTATACTAGAACCGCGAATATGGCATGAGTCAGACGTGTCGGTCAACATAATGAACGTAAACATTATCGGCGTAGAGTGCAACGTGACCGCGGGCGCGTACAGCAACGACAAAAGCGTGCACGCGATACACGAGTTTTCACCGAACGTGCCACCTGGATATAAGATCTCGGAAAGGCCGTCGCAGATCATTTACCTGCCGATCATCGTGCGGAGCGTTACGAATCTGACGATACGCGTGGTTGACCAGAACGGACGATTGCTCGATTTTCGAGGAGAAGAAATTACCGTCAGATTGCATGTGCGACGACGGCTGCAACGATAACGCGAACGTGAGATGCTCGTACTAAACTCGTCGGAACGCGCTAGAAAAATAAACATCTTTACGACGAAAACACCAACGTTACAGCAGTCATCAGATACTTTTGCGACGACATTCGATAATATTCGATCATCCGACTGTTCCAAGAAAAAGAGGCTCACCGCGTCGAACGTTGAATATCTACAATCTCTGGGATTTGCTGTGCGACAATGACGGATATTTTAAATATCGAGGACGAGCCGATCTTTGACGATCGCATCGTCAAGATCGAGACTCACACGTACAATCCGTTCGCCAACACGACGTTTGAATACAACGATGAGATAAGAATTCCTATACAACAGCAGGATCTTTACACGTTACCGTACGAAAGTTTTTTATACATTGAAGGAAAACTTATAATAAAGAAACCAGTTGCGGGATCTGATGTGACATTGGCAAATAATTGCATCGCGTTCATGTTCGATGAGATTCGATACGAGCTCGACGGTGTGGAGATTGATCGAAACAGAAACGTTGGAATAACCAGCACCCTCAAGAACTATGTAACTATGTCAGCTGCCAGAAGCGTAATCGCGAGGAACGCCGGCTGGGATCCGTGGAATCCTCCGAACGGATATTTTAATTTTTGCGTACCGCTCAACATGCTGTTGGGATTTTGTGAAGATTACAGACGCGTGGTGATCAACGCTCGCCATGAGCTGATTTTAATACGCGCGCGTAACGATAACAATTGTCTGATGGGAAGTTCAGAATTGGAGCCGAAGATTGAATTACTCAAAGTTCAGTGGCGAATGCCACATGTGTTACTGAACGAGATAAATAAACTGTCGATGCTGCGTGCTCTGGAAAGCGGGCGATACCTCAGCATGGCATTTCGTTCTTGGGATCTATATGAGTATCCTTTATTGCAAAGCACAACCAAACATTCGTGGGCCATCAAGACCGCTACTCAGCTCGAGAAGCCTCGATACGTCGTTTTCGCTCTGCAGGCTGGTCGGAAGAATAATATGTCTGAAAACATGAGTCGATTCGATCATTGCAAATTAATCAACGCAAAACTCTATTTAAACTCGGAATGTTATCCGTACGATGATTTGAATCTAGATTTTGATAAAAATAAATGGTTGATTCTGTACGACACGTACGTACATTTCTGTAAAAACTATTACGGATATGATTATCTCGAACCGAATCAATCCGTCACCATGTTTCGACATAATGGTCCATTCGTGATTATCGATTGCTCTCGACAAAGCGAATCGATCAAGAGCGCAACCGTGGACGTACGCTTAGAATTTGAATGCAGAGAAAACGTGCCCGCGAACACTACCGCGTACTGTCTCATTATACACGATCGTGTGATTCAGTACAACCCGTTGACCAACGTTGTGCGCAAAATTAACTAAGTGCGGCGCCACTTTTTCTCCAAAACAATATCAAGATGATATAAAAATTTATAACGCGTCGAAACGGATCACAGTATTCTCAACGACAGCTGTCATGTCTGTACCAACGTTCGTGGATATGCAAGGTTTCATCGTTGGTGGAGAATTTATCGTTAAGGAATTTGCCTCTCTCAAAGATGGATTTGAACTCACCCACTACATGTTTACACCCACCTATCCATGGGAATATCTTACCAAAGCAGATAAACGTCAGGTGGTGTGGTTGAAAGTGAATCATCACGGAATATCATGGGAGGATGGATTGATTCCGCACAGCATGGCTAGAGATTTAATTACAAAGGCCGTGATGGGTACAACTGCAACCAATGATGAAATTATCGTGTACGTAAAGGGATGCGAGAAACGAGAATGGCTGCAGGACTTACTCCTGGACGAGGCGAAAGAGGAAGCTAATGTCGAAAATATCGAGGTGCATTACGAAGACATAAAACCTCTAAACAAGTTGGACATTACGTACACCTTACGTTGTCGGAATCATGTGAACAGTTGCGCTTTACAGAATGTATTTAAACTGTTTAACTAGTGGTCTAGCAATAAAAAATAATTTTTTATGTGTTGTGTATTTTTTATTTTTCCATTACTCGTTTATATTTCCTCTTCCCCGTTTATTAATTAAAATAGTTTTTAAGTTAGGACAATTAGTAGGAAAAAATATTTCTAAAACGTTTATAAAAATACATATTTATTTATTATTCAAAGCATCATATACAATATTGTCTGATGCATAAACCATCAGTTCGCAATCTATAAGCGAAGTTTTTACACATATTTCATCTAATAGCTTTACAGCATCCCACTTATTATTATTGTTATTTCGCTGCAAGCAATTTACAAATCGAATATATTTTTCTTTTACTACGTGCATATCATCCCACAACTTAAAGTAGACATTATTGATAACATCTTCAAGATTTAATAAAAATTGCACGGTCAAAGGTTTCATATACAAAGCTTTGTTATTTAATGTAAATTTTATGACAATTTCATTACGTAATTTGACGAGTTCGATGAAAAGATCATTAATCCACAACGATGTAGCGATGGTTGACTGCAGGAGTCGCTCGATATCCATGCGTTTCTCGATCATTATTACCCAGGTATCACGTGACAGCTGTATCTGATTGCGTTTGTTGTCGCCAAGAATCATCTCCACAAAAGGTTCACGTCCCACACTGACACCGATATCCAAATATTTGTAGGCAGTGGCGGTTAAAGCGAATCGCCTTCCCAGGATGCGAGGAGTATAGCGTGGCTGCGATAATGTTCTGTAAAAAAAATATATCAAGTTATAGAAAAATATAGAAAATATATAGGATTTTAATATATAGATTTTAATTTAATTAAAAATACTTACGATTTATCGCACTCGTCATTCTGTTGGATCGGAACGTAATAGTTCATCTCGTACGGTTCTTTCTTCAGACACTTTACAATTCGACTTCCACCAATCAACTGCTGCGGTAACGTAGATGAAGCTTTACCGTTCGTATTCCACTATTTGACTGATGCAATAACGTTGTCGGGAGCTCTTTTTTATATTATTATCCCCTCCATAAAATACCCCCTTTTTTTATCCCTCTCCACAAAAAAATCTAATTTTTATCCTCTCCACAATTATCTAATTTTAACGCGCTCACTACCGATTCATTATGTAGACATTTAAGCTGCCGACGGTTCGGCGCTCCTTGTCGCGATAAAAAATTTGTTTATAACAAACCGCTATCGGATATGGTCAGCGATTTTTGTTTATAGCTATTCCAAGAGCTGTCGAATAAATTTATTAGCTGCCGACGATTCGGCGCTCCGTACGATAAATATTCTTAGAAATTTGTTTATATCAGGTTGCAACTCGCATATTATTATACTTAAAAAATGTTTATACTGATAAGCGACAGAAAGAACCATAGATAAAAATTGTTTATACCTAATTACTACTTCTAGCCGCAGGGCCTAATTGTTTATATCAAGTTGCAACTCGCATAATATTTTTCTTAGAAATGTTTATACTGATAAGTGGTGACCGGCAAGTTATTGTTTATATCTGGTTACAACTGACTTGTAGTTTACATAAATGTTTATACTGATAAGCGGCTACCGACCGGTATTTGTTTATATCAGGTTACAACTAGCACGTTGTTTACATAAATGTTTATACTGATAAGCGGCTACCGACCGGTATTTGTTTATATCAGGTTACAACTAGCATGTTGTTTATATAAATGTTTATATACCGGCTACCGACCGGTATTTGTTTATATCAGGTTACAACTAGCATGTTGTTTATATAAATGTTTATACTGATAAGCGGCTACCGACCGGTATTTGTTTATATCAGGTTACAACTAGCATGTTGTTTATATAAATGTTTATACTGATAAGCGGCGGCATCCGTTTGTGTGACGTCATCCCCCCTCCCCGCGTGACGTCATACCCCCCGTGACGTCATACCCCGCCCCGCAAATACCCCCCCCGCCCCTCACCCCCCCTCGAAGCCCCGTAGTCAGAACCACCCCCTTATTCCTACTACTGTATCTAAACTCGGAATGTTATCCGTACGACGATATGAATTTGGATTTCGATAAAAACAGATGGTCGATTCTCTACGACACATACGTACGTTTCTGTAAAACCTATTACGGATACGATTATCTTGAGCCGAATCAAACTGTTGCGAATTTTCGGCAAAAAGGTCCATTCGTAATAATCGATTGTTCTCGACAAAATGAATCGGTCAAGAGCGCAACCGTGGACGTGCGCTTAGAGTTTGAATGCAAAGAAAACTTGCCCGCGAGTACCATCGCGTACTGTCTCATCATACACGATCGCGTGGTTCAGTACAACCCGTTGACCAACGTTGTGCGCAAGATTACCTAAATGCGGCGCCACTTTTTCTTCAAAACAATTTCAAGACAATATATAAATCTACGATGCATCGATGTGGATCACAGTCTTCTCATTTATCGATAGACAAGACCTCGTTATGTCCATACCAACGTTCGTGGACCTGCAAGGTTTTTTAGTTCGAGGAAAGTTTATCGTTAAGGAGTTTGCCGCTCTCGGAGATGGATTTGAACTCTCCCACTACATTTTTCAAAATCCTGTCCCATGGCATCGACTCAATAACGCGGACAAACGCCAGGCATTGTGGTTGCTTACGTATCATCATGGATTACGATGGAACAGCGGAATAATTCCATACGGCATGGCTACAAAATTGATTACAACGGCGCTGACGAGGAACGAAACACCGCCCGTCGTATACGTCAAGGGACACGAGAAACGAGAATGGCTACAGAATTTCCTTCTGGACGACGCGAGAGAAGACATATACGTTGAAAATGTCGAGATACATTACGAAGATATAAGATCTTTAAATGACATGAACGTTACGCATACGTTACGTTGTACACAACATTCGAAAAATTGCGCTTTACAAAATGTATTTAAAGTATTCAATTGGTGGTCAGACAATAAAAAATAAATTTTTTTTTATCCCATTGTCTATTTTTTATACCCTCTAATATCCAATCATATTTCCTTATCTTGTTTTTTCCAAAAAAATTCTTTCTAACCTAGAGCTACAGGTAGGAAAAAATAATTCTAACAATAATATAATATTTTTCACACATTTATTTACCATATAAAGCATCATATACAATATTGTTTGAAGCGTAAGCCATTAGCTCACAATTTATGAGACAAGTTTTATCGTATTTTTCACGCAATAATTTTATGGCATCACACTTATTAGTAACATGGTTTTGACGTAAAATACTTACAAACTGCTTATATTTATCACTTACAGTATAAATATTTTGATTCAATTGGTAATATACGTATTCAATGCAGTCTTCAAGTTCAAACATAAATAATATTGTTGATGGCTTCACGTACATGCAAGTATCATATAATGTTAACTTCACAATATTTTTGTCACGTATTTTTACAATTTCTACAACGAGTTCATGAATCGTAAGTTTCTAGAAAGATTCAGTTGACTGCATGAGTCGTTCAATGTTGACACGTTTCTCGATAAATGCTTTCCACATCGTGTAGGTCAGGAACATCTGATTGCCTTTGTTGTCACCAAGCAGTAATTCCACGTATGACATAGGTCCTACGCTGATTCCAATATCCAAGTATTTGTATGCCGTGGCGGTCAAAGCATATCTCCTTCCCAAAATGCGCGGAATATAACGCGGTTGCGATAATGTTCTGTAAAAAGAATATTAAAGAATGCGAGTTATAGAAAATGCAAATAAATGTAGAAGAAAACATAAAAGATTGTTGAAAAGAATTTAAAAATTACATATACTTACGGTTTATCACACGCTTCATTTTGCTGAATCGGAACGTAATAGTTCATTTTTTCGGGAGACTCTGACTTCCTTCGACTAACTGATGCAAGATTGGAACTTTACCGTTCGTATTCCGCTGGTTAACTGATGTGGAAACGGTGTCGGGTGATTCTTTTTATTTTATTGTCCCCTCCACAAATTTTTATCCTTTTGTTTCACACGGAGCATAGCGAGCTAAATGTTGATTTATTATTAAAAAAATTTTAAGCTGCCGTCGATTCGGCGCTCACTGTAATAAGCAATCGCTTAATTGTTTATAGCAAGCTATGCGGTATAGGATAACCATAAATTATAGAAAATGTTACCCTAAATTATAAACGCTTATATCTGATTATCTTAGCGGATTGCGACTCCGCCGGACAACACCTGGAACATTTGTTTAGAAAAATTTAAGCTGCCGAAGGTCCGGCGCTCACTATGATAAACATGCGCCTAATTGTTTATAGCAGACTATGCGGTATAGGATAACCCATAAATCATAAATGTCCCCCTAAACCGATAAGCGGTACCCCGTAAGACATCCCTCCCCACCCCGTGTGACTTCATATGCCATCGCACCCGCGTGACGTCATACCCCCTCCCCGCAAAGTATCCCCCTGCGCCCCGCAACCCCCGCGGAGCCCCGCAGCCAGAACTCTCTTTTACTTCCTACTCATATACATATACTCGATCAATCACGAGCTGTGAGTAAGAGCCATCGGTGCAGCTGACCCGCACGGTCTGCAACGACTGTTTCAGCGCTGATTGATCGCAGATCTATTATAATTATTTTAATAACAATTACGAACACTTATTCCACCTTTACTATATAAAAATATTTTCATTACGAATGCCGAAACAGCGATGTGACGGACGTAAATACCAGGTTCGCAGAATTAAAGCACAACTTTACGAGACGTTACCTACCCACGGATTTCTCTACTACCTCGGTGTAGAAAGAGAAGATTACGCGGTCGCAGATAAAACCGAAACGCTCGTATCCTTGCCAGTTAGAAGCAGTGTCTATAAATTGGTGCCCATCATTTTCCACGTGCCTCGCATCAAGCCGTCAGTCATTCCTGCTAAAGACCCGCGCTTTGCTGCCTACACCACTCGCCCATCGACAGAGAAGGACGTCCCTTCGCACATTCCGTATAAGCTAGTACGAATCTGCGTTGGAAAACGACCTATCGACGTGACACATATTCCTAAGGAGGATCCTAGGTACGAGTTTTACGCCTTCAAAAATAGGGTAAGTGCTTGGATTAATTCGCAATATCGAACAGTGAACTCGGAGTGTCTAGAATCTCGCGAAGAATAGGTCTCGCCATTTTTACGCAGCCACGTGGCTGAGCGCGCCTCGCGCCATTTTGTACCGCTGCGCGACGACGCTGTCGCATCGCTCCGGTTCCCCCACTACCGCCGTTGTAGAGAGCCGCCTACTCGAGTCAAACGTCTCCCCTCTACTCAGCGCCTTGATTTCCCTAACCGTCGCGTAAATCTTAATATTAATATGTGCCTCGCGCAAATATCGTGGGCGTGACTAATCGCGTTTCCCCACGAAAGTATGAAATTCCTCTTTGCCCACGCGGAATCACAAACGAGATAATTTCGTGCAATAAAGTCTTTCTTTTCCGAAATCGCCTCAATAATTCTATTCTTTGTCACGATTGCATCAGCGATCAATCCGACCCTAGCAGATACGACGAGGAAATCCATCACTATATCTACTGCGGTAACAGTCCCATCTATGAAGAGTGCATGCTGCGGCAGAGCCGAATGCTGCGTAATATTAAATACCACCGTCTCATACGACGATTGCAGCGACTGCACCGCGAAATTTGAGTCGTTTATAATACCTGCCAGTAGGAAGTAAAAGAGAGTTCTGGCTGCGGTGCTCCGCGGGGGTTGCGGGGCGCAGGGGGTACTTTGCGGGGAGGGGGTATGACGTCACGCGGGTGCGATGGCATATGAAGTCACACGGGGTGGGAGGGATATCTTACGGGGTACCGCTTATCGGTTTAGGGGGACATTTATGATTTATGGGTTATCCTATACCGCATAGTCTGCTCTAAACAATTAGGCGCATGTTTATCATAGTGAGCGCCGGACCTTCGGCAGCTTAAATTTTTCTAAACAAATGTTCCAGGTGTTGTCCGGCGGAGTCGCAATCCGCTAAGATAATCAGATATAAGCGTTTATAATTTAGGGTAACATTTTCTATAATTTATGGTTATCCTATACCGCATAGCTTGCTATAAACAATTAAGCGATTGCTTATTACAGTAAGCGCCGAATCGACGGCAGCTTAAAATTTTTTTAATAATAAATCAACATTTAGCTTGCTATGCTCCGTGTGAAACAAAAGGATAAAAATTTGTGGAGGAGACAATAAAATAAAAAGAATCACCCGACACCGTTTCCACATCAATTAACCAGCGGAATACGAACGGTAAAGTTCCAATCTTGCATCAGTTAGTCGAAGGAAGTCAGAGTCTCCCGAAAAAATGAACTATTACGTTCCGATTCAGCAAAATGAAGCGTGTGATAAACCGTAAGTATATGTAATTTTTAAATTCTTTTCAACAATCTTTTATGTTTTCTTCTACATTTATTTGCATTTTCTATAACTCGCATTCTTTAATATTCTTTTTACAGAACATTATCGCAACCGCGTTATATTCCGCGCATTTTGGGAAGGAGATACGCTTTGACCGCCACGGCATACAAATACTTGGATATTGGAATCAGCGTAGGACCTATGTCATACGTGGAATTACTGCTTGGTGACAACAAAGGCAATCAGATGTTCCTGACCTACACGATGTGGAAAGCATTTATCGAGAAACGTGTCAACATTGAACGACTCATGCAGTCAACTGAATCTTTCTAGAAACTTACGATTCATGAACTCGTTGTAGAAATTGTAAAAATACGTGACAAAAATATTGTGAAGTTAACATTATATGATACTTGCATGTACGTGAAGCCATCAACAATATTATTTATGTTTGAACTTGAAGACTGCATTGAATACGTATATTACCAATTGAATCAAAATATTTATACTGTAAGTGATAAATATAAGCAGTTTGTAAGTATTTTACGTCAAAACCATGTTACTAATAAGTGTGATGCCATAAAATTATTGCGTGAAAAATACGATAAAACTTGTCTCATAAATTGTGAGCTAATGGCTTACGCTTCAAACAATATTGTATATGATGCTTTATATGGTAAATAAATGTGTGAAAAATATTATATTATTGTTAGAATTATTTTTTCCTACCTGTAGCTCTAGGTTAGAAAGAATTTTTTTGGAAAAAACAAGATAAGGAAATATGATTGGATATTAGAGGGTATAAAAAATAGACAATGGGATAAAAAAAAATTTATTTTTTATTGTCTGACCACCAATTGAATACTTTAAATACATTTTGTAAAGCGCAATTTTTCGAATGTTGTGTACAACGTAACGTATGCGTAACGTTCATGTCATTTAAAGATCTTATATCTTCGTAATGTATCTCGACATTTTCAACGTATATGTCTTCTCTCGCGTCGTCCAGAAGGAAATTCTGTAGCCATTCTCGTTTCTCGTGTCCCTTGACGTATACGACGGGCGGTGTTTCGTTCCTCGTCAGCGCCGTTGTAATCAATTTTGTAGCCATGCCGTATGGAATTATTCCGCTGTTCCATCGTAATCCATGATGATACGTAAGCAACCACAATGCCTGGCGTTTGTCCGCGTTATTGAGTCGATGCCATGGGACAGGATTTTGAAAAATGTAGTGGGAGAGTTCAAATCCATCTCCGAGAGCGGCAAACTCCTTAACGATAAACTTTCCTCGAACTAAAAAACCTTGCAGGTCCACGAACGTTGGTATGGACATAACGAGGTCTTGTCTATCGATAAATGAGAAGACTGTGATCCACATCAATGCATCGTAGATTTATATATTGTCTTGAAATTGTTTTGAAGAAAAAGTGGCGCCGCATTTAGGTAATCTTGCGCACAACGTTGGTCAACGGGTTGTACTGAACCACGCGATCGTGTATGATGAGACAGTACGCGGTGGTGCTCGCGGGCACGTTCTATTTGCATTCAAACTCTAAGCGCACGTCCACGGTTGCGCTCTTGACCGATTCATTTTGTCGAGAACAATCGATAATCACGAACGGACCTTTATGCCGAAATTTTGCGACAGTTTGATTCGGCTCGAGATAATCATATCCGTAATAGGTTTTACAGAAACGTACGTACACGTCGTAAAGAATCGACCATCTGTTTTTATCGAAATCCAGATTCATATCGTCGTACGGATAACATTCCGAGTTTAGATACAGTTTGACGTTCGTCAGTTTGCAATGATCGAATCGGCTTGCGTCTTCGAGCATGACATTTTTCCGACCAGCCTGCAGAGCGAAAATGATATACCGCGGCTTTTCAAGCTGAGTAGCGGTCTTAATGGCCCACGAATGTTTGGTTGTGCGTTGTAATAGCGGAAACTCATACAGATCCCACGAACGAAAAGCCATGCTCAGGTATCGCCCGCTTTCCAGAGCACGCAGCATCGACAGTTTATTTACCTCATTCAGCAGCATGTGCGGCATTCGCCACTGTACTTTGAATAATTCAATTTCAGGCTCTCTCGCCGGTTCACCAACTAAACAATTGTTGTCGTTCCGCGCGCGTATTAAGATCAACTCGTGACGAGCGTTAATTACCACGCGTCTGTAATTTTCGCAAAATCCCAGTAACATGTTGAGTTGTACGCAAAAATTAAAATATCCATTTGGATGATTCCACGGTTCCCAGCCGGCGTTACTCGCCATCATAATTCTGTCGGATGACATAGTTACATAGTTCTTAAGGGCGCTGGTTATTCCGACGTTTCTATTGCGATCAATTTCTACACCGTCGAGCTCGTATCGAATCTCATCGAACATGAATGGAATACAATTATTTCCCAATGTCACATCACACCCCGCAACTGGTTTTTTTATCGTAAGTTTTCCTTCAATGTATAGAAAACTTTCAGATGGTAACGTGTACAAATCTTGCTGTTGTATAGGTATTCTTATCTCGTCGCTATGTTCAAACGTCGTGTTGGCGAACGGATTGTATGTGTGAGTCTCGATCTTGACGATGCGATCGTCAAAGAACGGCTCGTCCTCAACGTTTAAAATGCTAGTCATTGTCGCACCGCAAATCCCAGAGATTTTAAAAATTCAACGTTTGACGTGTCGAGTTTTTTTTTCTTGGAACACCCAGATAATCGATTATTATCGAATGGTATAATAGGGATATTGGATGACTGTTGTAACGTCGATGTTTTTGTCGTAATGACGTTTATTTTTCTCGTATGTTCCGATGCGTTCAGTACAAGTATCTCACGTTTACGTTATCGTTGCAGCCGCCGTCGCACGTGCAATCTGACGGTGATTTCTTCTCCTCGAAAATCAAGCAATCGTCCGTTCTGGTCAACCACGCGTATCGTTAGATCCGTAACGCTCCGCACGATGATCGGCAGATAAATGATCTGCGACGGTCTTTCCGAGATCTTATATCCAGGCGGCACGTTTGGTGAAAACTCGTGTATCGCGTGCACACTTTTGCCGTTGCTGTACGCGTCCGCGGTCATGTTGCATTCCACGCGGATAATGTTCACGTTCATTATGTTGATCGATACATCCGACTCGTGCCATTTTTGCGGATCTAGTATACGCTTCGACGTGAATCCTAGCAACGAGCCAATGTTGTTGGGTTTGCCAAAATTTATTTTGTAGGCGCATCTGATCTCACATCTCATCGTATTGTAGTTTGCGCGGATCGTTATCGGGTTTTCATCGTTGTCTTCAATCGCAATGTCACCGCGCGTAAAACGGAGCTCGTCACGTCGCGGACGTTTCCGCGATATCGCACGTTTCAAAAATTCGTTTATGGCATGCAGCTCGTACGATCCCTCGGGAATTGTAATTTCCGTGTTGTCGTTGTCAAAGTAAAATTTGTTGTTCGAAGCATTTACGTTCGGTATCGTGTTATATGTTTCAAAGATTGCTAGACCGAGCTCGTAGTCATCGTTGCTCAAATCTATAGCCGGAGAATACCTTGCCGCGAGGATGCTGCTCTTCCCGCTCAGCGTAAGCGTCAGTGACATGTTTGAACGAATACTGAGTTTAAACAGCTCAATGTCGGTCTTTAAATCGATTGTAAAAATAGCAAACAAAGTTGTCCACAATTCTTTTGATCATAAGTTTGATAGGACGTTCGATTATACTCTATCTTTGTCACACCGTCCCCAAAATATCGCACAAGTTCTCTGGGCGGTCGAAGATTATCGAAACTGTCGAAATACACGACGCGAGTAGTAGGCGGGTTCTAAGCCAGACAATGGGGATGACCTCACTAGGGGGAAGGAAAGGGGGAAGGGTATGTTTTCGAAGATCCTTTGGATCCGCCGCCTCGCAGGTGTCAGATAAGGGAAGGAGTTTCATCATATCTTATAAATATATATATATTTATCACCCTTTATATATATATGAATATATATGATTATCACCCTTTATATATATATATATATATGAATCACCCCTTTATACCTACTTATATATATATATATATATATAAGTAGGAATAAAGGGGTGATTCTGACTACGGGGCTCCGAGGGGGGTGAGGGGCGGGGGGGGGGTATTTGCGGGGAGGGGTATGACGTCACGGGGGTGTATGACGTCACACAAACGGGTGCCGCCGCTTATCAGTATAAACATTTCTAAGAAAAATAATATGCGAGTTGCAACTTGATATAAACAATTAGGCCCTGCGGCTAGAAGTAGTAATTAGGTATAAACAATTTTTATCTATGGTTCTTTCTGTCGCTTATCAGTATAAACATTTTTTAAGTAAAATAATATGCGAGTTGCAACCTGATATAAACAAATTTCTAAGAATATTTATCGTACGGAGCGCCGAATCGTCGGCAGCTGATAAATTTATTCGACAGCTCTTGGAATAGCTATAAACAAAAATCGCTGACCATATCCGGTGGCGGTTTGTTATAAACAAATTTTTTATCGCGACAAGGAGCGCCGAACTGTCTGCAGCTAATAATTCGACACGTTTCTTCCTGTCGCGGTGTTACCTCCCTGCTTAGCGCTCTTGTTAGAGGTAGCGGCTCGTTATAAAGAAATTAGCGAATGTTTATCGCACGGAGCGCCGAACCGTCGGCAGCTTAAATTTCTAGATAATAAATCGGTAGTGACCACCGACAGCTAAAATATCTAAACATTTGATCGACATTTATCGCCCGGTAGCTTTAAGCGGGAAGCTATGCATAACTATAAACAAATGCATGAGACAAAGGGCTAAGAGTGAAATATAATTGGTCCGGAAGAGCACGGTGCCACACGTGAAGTCTTCAACCCGAGCGAATCAAAGTGAATTAATTCCTAAGTATTGTGAATTTTAACTTGAAGAATGGCTAATCAGTTAAATGAAGTGGACATTATAGATATCGCGGACGATATAGAAATTGTGAATATCGCGGACGATGAACAAATTGTGGATATCGTAGACGATACAGAAATTGTGGATATCGCGGACGACATCGAAATTGTGAATATCGCGGACGATAAAGAAGATGTTGATATTGCAGGCAGTGATTACGAAAACTCCAACGATGAAGACATGGTAGTTGATGATTTCGAAAATTCCTACGAGGATGATGAAGACAGCTTAGTATCCGATGTTAGTGATTCTACGAGTTATTCCATTGACTTTGTCGATCGCGTGGAAAAATTTGTTTCACATGAAGATTTTCTTAAATTAAACGAGCGTTCCGAACATTGCGCGATATTTTTCTTTTATTCTACGGGTGGTGCTCTAGCTCTCTGTGCCGAGTGTATGATAGACATGTGGGACATTAGAGAAGGCATGAGTGCTGTTAGGGAGCATCAAACGGATCGGCTAGAAAATTTGGATCATCGGGCTTGCTCGAATTGCCGTCAATCCATGTACGTGATAATTCCGCGCAACATGTGCCCAGTGTGCAGTTTGTAAAGACTTTAAATACATAACCGTACAACATGGATCAGGAGGACATTGAAGATATCAAATATGTTCTTAACAATAAACGAATATCACCAGTGCAATTTATACGCGATCGAGAACTTGGTATACGTGGAACGCTTGAACGCGTTGCGATACATAGAGTGTATATAAAGAATGAATCTATTTATCCCTGGCCTTATCACGTGAGACAGGAAATATATACCATGGCATTGAATCAGTGTCCAAATGATGAAGTCGCTAAAAAGATGCTACGTGAATACGATACTATGTACATTAAAATTCCTGCTGGTATTGGAAGGTGTATCAAATTGTTGATAAATAATATGGTTAAAGTATTCTTAAAAAATCCTAAAATAACAAATATGCTGCACACGTATGATGATTTTTTTAATGCATGGAATCGTTATGCTTATAAAGACAATGAGAATAATGATCATTTTGGACGTATGATGAGAACTTATGTTTTCATTCTGCATGAAAAAGAATGCAAGAAAATGCACTATGAAGTGCAAGATTCGGTGCGACGCTGCAAATCATGTAGACGTGTCACGTGCAAGTGCTCCGTCGAAGAATGTAACGTGATTTAAAAAGTGCGAAAAGACGCTAAAACATGGAACAATTAGATTTAGAGGAACGCGAACTCTTGGAGCAAGCGAACAGAGTCGCTACTTTGGGCGAGTGTTTTACATGGTTGCAGCGATGTGATGAGTGTGTACAACGGCTCGAGGAACATAGCCGCGTCAAGCGTCCTCGGCTCGCCGTCGGATATAAACAATCGTTGGTGGCGAGAATTGGGCGACTCGAGGGTGAAAAGACAAGATTACAAAGACGTTTCGTGCACGTCGGCGGTGATTACGCGAGTGATAACGCGGAAAGACTCGTGTGGCGCGAGATAGATACCGCGTTCGAGAATCGCGTTCTGACCGGTGCGGTTATTAATACTAACTATATCGAGCCGCGACAGTTTCTCGAAGACGCCGGAGGTATAGTGCTCGAGAGTGTGCGAGACGCTCTACAAAGACACAACTGTATAAAAGTAAACACCGCGTTCAACGGTGTATTTGTGACTGGTGAAAAGAGCGCTAATAAGAGTATCACCACAAAAAATTGTGAACTCTTTCAAACGTCAAATTTAGACGAATGGTACGAGCGGCGTGTCATTGAGCCCACGTTAGCGTCGCTTGAAGAGTTCCAAGAACGCGATAGCGGGTGGGCGCTTTCACGAATTCTCAATTTAACTATAAATGTGAACAAGTTTAATCCTCTACACGCGGGATGTTACGTGACATTGCCGCGAAAAATAATGTTGAAAAAAGCAGTTGTGAACGTTAAATCGAAGGACAATGCATGCTTTGCATGGTCAGTGGTCGCCGCTCTGCATCCCGTAGAAAGAAACACAGGACTGGAGTCGTCGTACCCTCATTATACGACAGTCTTAAAGTTCGACGACATCAAGTTTCCCGTTATATTAAAAGACATTGGGAAATTTGAGAGACTCAACGATGTGTCGGTCAACGTGTACGGGATCGAAGAGGATAAAATTTTTCCATTACGACTCACGGATAACAAGAGAGAGAAGCATGTCAATCTTTTGTACGTGCAAGATCCGGGGAATAACAACGTGGGTCACTTCACATGGATCAAAAATCTGTCCCGTCTGGTGGGATCGCAATTGAGCAAACATGCATGCAAGAAATACATTTGCGATCGGTAAGTAATAATTCTTCATGAATGTGTTTATAAATTGTTTCAAATAGCAGTAAACATATATGTTTTCTTTGTTATTTACAGATGTCTACATTACTTCAGTTCCGATGAAAAGTTACAATCGCACAATGTGGACTGCCAAAAGTTGAATGACTGTGCTGTCGAACTACCAGATGAAAAGGATAAGTGGCTGAGCTTCCGCAACTTACACAACAAGGAACGAGTGCCCTTCGTCGTATACGCCGATCTCGAGTGTGTGCTGCGGAAGATGCAACCTGACACGGAGCCGACGACATACGCCTACCAACAACACGAGGTATTTAGCATAGCGTATTATGTGCGATGTTCATACGATAATGCGTTATCCGTGTATCGGTTTCGTCGCGATCCCGATTGCGTGTTGTGGTTCGCTAAGCAACTTGAAGATTTAGCACATAACGTTAAGATTCGTTTATGCGCCAATGTCCCCATGGGGATGTTATCGAAAGAACAATTAGAGGCATACCGTAGCGCGACACATTGTCATATTTGCGAAAAACCGTTCGCGCCGGATGATAAGCGAGTGCGCGATCATTGCCATCTGACCGGTCGTTACCGCGGTCCCGCACATTCGCTTTGTAATTTATATTATCAAAATGTGTTGTACATACCGGTAGTCTTCCATAATTTATCCGGATACGATTCTCATTTTATTATCAAGGAAATAGCCACAGCGTTCAAAGGAAAAATTGATTTATTACCCATCACGAAAGAAAAATATATTTCTTTTACAAAGCATGTTGTAAGTACCGCCGATAAATTAGGCCCAAATAATCACATAAAGTTAAGATTTATAGATTCATATAAATTTTTAAATACTAGTCTCGAGAAATTAGCATCATTTCTGGGTAAAGAAAATCTAAAAATTGTACGTTCCGAATTTTCGCACTTATCCGACGCAGAATTTAATTTATTGACACGAAAAGGCGTATTTCCATACGAGTACGTTGACCGCGTCGAAAAATTGGAAGACACATGTTTACCACCACTCGAATCCTTTTATAGTTCTCTGACCTCCGACACAGTATCCGAGAGCGATTATGCACACGCCGTCAACGTCTGGCATCGGTTCTCAATTCGAACGTTGGGTGAATACAGCGATCTATATTTGAAAACGGATGTCTTGTTGCCGACATTTTTGAAAATTTCCGTGATAAATGTTTAGATAGTTACGGTCTCGATCCCGCGCATTATTACACTCTTCCTGGATACACGTGGGACGCTATGTTAAAATATACCGATATTACTTTTGAATTGCTTACGGACATAGACATGGTAATGTTTATCGAACGCGGTATACGCGGTGATCTGAGTCAATGTTCAGGCAGATACGCACAGGCTAACAACAAGTACATGCAGACCTACGACCCATCGAAACCATCGTCGTACCTTATGTACTTTGACGTTAATAATTTGTATGGCTGGGCGATGTGTCAGCCGTTACCCTACACTGAATTTCAATGGGTCGAGGACGTTTCAAATTTCGACTTGAACTCTATCGCTCCGGATTCACCCACGGGATACATTCTCGAGGTCGATCTCGAGTATCCTCGAGACCTTCACGATCGACACACTGACCTACCTTTCTGCCCGACGCGCGATAAACCGCCCGGCAAGCGAGAATGTAAACTTCTCGCCACGCTCTACGATAAAGAACGTTACATTATACATTACCGAAACTTACAGCAGAGTACGCGTCACGGTCTTCGTATCGCGAAGATACACCGCATATTAAAATTCGCGCAATCTCCATGGCTCTGTAAATACATAGAATTAAACACACAATTCCGAACTCACGCCAAAAATGATTTTGAAAAAAACTTGTATAAATGAATGAACAACGCGGTATTCGGGAAAACCATGGAGAATGTGCGTAATCACGTTAACGTTAAATTATTGACGAAATGGAAGGGTCAGCACGGTGCGGAGGCAATGATCGCGAAACCGAATTTTCATAGTCGTACCATTTTTTCAGAGAATCTTATTGCCATCGAACTAAGAAAACTCAAGGTGAAATTCAACAAACCGATTTACGTAGGCATGTGCATTTTAGATCTTTCTAAGACGTGTCTATACGAATTTCATCACGAGTATATGGTACCTTTGTATCGCGACAAATGTAAAGTCATGTACACTGACACCGATAGTCTCGTATACCACGTCGAGTGCGATGATGTTTATGAGACGATGAAACGCGATATTGCTAGGTTCGACACGAGCGATTATCCGGTCGACAACGCGTACGGTATGCCTCTCAAAAATAAAAAAATACCTGGTCTAATGAAAGATGAAATGGTGCGATAATGATCGAGTTCGTCGGACTTAGAGCAAAAATGTACGCGTTGAAAGTGGACGGGAAAAAGGACACCAAAAAAGCAAAAGGTGTCAAGAATAACGTAATAGCGCGAGCCATAACGTTCGAAGATTGCACCCGCTGTTTGAGAGATGAAATCGAGATGACGCGTCGCCAGTCGTGTATACGATCCAAGTTACACGAAGTATACACGGTGTCCGAAATGAAAATTGCTCTAAGTCCGTACGACGACAAGAGATATCTCGTACCCAATTCGATCGAAACGTTACCGTGGGGACATTATCGGATACCCCTATAATATATTGGTATGTATTTTGCGCCTGATGTACTTGTAATTTACATTCCATGTATTTTATATTTTACATATATTTGTTAATTTTACATCTAGCGTTTCATATATTTTATAGTTTATATTTTTTATTTTTTACATTTTATACTTATTTTATAATTTTACATTTAGCGCTTCATGTATTTTATATTATACACATATATTACATTTTATGTATTTTTGTGAGTCTTTTTATATTATTGTAATTTGTATTTTAACGGTTTCATGGATCGCATACCGATCGTTCCTGTTTTTTCTATTCCGTTTCCGTTCTTTGTCTGTTCTTTTCCCGTTTTTTTCTGTTCTGTTTTTGTTCCATTTCTGTTCTTTCGCTGTTTTTTCTGTTTCGTTTCTGTTCTTTCCCTGTTTTGTTCCCGTTCTTTTCTGTTCCGTACGCGTTCTGTACCCGTTCCGTTCCTGTTTTTTTCTGTTCCGTTTCCGTTTTGTACCCGTTCCGTTCCCGTTTTTTTCTGTTCAGTTCTGTTCCGTTTCTGTTCTTTTCCCGTTCTAATCCCGTTTTTTTCCGTTCCGTTTCCGTTCTGTACCCGTTCCGTTCTTGTTTTTTCTGTTCCATTCTGTTCCGTTTCTGTTCTTTTTCCGTTCTAATCCTGTTTTTTTCGTTCCGTTTCCGTTCTGTACCCGTTCCGTTCCTGTTTTCTCTATTCCGTTTCTGTTCTTTCCCTGTTCCATTCCAGTTTTTTTCTGTTCTTTTCCTGTTTCTTTCTGTTCTTTTCCTGTTTTTTTCTGTTTGGTTTCTGTTCTGTACCCGTTCTTTCGCGTTCGTTTCACGTTTGAATTATCTTTTATCACTGCTTTCTATCGTCTTTCAGCAGTGGTTCTTTGTCTTCCGGTACCGATCGATCAGACAATCGTTCGTAACTATTCCTGACTTGATTTACAACCGTTCGATAACCGTCCGACAATCGTTCCCGAGTCGTTTGATAGCGATCCTGCACCGTTCGATAGCTATCCGACAACCGTTCCTGAACCGTATGCTGTTGATTCAGGAACCGATCAAAATTGTTCGTTAAACGTTCGTAACCGTCTTTTCGCCGTTCGTTATTACTCATTGTTTTTAATCTTGATACGATATGGGTGACATCAATCAATCGACTGACACGTTTCGCGATTACGCAGGTTAATTTATAATAAGACCCGCTTCGCGAAGTTCCTCGATGATGGACAGAATCTCGTTGACGTGTGCGTTGTGACCGGCTCGACGCGATGCTTCGAGTAACCGCAGACGATCTACCAGTTCATTGGGATTGTCCCAGTGCACGTAATCGATCGCGTTATCATTTAACGTCATAGCGTGAGGTAATCCCTCTCCAGATTTCTTCGTTTTCGGCGTAGGTTCGATCGACATCAACGGTGCGATCAGATGTTTGTACTTGTATCCTCTGTTGCTTCGTAGTTGACTGTCCTTGGCGTAATTGCGTCTATGCACGTTTGTAGCAAACAATATGCTTTTTTACTTTTGTAAATCATCATCTGTGTAGATGTCATCGGCAGGAATTTTCTTGAAGATCAATTCGTAAAGACCAGGTGTACCAGCGTAACGTACATTGTCGATAATTATATTATCCTCGTTGTCCACATCGAAATGTTTATTACCGAGCATCATTCCATTATTCTCGAGACGAACACCGTATATATTGTCTACATCGCTTTCTCGGTTACCGCTCAGGACAGTCACGACATATTTTTGACCCAGCGGACCAAATTGAGCTTGCAAAGCTTTTCGTCCTTGCGACGTCTGTAACTGATTTCGAACAATCGTCGCAAGCGAGTCATCCGTCGTTTCGAAAACATGCTCAAGCGATTCTATCGGTTGTACGGTTGTGGGACGTGATGTGGAGGTTATCATTGGTACGTTGTTTGAAATTTGTAAATGATTAGATTTTTGCGGTGTCGCAGAGATATCGAACGAGACGTTCGACCGTTTTCTCTTACTGGCATATTCTTCCCCCTCTTCCCTCACGTTTACGGGTGAACGAAACGTTATCAATCGGCTCCTCTTTTATCGCGCGTACGCCAGAATTGTCAATAATTTTTTGCAGCGGTTCGATCAACGGTTCAAAGTGTCTCTTAGTCGCGATATCCTCTTCGATCCTGCCGGTTTTTAGAGCACGATGTTTCTTTCAAATTGATTCGCTCGTTTTTTTAATCTCCTTCGCGATTTTCTCGCGCTCACGTATATCTTTGTTTTCAGCCATGTTAACAGAGAGTGTTGATCGTACGTTTCACCCCGACAAGGTACCAATAACGACTAACCGTTCCGCGGTACTGCAAACTCGTTAAATCCTCTTCTGTATCGCCCGTTAGCAAGTGCACTGTCCTTGTCTATCATCAAAAATCCATGATCACGCTGCCAACAATCGCGACATAATTCACTAAAATCATCATACGACATGTCGGTGTTTACGTGATCGTTGTACACGTGTTTCAAGTTGGTACTGTCCTGCTTAAACAGGATCAGCAGGTTGGCGTTGTCGCGTATAAGATGTTTAGGTATTCTCGCGTACGACTGACAGAGATAAAAGCAGTCGACGTTCGAGTGTCTACCCATTGAAAAATATTCTCTCACGACATCCTGCTTATCGCATGCAACGTCATCGAAGACGAAAATTGAGTTTGGACGCGCCTCGCTCGGTGGAATGACGTCACTGTTATTGGAGAACGTAAAGTAACCGATCTCGTCCATCGACGACAACAAATTCTCCAGATACCGATATTTCGAGTACACGTACACGTTCTCGAAATGTACACCGTGCGGACATTCCAACAAATTTATCAGAACGTTGGTTTTACCGCAATTTGACGGACCGCAAATGATGGCGCGTATAGTATCGGCAGCATCGCACCATGCTTACGCCTCACCCCGCCGTCTCCCATCGATTGTAATTTATCGTCGTAATTCGTTACGCAAATCGTCAAAGGTTGTCGCACGAATCTCATGTTTTCTGAATCTGATTATATATCTGAATCGAACGTCCTATTTATAGGTGTGTGAGTGCAGCGTACGCTCTATGGGAATGCGCCTTTGTACATGTGCACGTGCGTGATAGAGAAGGTGTGTGTGTTTGTGAACGCAGTGCACGGAGAAAGAAACGTATGCGTGCCCCCTGTGCATGCTACAGAAAGCGCTTGCTAGAGAAAGACGTGTGTATGTGGGAACGCAGCGTACGGAGAAAGAAACGTATGCGTGCCCCCTGTGCGTGCTAGAGAAGGCGCTTGTGTATACGTAATAGAGAAGACGGTTAGACGTGTATGAGTGCTAGAGAAGGCGTGAGTATGTGCACGTATGTGTGAACAGTGTATAGAGAAAAAAGTATATCGACGGTCGCGTGCTAGAGAAGGTGTGTGTACGTGCGTGTGTGCGTGCGGGTGTGTAAACGCAGTGTATGGAGAAAATAAACGTATCGACGATTGCGAGTGAGATGAAAGAAAGAAAATAGGATATCATGCAGGATTGAAGGATGAATAAAAAAGATATGCAATATATGTATAATATATATATATTTAAAATATTTAAAACATTAATATTACAATTAATATTACAATAACATAATGTGATAGAATAAAATTATAATATTTTATATTATAATAAGCTAAATCTAATAGAAAAAAGGAAAATATATGAATATATAAAAAATATATAAATATATAAAATATATAAATATATAAAAAAATTGAAATACATATAATTAGTAAATAATATAAAAATATAATTTTCTTACTCTCTATTATAAATCTTATCTATCCAATTAACTATAGTTTTTAAATACATGTCGAACTCCCAGTCTCGTTCTATTTCGCCCTCTTCGACTTCTTCATCTCCAAAGAGGTATCGCAAATCGAACAGATCGAAGAGGTCGTACTCGTCTTCGTCCTCGCCTTTGCCTTCCTCTCGCCATAACCATTCATTATACCGCCGCGTGAAGTCTCGCGTGTTTCTTACTTTTAATTGATGAGCAGCTACATCCACGTAACCGCGGACGTTGACTACTGTGCGCCCGGTGACGAGTCCGCAACGGTAACACTATAAAAAAACATGTAAAAATATAAAATTATCAATTACAAAAACAATGTATTTGTAGAAAAAGGGTACTTACAATGCTAGCAGGTATTCGCACGTATGCGTTCCTGCTGAGGCGCGGAAACGTCTTTGGGTGGCGCTTTGCTGTGCGCACCGCCTGCTGACTTTTTACATGTATAAACCCCAGCGCTGGCATGTTGGGCAGTGCTATTCTCGTTTCTTTAGATATGCACTGTAAAAAATTAAAAAATATTAATATAAATTAATATAAGTTAATATAAAATAACATAAGAATAGGTAGTATAAAAAATACTTACTATTCGAACGGTGTTATGCGGACCAAACGCTGCCATTTTACTTGCACTTTTTAACTTTTTTCTGAACTACTTTTCAAATTTTTTCGACGAAGAGCGAATGCTTCACAGTTTGAAGTCAAACTGACGGTGCAGTCCGGCTTCGAAGGCATTGTTTATGATTTTGGTACTTATCCCCACGCTGTGGAGATGCCACTTGAGCTTATCATCGATGCTCAAGTAAACTATCACCCTTTGACGATTCACTCGTGGTTTGAAAACTATTTTTCATAATAGTACTCACACTGTTTTTTATAGCAAGAAAAAAAATTACTAGGCAACAAAAACCTTGCAAAACTATTTATAGGCATGCAAAATCGCGCATCGCTCAGTAGCAAACATGTATCTCATACTGTCACATCCCTCTGATATTATAAATTTGAGTGCTGAGCAGTTACAATTCGTACCAAAGATCGTTCTGTTACGCGAGTGCGGCAACTATATCGAACACGTGTGGGACAAGCTTCCGGAATATATAAAGGTTGATTTCGAAGTTCAGCAATATCGTCGCTGCAACGAACATTATAATCAGCCGTGGCAGCAAACGCACATGGACGGAACCGCGCCGTTGATCAAGAATTGTAGCGAATGCCAGATGTCGCAAAGATAAAAAAGGGTTGCGGTCATCTTTTGAATCGCGTGATAAACGCGCTTCCCTTTGAGCTACATATCCCCGGTTATCAATTTTGCGGACCGGGAACTCACTTGGAAAAACGATTAGCTAAAGGCGATAGAGGTATAAATCCGCTGGACGCAGCGTGCCGCGAACACGACATTGCGTATTCTCGGAGCAACGAGCTCGCCGACAGACACGCGGCGGACGAGATACTCTCTGCGAAAGCACGAAAACGCGTAATCGCGTAAGACTCGGCTCTCGGAGAAAGAGCAGCCGCTGCTGCCGTCTGGGCAGCCATGAAAGCCAAGACAAAGATAGGTATGGGTATGAAGAAGAAAAAAAAGGTAACGAAAAAAAAACGTATACTTCCGACAGCCAGACGAGGCGGCATGTTACCAATTTTACCGATGTTGGGCGCGCTCGGATCATTGATCGGCGGCGCGGCCGGTGTGACAAAGGTGGTAAACGACAGCAAAGCTGCGCGACGTCAGCTCGAGGAGCTGCAACGTTACAATCGCGCGATGGAAGGGCGCGGAGTGTATCTCGCCCCGTACAGAGGCGGACGAGGACTGTACCTCGCCCCGTACAAGTACGGAAAAGGTGTAAAAGCGAAACGAAAAAATATGTCAAAGAGGCGTTAAGAATACCCGCGGGTGTGACGACGAACATGCAACTACTTCAATTGGCAAAACGATTGTGTATCCCGTATTTCAGAGAAGTGTTTATGCGTAACGCGCTACCGACGAGCGGTGCGCGTCAAAACGAGAGCGGTATCGTAAATCTGGACGATGCGGAGGGTCCCGGTACTCACTGGGTAGCGTACGCAAAGAGGAGAAATCACGTAGCGTATTTCGACAGTTTCGGCAATCTGCGGCCACCCAGAGAACTCGTACGATATTTTGGGGACGATGTGACAAAGATAGAGTACAATCGAACGTCGTATCAAACTTACGATCAAAGGAATTGCGGACAACTTTGTTTGCTATTTTTACACTCGATTTAAAGACCGACGTTGCGCTGTTTAATCTCAGTATTCGTTCAAACATGTCGCTGACACTTACGCTGAGCGGTAAGAGCAGCATTCTCGCGGCAAGCTACTCTCCGGCTATAGATTTGAGCGACGACGATTACGAGCTCGGTTTAGCGATCTTTGAAACATATAACACGATACGGAACGTGAATGCTTCGAACAATAAATTTTACTTTGGCAAAGACAACGCGGAGATTACGATTCCCGAAGGATCGTACGAGTTGCATGCCATTAATGAGTTTTTGAAACGTGAGATTTCGCAAATACGTCCGCGACGTGACGTCACGACTGAAGGTAGTAATGGCGGGGATAAAGATCCAATAACGATCCGCGCAAATTATAATACGATGAGATGTGAGATCAGATGCATACACAAAATAAATTTTGGCAAACCAAACAACATCGGCTCGCTCCTGGGATTCACATCGAAGCGTATACTAGAACCGCGAATATGGCATGAGTCAGACGTGTCGGTCAACATAATGAACGTAAACATTATCCGCGTAGAGTGCAACGTGACCGCGGGCGCGTACAGCAACGACAAAAGCGTGCACGCGATACACGAGTTTTCACCGAACGTGTCACCTGGATATAAGATCTCGGAAAGGCCGTCGCAGATCATTTATCTGCCGATCATCGTGCGGAGCGTTACGAATCTGACGATACGCGTGGTTGACCAGAACGGACGATTGCTCGATTTTCGAGGAGAAGAAATTACCGTCAGATTGCATGTGCTACGACGGTTGCAACGATAACGCGAACGTGAGATGCTCGTACTAAACGCGTCGGAACGCGCTAGAAAAATAAACATCTTTACGACGAAAACACCAACGTTACAGCAGTCATCCGATACTTTTGCGACGACATTCGATAATATTCGATCATCCGACTGTTCCAAGACAAAGGGGCTCACCGCCTCGAACGTTGAATATCTACAATCTCTGGGATTTGCGGTGCGACAATGACGGATATTTTAAATATCGAGGACGCGCCGATCTTTGACGATCGCATCGTCAAGATCGAGACTCACACGTACAATCCGTTCGCCAACACGACGTTTGAATACAACGATGAGATAAGAATTCCTATACAACAGCAGGATCTTTACACGTTACCGTACGAAAGTTTTTTATACATTGAAGGAAAACTTATAATAAAGAAACCAGTTGCGGGATCTGATGTGACATTGGCAATTAATTGCATCGCGTTCATGTTCGATGAGATTCGATACGAGCTCGACGGTGTGGAGATTAATCGAAACAGAAACGTCGGAATAACCAGCACCCTCAAGAACTATGTAACTATGTCAGCTGCCAGAAGCGTAATCGCTAGGAACGCCCGCTGGGATCCGTGGAATCCTCCGAACGGATATTTTAATTTTTGCGTACCGCTCAACATGTTGTTGGGATTTTGTGAAGATTACAGACGCGTAGTGATCAACGCTCGCCATGAGCTGATTTTAATACGCGCGCGTAACGATAACAATTGTCTGATGGGAAGTTCAGAATTGGAGCCGAAGATTGAATTACTCAAAGTTCAGTGGCGAATGCCGCATGTGTTACTGAACGAGATAAATAAACTGTCGATGCTGCGTGCGCTAGAAAGCGGGCGATACCTCAGCATGGCATTTCGTTCTTGGGATCTATACGAGTATCCTTTATTGCAAAGCACAACCAAACATTCGTGAGCCATCAAGACGGCTACTCAGCTCGAGAAGCCTCGTGGTTTTCGCTCTGCAGGCTGGTCGGAAGAATATCATGTCTGAAAACATGAGCCGATTCGATCATTGCAAATTAATCAACGCGAAACTCTATTTAAACTCGGAATGTTATCCGTACGATGATCTGAATCTGGATTTCGATAAAAATAAATGGTCGATTCTGTACGACACGTACGCACATTTCTGTAAAAACTATTACGGATATGATTATCTCGAGCCGAATCAATTCGTCACCATGTTTCGACATAATGGTCCATTCGTAATTATCGATTGCTCTCGACAAAACGAATCAATCAAGAGCGCAACCGTGGACGTACGCTTAGAATTTGAATGCAGAGAAAACGTACCCGCGAACACTACCGCGTACTGTCTCATTATACACGATCGTGTGATTCAGTACAACCCGTTGACCAACGTTGTGCGCAAAATTACCTAAGTGCGGCGCCACTTTTTCTCCAACACAATATCAAGATGATATAAAAATTTATAACGCGTCGAGACGGATCACAGTATTCTCAACGACAGCTGTCATGTCTGTACCAACGTTCGTGGATCTGCAAGGTTTCATCGTTGGTGGAGAATTTATCGTTAAGGAATTTGCCTCTCTCAAAGATGGATTTGAACTCACCCACTACATGTTTACACCCACCTATTCATGGGAATACCTTACCAAGGCAGAAAAACGTCAGGTGGCGTGGTTGAAAGTGAATCATCACGGAATATCATGGGAGGATGGATTGATTCCGCACAGCATGGCTAGAGATTTAATTACAAAGGCAGTGATGGGTACAACTGCAACCAATGATGAAATTGTCGTGTACGTAAAGGGATGTGAGAAACGAGAATGGCTGCAGGACTTACTCCTGGACGAGGCGAAAGAGGAAGCTAATGTCGAAAATATCGAGGTGCATTACGAAGACATAAAATCTCTAAACAAGTTGGACATTACGTACACCTTACGTTGTCGGAATCATGTGAACAATTGCGCTTTACAGAATGTATTTAAACTGTTTAACTGGTGGTCTAGCAATAAAAAATGATTTTTTTATGTGTTGTGTATTTTTTTATATTTCCATTACCCGTTTATATTTCCTCTTCTCCATTTATTAATTAAATTAATTTTTTAAGTTAGGATAATTAGTAGGAAAAAATAATTCTAAAACGTTTTTATACAAATACATATTTATTTATTATTCAAAGCATCATATACAATATTGTCTGATGCATAAACCATCAGTTCGCAATCTATGAGCGAAGTTTTTACACATATTTCATCTAATAGCTTTACAGCATCGCACTTATTATTAATGTTATTTCGCTGCAAGCAGTTTACAAATCGATTATATTTTTCTTTCACTACAAACATATCCCGCCAGTGCTGCCAGACCCCCCTCCATGGGCTAAGTCGCGCATGTGCGATGGATGGCAAATACAGTTACGTACGTTATGGGCGCTTAGTTTTGGCGGGCCCCAATACTCTAACTACCTCAAGGAGCAGAGAGGACGTAATATGGTAAGTAATAGGTAAGTAAATGGATTAGTAGTAGCAGTAGTGGTAGTAGTAGTAGTAGTAGTAGTAGTAGTAGTAGTAGTAGTAGTAGTGGTAGTGGTGATGGTAGTAGTAGTAGTAGTAGTAGTAGTAGTAGTAGTAGTAGTAGTAGTAGTAGTGGTAGTGGTGATGGTAGTAGTTGTTGTGTTGTAGCTGTAGTAGAGTAGTAGTAGTAGTAGTAGTAGTAGTAATAGTAGTAGTAGTAGTAGTAGTAGTAGTAGTAGTAGTAAAATAGTTATTGTAGTTGTAGTAATAATTATCTGTGATATTGCTTTAATATATCTGTGATAGATTTGCAATATTATTAATAATTATGGATATTGGGAAAGGAGCTATTAAAAAAACAGTTAGAAAGTTTAATGATGCATGGCTAAATGATGATAATTTTAAAGGATGGTTGGCTCCCCATTCTGAACAAAATAAAGCTTTGTGTGTAGTGTGTAATAAGACTATTAGATGTTGCAAGACGGATATAACACAGCATTCACAGACGGTTACACATACAAATAATATAAAAACACAAACTCAAAGTCTTGATAACCACGAGCAATTTTCATTTAAAGATAATATAAAACGCGCAGAGATAAAATTAGCAGCATTTTATGCTGATCATAATTTAGCATTTTCTACCGTAGAACATTTGATACCGTTAATAAAAGATATTTTTATAGATTTGCATACTCCTGAAGTTGCACAAAATCTTTCACTGGGACGAACTAAATGTGTACAAATTGTTAAAGAAATAATATCAAAACGCGAAGAAGAAAAATTAATTTCAATTTTGCAAACGTGTAAGTTTTCTATTTTAATTGATGAAACTACAGACATTACCGATAAAAAATTTATGTGTTTACTTGTTCGATATGTTTCACCAAATGATAAAAAAGTAAAAACGCAATTATTAGAATTATTAGCATTAGATGCTACAGATTCTAGTGCACAAAAAATTTTTGAAATGTTTAAAGCATTTTTAAATAAAAATAATATTCCTATTAAAAATATTACTGGCATGGCAAGCGATAATGCATCGGTAATGACGGGATGTAACAATTCTTTTTTTTCTCGTTTAAAAATAGAAGTACCCAGTGTAATATTATTCAAATGTATTTGTCATTCGTCCGCAATTATAGCCAGCAAAGCTTGCAGAAAATTGCCACAAAATTGCGAAAATTTAATTAGAAATGTTGCAAATTATGTTTCGGGCAGTGCGAGAAGGTGTGCAATCTTAAAGGAGTTTCAAGCTTTTTTTAATGTTGAAAAGAAAAAAATTCTGAAACTTTCAAATACAAGATGGCTTGTTCTGCATAATTGTGTTGTCAGACTTCTTGAAAATTGGGATGTTCTTAAACATTATTTTACTTTGGCTGCTGCAGAAGATAAGTCTAAATCCGCAGAACAAATTTTAATTGAGTTAAATGATAATTCGAATAAAGCTTATTTGTTATTTTTAAAATATTCATTACATTTTTTTAACAGTTTTAATGCTCTTTTTCAATCGCGTAAAATTTTAATTCACAAATTATATATTAGCAGCCAACAAATTTTATATCAAATTGGTCAAAATTTTATGGTTTCAGAGACTTTGAAGCACATCTCTACTTTAAATGTAGATGATGAAACAAATTTTAAACATCCAACAGATATTTATGTGGGACCAGAATGTGAAAGCTTTTTGCGAACTCAGCCTTTAGAATTTGTAGAACAAATAAAATTAAATTGTCTTAATTTTTATAAAACTGCTCTTAAAGAAATTTTAAAACGTTTGCCACTTAATAATACATTTTTTGCAGAATTAACATTTTTAGATCCTAAAATTGCACTTTATAATGAAAGTAGAGATACAGTTAAAGATTTATCATCCATAGCTATACATATAGAAAATATTAATATTACAAAATTAGCAATAGAATGGAGAACATTACCAACAATTTTTAGTGATATTGAGAAAAAAGAGTTAGCTTGTTTAGAAATTGACGAAATGTGGAAAAAAATATTAGAGTTTCAAGATTTTAATGATGAAAAAATGTTCCCAAATTTAGAATTATTAGTCGAGTTTGTTCTTACTTTTCCACATTCAAATGCTGAAGCGGAACGAATATTTTCAATTATAACAGATGTAAAAAATAAAAAAAGAAATTCTTTATGTAATAGTACAATTTCCGCAATTTGTAAAATTAAATCTAGTTTTCAGGCTGAGAATATTGATTGTGTTAATTTTAAAGTTGATTCGCGACATTTAGAATTGTTCAATTCGCAAAACTTATATCCAAAGCAACATAAATCTAATCCTTAATTTTTTTTTATTTTGTTTATTACATTTTATTAGTATCTTATTTTTATTTATTTTTTAATTTTTTAAATTTTATTTATTATATTTTATTACTTTTTTATATTTATTTTGTTTTATTTATTTTATTTATTTTATACTTAAATTTTATTTACTTATTAACTATAATTTTTTTCTTTTCTACACACTGCACAGCTTCTTATGCATGTTAGTTATAAAACATTAAGATTTTATTTTATTTTTTTTATTGCGCATGATTTTTAAATGCATGTTAATAAATGATTATTTTTATTATGTCTAAAATAATATTTTATTTATTTTTTTTTAACATGGCATGTTGCAATTTTTTATAATTAATTTTAAAATGTTAAGTTTTAGATAGATATATCTGTGATGTATCTGTGATATATATGTGATTTTAATAGTTCATAATTATTATTATAGTAGTTATAGTAGTATAGTAGATTAAGCTTATGAGGGGTTTTTAGTGAGTAGGTCATGAAGGTAGAATCTTTAGCGATGTACCTTACATGAAATCTCACACTACTCGAATGTACGGGCATTCGGGTGTCTTTGCCTTCTTGAATCGAGGACAACTAGGTTATCGGCCCAAGAAATGCTGCACGAAGATTTTCCCCTTCGTAAAAAAAAAAAAAAAATTATTTTGTTAAATATTTGCTTTTAATTTAAACATAAAATGTAATTTTTATTTTATAAATTTTGTTGAGATTTTTAATGATTTTTTTTTTTAATTGCAATGAATATTGATATAATAATTTCTGTAAAATAAAATATTTTTCTTAATTACAGAAAAATGTATTTTTCATCAATATATTAATTTTACTCTCTACTTATCCGCGGGGGCATATGTGTAGTCACGAGAGTCCGTAAATTTGTGATACATTACTGTATTTAACTCGTAAGCGCATGCGTCGGCAGAAGCGTGCCGGGCAACCCGGCAAGATCTGGCAGCTCTGGGTTCACGTCCCACACTGACACCGATATCCAAATATTTGTAGGCAGTGGCGGTTAAAGCGAATCGCCTTCCCAGGATGCGAGGAGTATAGCGTGGCTGCGATAATGTTCTGTAAAAAGAATATATCAAGTTATAGAAAAATATAGAAAATATATAGGATTTTAATATATAGATTTTAATTTAATTAAAAATACTTACGATTTATCGCACCCGTCATTCTGTTGGATCGGAACGTAATAGTTCATCTCGTACGGTTCTTTCTTCAGACACTTTACAATCCGACTTCCACCAATCAACTGCTGCGGTAACGTAGATGAAGATTTACCGTTCGTATTCCACTATTTGACTGATGCAATAACGTTGTCGGGAGCTCTTTTTTATATTAATATCCCCTCCATAAAATACCCCCTTTTTTTTATCCCTCTCCACAAAAAATCTAACTTTTATCCCCTCCACAATTATCTAATTTTAACGCGCTCACTACCGATTCATTATGTAGAAATTTAAGCTGCCGACGGTTCGGCGCTCCTTGTCGCGATAAAAAATTTGTTTATAACAAACCGCCACCGGATATGGTCAGCGATTTTTGTTTATAGCTATTCCAAGAGCTGTCGAATAAATTTATCAGCTGCCGACGATTCGGCGCTCCGTACGATAAATATTCTTAGAAATTTGTTTATATCAGGTTGCAACTCGCATATTATTTTACTTATAAAATGTTTATACTGATAAGCGACAGAAAGAACCATAGATAAAAATTGTTTATACCTAATTACTACTTCTAGCCGCAGGGCCTAATTGTTTATATCAAGTTGCAACTCGCATATTATTTTTCTTAGAAATGTTTATACTGATAAGCGGTGACCGGCAAGTTATTGTTTATATCTGGTTACAACTGACTTGTAGTTTACATAAATGTTTATACTGATAAGCGGCTACCGACCGGTATTTGTTTATATCAGGTTACAACTAGCATGTTGTTTACATAAATGTTTATACTGATAAGCGGCGGCACCCGTTTGTGTGACGTCATACCCCCCCCCCCCCGGTGACGTCATACCCCTCCCCGCAAATACCCCCCGCCCCTCACCCCCCTCGGAGCCCCGTAGTCAGAATCACCCCTTTATTCCTACTTATATATATTTGTAAATCTTATCTTTTTTTTATTATTGCGAATATTGATATTTCCAGTTCCCAAAAACATTTAATACGTAGTCATTTTATTCGAAGATATGTATGTACACTGCCGGACAATGATTCGGCCCATTCCCTAGCGAGTTTATCTAGGACTTGTCCTATATAAATTTTGCTAGGATGGAATGGGTTGAATCATTGTCCGGCAGTGTACACAGATTTTCTTCGACTCGAAACTTTATCGTCACGTCGATATTAAATTTTATTGCATTCGAATACTTTTGCCGACGTGCTCGACGGAAAAGCCTACAGTTGCGTTTGATATTACCCCAAAATAAAAATTTTTCGATACAATTGAACACGTTTTCATATGTCGAAGCCCATAGGCTTATTAGTTGTAAACAAGTAGCATGGATATATATATATATATATATATGGCGAGACTCTTAGAGCAACTCTTAGACCAAAAAGATCAAGCGTTTGAGATCGCAGCTCAGTTGTCGGAGTTTTTCTGAAAGTGAAATTTAATTATTAAAATATATTGCAAGATGCGTACTGTACAGATTATATATCCAGTAGAAGGTGTAAGTATAAGTGACAGTGCAAGTTTTATGTGTGGTAAAGTGTATAGATTTAATAATAATTTTTAAAATTTTACAGTTTGTATACGTAGACGAGACACCAATTACAGGTGTCACATTTGCCAATAGTATTACGGTACCACTACTCCCACAACAAAATCAAATGTATATACCATTGAGTAATTTAATTTCGGTGCGCGGTTCCGTAGGACCACAGGTAAGTTGTAGATTATTCAATTTAATGTCATTATATATATATATATATATAATTATAATTACAATTATAAATTTTTTACAGCCGTGGTTTCCCTACGCTGATATACACATCCCCGGCTTTATCAATATCGAAAAGAAAATCTGGACGCAATACTTTAGAAAGATCAATCAGGACCATAATGATGATCTAATAAACCATTCTTATGGAGAATTTGGCATGGCCGACGTATTTGATTTGCGCAAATTGTTTAATAAGGAGCCGCTGGTTGACGAGGATTTGGAAGATTGGAGTCGCGATAAAATTGCACCGATTAATGAGTCTGGAGTCTCTAATCAGCGATTTAAAAATTTAGGAATAGTTTTTTTAAACAACATACATTTATATTTTTATATTTATACTTTTGCATTAACTATTTTTTTTATTTTATATGTAATAATTAATTAAGAATATATATTATTTAAAAAATAAAAAAATAAAAATTTAGTCAGTCTCTCTTACATTTGTCTACTCATCACCATACTATCCTTTCACTTTTTATCTCGTATTATTATTATTATTATTATCATTATATATATATATATATATATATATATATATATATATATCATAGTTGACATGTTTGCTGAAAAACTTAAGAATACGTTTAATATTCACTCTCCAAAAAATTTCTTTATTACGATTGAGCATATGTCGAAGCTCAGACGGTTCACAGACTTCAAAGATCACGTGACTATTTACAAATAGTATGGGTATATATGACGATACCCTTAAACGTCGACGCCGTCGAGCCTACAGCGGTAGTGGGGGCATAGCAGGCGGTGCCTCGAGAATCGAGGCGAAATGTGCAACTAATTCCGAGCACTGCTTTAAAGCATCCCTTTAGAGCTAAGGATCATGGGTTCGAGTTATAGTCGGTTTGTCAAAACGTGAAACCTACACAAATTTTCAACGTGGGTTAAACGAATCTGCGTTTTTACATATAATGAAAAATTTCGAACAAGTGGAACGCGAACTCTTAGAACAAGTAAATGGAGTTGCTACATTGAGCGAATTTTTTACATGGCTACAACAATGTGAGGAATGCATCGAACAGCTCGGGGAACGCAATCGTGTCAAGCGTCTTCGACTGGCTGTTGGACAGAGACAATCTTTGGTAGCAAGAATCGCGCGACTCGAGGGTGAAAAAACGCGACTGCAAAGACGTTTTATACACGTAGGTGGTAATTACGCGAGCACTAGTGACAATAGCGATAACGCGAGACTTGAGTGGCGTGAAATAGATACTGCGTTCAAGAGCCGTATCTTAACCGGTGTAATAATTAATGTGCACCACATCGAACCACGTCAATTTTTAGAAGAAGCTAAAAACATTGTGCTCGAGCGAGTGCGGGAGGCAATAAACGTACACGGTAGTGTAAAAGTAAATACCGCATTCAATGGTGAATTCGTAGCGGGGGATAAACGTGCCAACAAGAGTGTGAATACAAAAAATTATGCATTCTTCCAAGTATCAGATTTAAACGAATGGTACGAGCGATATGTTATCGAGGCCACGTTGACATCGCTCGAAGAATTCCAAGAGCGTGACAGCGGGTGGGCGTTGTCGCGTATATTAAATTTAACTGTAAATATAAATAAATACAATCCAATGCGTGCAGGATGTCAGATTATATTACCGAAGCATATTATGTTAAAAAGAGCGGTGATTAACGTGCAATCAGAAGACAATGCGTGCTTCGCATGGTCGGTGGTTGCTGCTTTGCATCCTACACAAGATCATCCTGCTCGGAAATCATCGTATCCGCATTACAGTGCGATTCTGAATTTCGGAGACATAGAGTTTCCAGTCGCGCTGAAGGATATTAGAAAATTCGAACGACTTAACAATAATATTTCAATTAACGTATATGGCATCGAAGAGGATAGATTTGCCCCCCTGCGACTCTCCGACGAAAAGAAGGAGAAGCATGTAAATTTGTTATACATGCAAGATAACGATGGCAACGTGGGACACTTCATGCTGATAAAAAATTTATTTCGACTTATAAGCTTGCAATTGAGCAAGAATAAATGCAGAAAATACATTTGTGATCGGTAAGTAATAATTCTTTTATAAAAACGTGTTTATAATTTTATTAAATAGTAAAAATAAAATTTCTTTGTTATTCGCAGGTGCTTGCACTACTTCGATTCCAAAGAAAAATTACAATTGCATGCTGTAGACTGCCATCGGATGAATGACTGTGCCATACTATTGCCGAGTGAACAGAAAAAGTGGTTGAAGTTCCGTAACCACAAGAACAAGGAACGGCTTCCCTTCGTCGTGTACGCTGATTTGGAGTGCATACTGCAAAAGACGCAACCTGACACGGAACGAGGGTCGTATACATACCAGCATCACCAGGTATTCAGCATTGGCTATTACGTGCGATGTTCGTACGACGACGCGTTATCCGTGTATCGGTTTCATCGTGATCCCGATTGCATATCATGGTTCGCGAAACAATTAGAAGAATTGGCGCATAACGTTAAGGCCCGTTTATCCGCTAATGTTCCCATGAACACGTTGTCGAAGGAACAGTGGCAGGCGTACCGTAGCGCAACACATTGTCACATCTGTGATAAACCGTTTACGCCAGATGATACGCGGGTGCGCGATCATTGTCATATAACCGGTAGATATCGTGGTCCCGCGCATTCAAATTGTAATCTAAATTATAAAAATTCATTTTATATTCCAATAGTTTTTCACAATTTATCCGGTTACGATTCACATTTTATAATAAAGGAAATAGCAAGCGCGTTCGAAGGCTGCGTTAATCTGCTACCAATAACAAAAGAAAAGTATATTTCTTTTACTAAATTTGTTAAAGATACTACCGAAAAAGACTCGCGAAATTATATAGGGTTACGATTTATAGATTCATACAGATTCCTTAACACCAGTCTCGATAAATTAGCATCGTATCTCAATATCGATAAATTAAAAATTGTACGGTCTGAATTTGCAAACCTATCTAATGAAGAATTTAGTTTATTAACTCGAAAAGGTGTATTTCCCTACGAGTACATAGATTGCGTAAATAAGCTGCAGGACACGTGTTTACCGCCGCGCGAATCATTTTTCAGTTCTTTGACTGGTGATACGGTATCTGAGAGCGATTACGTGCACGCCGAAAACGTCTGGAGGCGATTCTCCATCCATACCTTAGGCGAATATAGCGATTTATATTTGAAAACAGATGTTTTATTATTAGCGGATATTTTTGAAAATTTTCGCGACACGTGTATCAAAAGTTATGGTCTTGATCCCGCGCATTATTACACATTACCGGGTTTCACGTGGGACGCCATGCTGAAACATACACGTGTCAATTTTGAGCTACTTACAGATATCGATATGGTATTGTTTATAGAACGCGGTATACGTGGCGGTCTCAGCCAATGTTCAGGCAGATATGCGCGAGCTAATAATAAGTACATGCAATCGTACGACTTATCAAAACCATCATCATATTTGATGTACTTTGACGTTAATAATTTGTATGGATGGGCAATGTGTCAACCTTTGCCTTACGCTAAATTTCAATGGGTTGAAGATATTTCAAATTTTGACGTAAACGCGATTGCCACAGATTCGCCCACGGATTACATTCTCGAAGTCGATATCGAGTATCCACAACACCTTCACGACGTGCACGCCGATCTACCATTCTGCCCAACGCGCGACAAACCGCCCGGTATGCGAGAGGAGAAACTGCTTGCAACTGTTTACGATAAAAAGCGTTACATTATTCATTATCGTAACCTGCAGCAGTGCATGCGCCACGGTCTTCGCGTAACACAAATACACCGCGTATTACAATTCTCCCAATCTGCATGGCTTTGCGAGTACATAGAATTAAACACACGATTTCGAACCCTCGCGAAAAACGACTTTGAAAAAAATTTATACAAACTCATGAACAACGCAGTATTCGGTAAAACAATGGAAAATGTACGCAATCATGTTAATGTAAAACTTTTGACGAAATGGGAGGGACGGTACGGCGCGGAAGCAATGATCGCTAGACCGAATTTTCACAGTAGAAGCATATTTTCAGAGAGTTTAATCGCTATCGAATTGCGCAATCTCGAGGTGAAATTCAACAAACCAATCTACGTAGGGATGTGTATACTCGACATATCAAAAATCTGCTTGTATGAATTTCACCACGAGTACATGCTACCGCTGTATCGCGACAAATGTAGAGTTATGTACACCGACACCGACAGTCTCGTATACCACGTAGAGTGCGAGAATATTTATGAAAACATGAGGCGCGATATTGCTAGATTCGACACGAGCGATTATCCGATCGACAACGCGTACGGTATGCCTCTTGAGAATAAAAAAGTACCAGGTTTAATGAAAGACGAGAACAATGGTGCCATCATGACAGAGTTCGTTGGACTTAGGGCAAAGATGTACGCGTTGAAGGTGGATGGGAAAAAGGATACTAAAAAGGCTAAAGGTGTCAAGAGCAGCGTCGTCGCGCGAACTATAACATTTGACGATTACACGCGCTGTCTCCACAACGAAATCGAACTGACACGTCGCCAGTCATGTATACGGTCCAAGTTGCACGAAGTATACACGGTATCCGAAAAGAAAATCGCTCTAAGTCCGTACGACAACAAACGATATCTCATACCAGATTCAACCGAAACGTTGCCGTTGGGACATTGGAGGATACTCCTATAATATATATATATATATATTTTTTTTTGTATTGTACACGTATTTTACATTTTATATAATGTATTTTACATTTTACATGTATTTATTAATTTTACATTTTGCGATTCAAGTATTTTATACTTTGCGTTTTATGTATTTTACATTTTACATGTATTTTATAGTTTTTCATTTGTGTTATATATATATATATATATATATATATATATATATATATATAACACAAATGTATATATATAATGTATATAATGTATATAATGTATATATATAACAATATATATATATATACGTTTTACACTTATTTCGTATTTTATATTTCGGCGTTTCATGTATTTCATATTTCACACGTATTTTATATATCTAAACTTATATGAAATAAGATTTTTTACATGTATTACATATTAAGGATGATGGAAGGATAATAAAGATGTTTTTTTATTATTATGTGTCACAAACATTTATTTTTATACAGCTACATTGTATTTTTATATGAGTATAATAAAAAAATTTGCATGAATTAAATGACATTGTCTTTGTGTATCCATGAATTATGCGATCCATCGAATCCTAACTTTACGTAGACCTCGTCACCCTTCCTGCGCAATATTTTCTCCACAAGAAATACATCAGGATGAGTCGCACGATGCAACTCGTGCTCATAGAACGCTCCAGCTATAGATTTTCCACGATAATCCTCGAGTAGATAGGTTACGGGATTAGTATGTTGCACTTTAATAATCTTAAACACCTCGGTTGTCCAATTTGGCGTGTAACCCTTCTCAAAAACCGTCTTGTACTTGCTCACGCGTACTGAATCGCCCATTTTAAATCTCGCTGGACCCGCGATCTTTATAGCGCTGTATACTGTAGCCAAGAGTCTTTTAGCCACAGCGGGGGTTACGTCGACGGGTCGCATACTGATAGTTCGATGCTTTCGAGTATTGTAATTCAACACGAGACGTGGTAACAGATCAATCCACTTGTAATTGCCGTAAAGTGTAAATTGCTTCCACATATCGTTCTTCAGCGTGCGGTTAAACCGCTCAACGACCGACGCCTTCATTATAGAGTACGTAGAATAATGATTGATATCATGTTTTTTCAAGAGTTTCTGCACGTCGGCGTTGTAAAACTCCTTCCCCATATCGGTTTGCAAGTTTTTCGGATGTCTACTGCTCTCTCGTATTATCTCAGCAATAGCGTTAGCCGTCTCACTTCCACCCTTGCTCTTGAGCGGTATAGCCCACGCATACTTGCTCAACACATCGATGACAGTGAGTATATAGTGATAGCCTTTGTTGAAACGCGAATACGGATGCATCTCGACGATATCTGCCTGCCACAAGTCGTCGTATCCTCGAACTATAACACGTCTTCGTGGAAAATTTCTTCTTGCAGGAGCGTGCAGTTCCTCGACGAGTCGCAACCTCTCAGAACTAACATGTCGATCGGATTTTAATGATTTCATGTTTGTTTCACGTTCGTTTAACGTTTGTTTCACGTTCTTTTACGTTCGTTTCACGTTCTTCCACGTTTGTTTCACGTTCTTTCACATTTGTTTCACGTTTTTTCACGTTCTTTTACGTTTTTTTCAAGTTCTTTTACGTTCGTTTTACGTTCTTCCACATTTGTTTCACGTTCTTTCACGTTCTTTTACGTTCTTTTACGTTCTTTCACGTTCGTTTCATGTTCTTTCACGTTCGTTTCATGTTCTTTCACGTTCGTTTCACGTTCTTTCACGTTCTTTTACGTTCTTTTACGTTTTTTTTACGTTCGTTTCACGTTCTTTCACGTTCGTTTCACGTTCTTTCACGTTCGTTTCACGTTCTTTCACGTTCTTTTACGTTCTTTTACGTTTTTTTCAAGTTCTTTTACGTTCGTTTCACGTTCTTCCACGTTTGTTTCAAGTTCTTTCACGTTCTTTTACGTTCGTTTCACGTTCTTTTACGTTCGTTTCACGTTCTTTCACGTTCGTTTCACGTTCTTTCACGTTTGTTTCACGTTCTTTCATGTTCTTTTATGTTCGTTTCACGTTCTTTTACATTCATTTTACGTTCTTTCACGTTCGTTTCACGTTCTTTGTTGTTCGTTACCGTCCGTATTGACGTTCGTTGTCGTTCGTATTATCGTTCTTTGTCGTTCGTTAACGTCCGTATTGATGTTCGTTGTCGTTTATATTATCGTTCTTTGTCGTTTGTTTATTATTTCTTTCTGTCGTCCTTCAAAAGCCATTCTTTGTCTTCAGGTATTGAACGATTAGTTAGTCGTTCATAGCCATTTCTAGCCTGATTTACAACTGTTTTGTAGCTATCCGATAATCGTTCTTGAGTCGTTCGATAGCGATCCTGTATCGTTTGGTAACTACCTGACAATCGTTCCTGAACCGTTTGTTGTTGATTCAGAAATTTTTCGAAATTATTCGTTAGACGTTCGTAACCGTCTCTTCGTCGTTCATTGCCGCTCATTGCTGTTCGTTGTTGTTTCTGACTCAGCTTTTATAATCGTATGTTGAAGTTCGTTTATCGCAATCTGCAACGCTCGCACGTCCTTCTCAAGTGAAGTCAACCTCTCTGATTCTTTCTGGTGGTTCATCAAGGTTTTAATATACTGATCCACGTATAGTTTGTTGACAGCGTCGGTATTAATTTCAGGCTGCGCTAGACGGCGAATCTTGCGCAATCTCGCGTCAAAGTCTGTTACAACGCAACACAGAGCGTTTTCACGCACATAATTTCTCACTATACCGCTCCAATGATGATACGAATCGTCGGTATCGTTTCTCAGTTTGGATAGTCCAAATTTGTCGATCGGCATTTTTCGATATGAGATGACGGCGATCAACTGATTCGTTTCAACGTTCTCTACGTTAATTTATAATAAGACCGGCCTCGCGAAGTTCCTCGATGATAGACAGCATCTCGTTGTCGTGTGCGTTGTGACCAGCTTGACGCGAAGCTTCGAGCAATCGTATGCGATCCACTAGCTCGTTAGGATCATCCCAGTGCTGGTAATCGATCGCGTTATCATTTAATGTCATAGCGTTAGGTAATCCTTTTCCAACCGTAAATTCGTTTTTTAATAACGGTGAAATTACATATTTATACTTGTATCCCTTGTTGCTCAATAATCGACCGTGTGCAATGTGATTGCGTTTATGTGCGTTTGTAGCCAGCAATATGTTTTTATACTTTCGTTTATCATTTTCCGTGTAGAGAGAATCATCGGGATATCTCTTAAAGATTAGCTCGTAAAGACCGGGTGTGCCAACGTAGCGCATGCCATCGACAATTATGTTATCTTCACCGTCCACGTCAAACTTTTTACTACCAAGCATCATTCCATCCTTGCCCAGATAAACACCGTACACAATATCTATAATTTTCTCTTTTTCACCACGACCGCTGAGAAAATCCCCGATGTACTCTCGACTTAGCGGACCAAAGTGCTGTAACAGCGTTTTTCGACCCTCCGACGTTTGCATGTGATTTCGAACGGTCACCGCAAATGAATCGTCCACAGTTTCGAAAACATCATCGTTTTCAAGCAATCTGGATATCGTTGGGTTTGCAGTTACCGTACGCGGCGTGGACGCTATTGTATGCAAATCCATTGCATCGTTTGACATATGCTGCTGCTGCTCTTGCTGTATCGATGGTAAATCTACCGCGTCGTTTAATGTATACCGCATAAGTTTGTACGATTCGTTTAAGGTGTGATCCATCGAAGTGTTTTTTCGTTTCCTCTTTATCTTACTCTGTATCGTATCTTTCTGAGCGAACGATGTTTCAACGCTTACATCATCATCACGCGGTTCGTCTTTTATTGTGTGCGTACTAGAATTGTCGATGATCTTTTGCAGCGGCTTAATGAGAAGCTCAAAGTGCTTCTTAGCCGCGATATCCTCCTCGATCCTACCGGTCTTTAAGGCACGATGTTTTTTTCGAATCGATTCACTCGTTTTCTCAATTTCCCTTGCAATTTTTTCACGCTCATGTATATCTTTGTTCCCAGCCATGCTGATGTTTGTCCAACGTTAACGTATCGATAACAACTAACCGCTCCGTGGTACCGCGAACTCGTTAAATCCTCTTCTGTATCGCCCATTAGCAAGTTCACTGTCCTTGTCTATCACTAGAAATCCATAATCATGCTGCCAACAATCGCGGCACAATGTATAAAAATCATCGTACGTCATATCGGTATTCACGTGATCGTTGTATACATGCTTTAAGTTCGTATTATCCTGCTTGAACAGGATCAGTAGGTTTGCGTTGTCACGTATAAGATGTTTAGGTATTCTAGCATACGTCTGACAGAGATAAAAGCAGTCAACATTTGAATGTCTGCCCATCGCAAAGTATTCTCTTATCGTATCTTGCTTGTCGCACGCTACGTCATCAAACACGAAGATTGAGTTTGGACGCGCCTCGCTCGGAGGAATGACATCACTATTATTAGAGAATGTAAAGTAACCGATTTCATCGATTGGTGTTAACAAACTCTCCAAATATCGATATTTCGGCTGTTGCAACGATTTCGAGTACACGTACACGTTTTCGAAACGTACGCCGTGCGGACTTTCCAACAAGCTTATGATAACGTTGGTTTTACCACAATTCGAGGGTCCGCAAATAATCGCACGTATAGTACTCCGTAGCATTTCACCATGCTTACGTTTCCCACCGCTATCTCCCATTAGTGACAACCTGTCATCATAATTTGTAACGCGTATCGCCAGCGGTTGTCGTACGAACTTCATTTTTCTACTAGATAAAAGGGTAAGATCGAACGCCTATTTATATGCATGCAAAACCGCGAATCGTTCAGTAGCAAAGATGTTCGTGCTGTTATCACATCCCTCCGATATTCTTAATTTAAGCATCGCTCAGTTGCAATTTATATCGAAACCTGTTCTGTTACAAGTGTATGGTAACTACTTCGATCACGTATGGCATAAACTTCCGAAATATATAAAAGCGGATTCTGAAGTTCAAAGCTATCGCCGCTGCAACGAGCATTACAATCAACCGTGGCAGAGAACGCACATCGACGGTCCCGCACCGTTGATAAAGAATTGTAGCGAATGCCGACGGGTTGTGGTTTATTAAATCACGTGATAAACGCGCTTCCTTTTGAGCTACATATCCCTGGATATCAGTTTTGCGGCCCAGGAACGCACTTGGAAAAGCGATTAGCCAGAGGCGATCAGGGTATAAATCCACTGGACGCAGCGTGTCGTGAACACGATATTGCTTATTCTCAAAACAACAATCTCACTAAACGACACGTGGCGGACAAGGTACTCGCCACGAAAGCGCTAGAACGTGTAATTGCTAGAGATTCAACTCTGAAAGAGAAAGCTGCTGCTGCAGCCGTTTAGGCAGTTATGAAAGCTAAAACAAAGATTGGTATGGGCATGAAGAAGACGTCGATGAAGAAAAAGACAACAAAAAAGAAACGAGTACTTCCTACGGTGAAACGAGGCGGTATGTTACCGATTCTACCGATATTGGGTGCGCTCGGATCCATGATTGGTGGAGCGGCTGGCGTGGCGAAAGCGGTGAACGACAGCAAAGTCGCGCGACGACAACTCGAGGAGCTGCAGCGTCACAATCGCACGATGGAAGGTCGCGGACTGTATCTTGGTCCGTACACAGATGGACGGAGGCTGTACCTCGCTCCATACAAATCTGGAAAAGGTGTAACATCGAAAGAAAAAAAAACAACATCGAAAAAGCGTTAAAAATGCCCGTGGGTGCAATGACGAATGTACAAGAGAGCGGTATCGTAAATTTGGATGATGTAACGGGTCCCGGTACTCATTGGGTAGCCTACGCAAAGAGGAACAATCACGTGATATATTTCGATAGTTTTGGCAACCTTCGACCACCTAAAGAACTTGTACGATATTTCGGAAACGATGTGACAAAGATAGAGTACAATCGAACGTCCTATCAAACCTACAATCAAAGTATTTGTGGACAACTGTGTCTACAGTTTCTTCGAACGGTTGATGCGTATGAATTTAAAGCTTGACAACGTGCTATTTAACTCAGTATTCGTTGGACGGTTTTTCAATCATGTCGCTGATACTTACACTCACCGGAAAGAGCAACGTCCTCGCTACAACCTATTTTCCCGCCATAGATTTGAGCGATGACGATTATGAGCTCGGTCTCATGAATTTTGAGACTTACAACACAATTCCCAATGTAAATGCTTCGAATAATAAATTTTACTTTGACGAAGATGACGTGGAAATTACGATTCCTGAGGGATCGTATGAACTACAGGCTATAAATAAATTTTTGAAACGTATAGTTCCACTGAAACGTCGGCAACATGCGATTAACGATGAGGATAAAAAAAAACATGATAACGACGGTGACGATGAAAATGATGATTTCCCGATAGTGCTCCGCGCTAATAACAATACGATGAGAAGCGAGATAAAGTGCGCTTACAGAATAAATTTTAGCAAGCCTAACAACATTGGATCGTTGCTAGGATTTTCTTTAGATCGTATATTACCGCCGCATAAATGGTACAAATCGGACTTACCGATTAACATTATCAACGTAAATATTATCCGCGTAGAGTGTAACGTGACTTCAAGCGCATACAGTAACGATAAGCGCGTGCATACGATACACGAATTTTCTCCGAACGTTGCGCCGGGATATAAGATCTCGGAAACACCGTCGCAGATCATTTATCTACCGATCACCGCACGAAGCATTTCAGATTTGATGATACGCGTCGTCGACCAGCACGGACGATTGCTTGATTTTCGAGGTGAAGAAATTACCGTCAGATTGCACGTACGACGACTACGACGATAACGCATGTGTATGAGATGCTCATATTGAATGGACACGTGAGAGATAACACAACATTTACAAAACCAACATTTACAAACTCGACATTTAGTAGTAAATTTCAACCACCAAGAAGAAACGGTTGTATCACGAAAAAGAAACTTACCGCGTCCAACGTTGCATTTCTACAATCTTTGGGATACGCTGTGCGACAATGACTAACATCTTAAACATCGAGGATGAGCCGATCTTTGACGATCGTATCGTTAAGATTGAAAATCACACGTACAATCCGTTCGCCAACACAACATTCGAATACAGCGATGAGATAAGAATACCTATACAACAGCAAGATTTATACACGTTACCGTCCGAAAGTTTTCTATACATCGAGGGAAAACTTACGATAAAAAAACCGGTTGCGGGATCTGATGTGACATTGGGGAATAATTGCGTCGCGTTCATGTTTGATGAGATTCGATATGAACTCAACGGTGTGGAGATTGATCGCAACAGAAACGTTGGAATAACCAGCGCGCTCAAGAATTATATTACTATGTCATCTGACAGAATTATGATTGCAAATAACGCTGGTTGGGAGCCGTGGAATTCTCCGAATGGATACTTTAATTTTTGCGTACCGCTCAATATGCTACTAGGATTTTGCGAAGATTATAGACGCGTGGTGATTAACGCCCGTCATGAGTTGATCTTGATACGCTCGCGCAACGATAATAATTGTCTAGTTGGCGATCCGGCGAGAGAACCTGAAATTGAATTATTCAAAGTACAGTGGCAAATGCCACACGTGCTGCTGAACGAGGTAAATAAACTGTCGATGCTGCGTGCTCTAGAAAGCGGGCGATACCTCAGCATGGCTTTTCGTTCGTGGGATCTGTACGAGTTTCCGCTATTACAACGCACAACTAAACATTCGTGGGCCATCAAGACCGCTACTCAGCTCGAGAAGCCGCGTTACGTCATCTTCGCTCTGCAGGCTGGTCGGAAGAATGTTATGCTCGATGACGCGAGCCGATTCGATCATTGCAAACTAACGAACGTAAAACTGTATCTAAACTCAGAATGTTATCCGTACGATGATATGAATCTAGATTTTGATAGAAACAGATGGGCAATTCTCTACGACACGTACACACGTTTTTGTAAAAATTATTATGGATACAATTATCTCGAGCCGAATCAAACTGTCGCAAATTTTCGACATAAAGGTCCGTTTGTGATTATCGATTGCTCTCGACAAAATGAATCGATAAAGAGCGCAACCGTGGACGTGCGCTTAGAGTTTGAATGCAAAGAGAACGTGCCCGCGAGTACCATCATACACGTCTCATCATACACGATCGCGTGGTTCAGTACAACCCGTTGACCAATGTTGTGCGCAAAATTACATAAACAACAAAGTGACGACGCCAGAAGACAATGAATCTCTAAACAAAATGGATATTATGCATGTCTTACGTTATCAGAACCATGTAAACAATTGTGCTTTACAAATGTATTAAAAAAAATATATATTTAATTGGTCTAACAATAAAAAAAATATATATATGTAAATTTTGTATTTTATTTTATCCTCCATATTTCCTATTTTCCATTTTATTAGTTAACATAATTTTTATTTTTGGAATAATAGGTAGGTAGGTCGGAAAAATAATTATAAAAATGTTTTTTTTTTTTAATTTTCACACCAATACATATTTATTTATTAAAGAAGGTGTATCATATAAATTTTTTAAATTTTCACACAAATACATATTCATTTAATTATTACACAAAGCATCATATAAAATATTATTCACGCCATAGGTCATCAGTTCGCAATCTATGATACAAGTTTTATCGTATCTTTCATTTAATAGCTTTACAGCATCGTGCTTAGTAGTAATATAATTTTGGCGTAAAAGACTTACAAAATGCTTATACTTATCGCTTACACTATAAGTTTTTTGATGCAACTGGTTATATACATACTCAGCACAGTGTTCGAGTTCATATAAAAATAATATCGTTAACGGTTTCATATATAAACTGGTATTAAGCAGCGTTAATTTTACAATATTCTCATCACGTATTTTTACTATTTCTATTACTAAATAGCAAATTACAAGTCTTGAAGATGGCAAAGTTGACCGCACGAGTCGCTCAATGTCCGCACGTCTCTCGATGAATGCTTTCCATGTTGTATATGGTAAAATTATTTGGCTGCCCTTGTTGTTGCCAAGAATCATCTCCACATATGACATGGACCCCTTCCGATGTCCAAGTATTTGTAGACTGTGGTAGTCAAAGCAAATCTCCTCCCCAGGATATGTGGAGTATAGCGCAGTTGCGATAATGTTCTGTAAAAAGAATATATAGCGAGTTATAGAAAAATGTAAAATAAATATGAAAAAAGAATTTAAAAGTTATAAATACTTACGGTTTATTGCACGCTTCATTTTGCTGGATCGGAACGTAATAGTTCATCTCGTACGTTTTTTTTGAGAGTCTTTCCCCAGTTGTCTGAGCGGTAATGTTGCCGAGAATCTTTGCTATCCGTCTTGTAACGAGCGACTGATGTGGTGATGATGCTGGAGCTCTTCTTCTTATATGCAATACCCCTCCACATGTTTTAATGGCTATGGTTGTGACTATGGCTGTGTGTGTGTGTGTGTGCGTGCGTGCGTGCGTGCGTGCGTGCGTGCGTGCGTGCGTGCGTGCGTGCGTGCGTGCGTGCGTGCGTGCGTGCGTGCGTGCGTGCGTGCGTGCGTGCGTGCGTGCGTGCGTGCGTGCGTGCGTGCGTGCGTGCGTGCGTGCGTGCGTGCGTGCGTGCGTGCGTGCGTGCGTGCGTGCGTGCGTGCGTGCGTGCGTGCGTGCGTGCGTGCGTGCGTGCGTGCGTGCGTGCGTGCGTGCGTGCGTGCGTGCGTGCGTGCGTGCGTGCGTGCGTGCGTGCGTGCGTGCGTGCGTGCGTGCGTGCGTGCGTGCGTGCGTGCGTGCGTGCGTGCGTGCGTGCGTGCGTGCGTGCGTGCGTGCGTGCGTGCGTGCGTGCGTGCGTGTGTGTGTGTGTGTGTGTGCAAACTGCGACTGTGACTTTAGATAAACTTTTTTTTATTTTTAAGATAAACTTAAATATAATATATATATATATATTTGTAAATCTTATCTTTTTTTTATTATTGCGAATATTGATATTTCCGGTTCCCAAAAACATTTAATACGTAGTCATTTTATTCGAAGATATGTATGTACACTGCCGGACAATGATTCGGCCCATTCTCTAGCGAGTTTATCTAGGACTTGTCCTATATAAATTTTATATATCTTATATATATATATATATATATATATATATATATATATATATATATAAGATATGATGAAACTCCTTCCCTTATCTGACACCTGCGAGGCGGCGGATCCAAAGGATCTTCGAAAACATACCTTTCCCCCTCTCCTTCCCCCTAGTGACGTCATCCCCATTGTCTGGCTTAGAACCCGCCTATTACCACTACTGACGCGGTTTCTTCTCTTTGCGTACGCCACCCAGTGAGTACCGGGGCCCTCCGCATCGTCCAGATTTACGATACCGCTTTTGTTTCGACGTGCACCGCTTATCGGTAACGCGTTACGCATAAATACTTCTCTGAAATATGGAATACGCATACGAATAGCCAGATGATATAATTGCACGTTCGTCGTCACATCCGCGGGTATTATTAACGCCTTTTTGAAGTACTTTTTCTTTTCACTTTTACGTCTTTTCCGTACTTGTATGGGGCGAGGTACAGCCCTCGCCCGCCTTTGTACGGAGCGAGATACACTCCGCGACCTTCCATCGCGCGATTGTGACGTTGTAGCTCCTCGAGTTGACGTCGCGCGGCTTTGCTGTCGTTTACTACCTTTGTCGCGCCGGCCGCTCCACCGATCAATGATCCGAGCGTGCCCAATATCAGTAGAATCGGCAACATACCGCCTCGTTTCGCTGCCGGAAGTATACGTTTTTTTTTTCATCGTGGTCTTCTTCTTCTTTACACTCATACCGATCTTTGTCTTGGCTTTCATGGCTGCCCAAACAGCTGCAGCAGCTGCTCTTTCTCCAAGAGCCGAATCTCTCGCGATTACGCGTTTTTGTGCTTTCGCGGCAAGTATCTCGTCCGCCGCGTGTCTGTCGGTGAGCTCGTTGCTCCGAGAATACGCAATGTCGTGTTCGCGGCACGCCGCGTCCAGCGGATTTATACCCCGATCGCCTCTAGCTAATCGCTTTTCCAAGTGCGTTCCCGGCCCGCAAAACTGATAGCCGGGGATGTGTAACTCGAAGGGAAGCGCGTTTATTGCGCGATTCAACAGATGACCGTAGCCGTTTTTTACCGTTGCGACAGCTGGCATTCGCTACAATTTTTGATCAGCGGCGCGGGTCCGTCGATGTGCGTTTGCTGCCACGGTTGATTGTAATGCTCGTTGCAGCGACGATAGCTTCGAACCTCCGGATCAGCCTTTATATGTTCCGGAAGCTTGTCCCACACGTTTTCAATATAGTTGTCGCACTCGCGTAACAGAACGATCTTTGGCACGAATTGTAACTGCTCGGCACTCAATTTGATAATATCTGAGGCATGTGATAGTACGAAATACATCTTTAATACTGAGCGATGCACGCTTTTGCACGACTATAAATAGTCCCGCGGGGGGGCTTTTCTAGCAATTTTTTATTACATGCTTTAAAAAACTGTGTGAGTATTATAAAAAATAGTTTTCAAGCCATAAGTGAAACATTGCATCACTAAAGGACAATAGTTTACTCGAACATCGATGCCAAGCAAAAGGGTATCTCTACGGCGTGGGGATAAGTATAACAAAAAACATAAACAATGCCCTCAAAGCCGGACTAACTGCAGTTTTAGCTCGTCAGTTCAGTTCAAAATTTCTCGGTGTAAAGAAGCAGAAATCATGCAGGAGTATAACGCAAACACAATGGCGTTAATTGTAAGTATTTTTTATATTTACTAGAACAACACTTGCGCGCGCTACGCGCGCGCTATTTAGCTTTTTTTTAAATACTAATATTTGAAATAATAATTATATAAATGTATAATTATATTCTTTTGTAATTATGTTTTCTCACTCTTTTTTTCTTTTTTAAATAACATAAAAGTTTAATACAATTTTTTTTTTTTTTTTTTAAGATTATGTTCTATTAATTAGAATAAATACTTTTTTTCCAGAAGAAGACAATTTTCAATATTAGATTACAAATCAAGATAAATGTTATTCAATTTTTTAATAAGATTTACTTTTTTATTTTATTGTAAATGTCTTTTTTTCTAACCTTTTTTTTTTAAAGAAAGCTGAAAATTATGTAATAACTTCATTTATCTAAATATGCTTTCTCACCCTCTCTTTCTTTATGAAATAATAAAAAAGACGAAAACACTAATTTTGTTTTGTAAGACTATGAAAACTTTTTTTTGTGTTAAATTATTTTGTTAATGTTCCCAAATTCTTATCCATAATTTTTGATTATTCTCTCTTTTATTTTTCATAAATATACATAAGTTTGTTTATTTTTTCAAATTATTTTTATTTCTTTTCCTTTTTTTTTCAAATTGTTATATATTTTTATTTTTTCATTCTTTTATACTATCTTTTCTAATTTTTATTATTAAAAAATATTATACACATTAAGTATTTAACAAAATTAATTCAAAATACCTTACATACCTAATTCTTTCTTTAAGGCTGTTTAACATTTATCTTGATTTGTAATCTATTGTTTTCTGTTCTTTTCTTTTTTTTTATGTTTTTTAGGATATATTTAGAATAATATTATCTTTTTTTATTGTCATATTTTTCATAATATTTCATTATACTACATAATTTTTTAAATTCTTTTTATTTTCCTTTTTTTTGTTTTCGGGGGGGAAATCCTCATGGATAACCTTTGTACTTTTTCTTTTTCTTCAAAGGTTATGCCGGACTGTTACCGACTAAAACCCCCTCGGGTCTCTTTGTCGAGTACCAATCCAAATATTTTTTTTTAAATTAAAATTTTATATAATTTTTTTTTAATTTAATGTTTTTTATTTATTTTATCTTTTTTAATTTTCTTTTTTTTCTTTGTTTTTGCCTTTTTTTATTTTGCGTTTTTTGTATATTATGAATATATTTCTTTATATACATAATTTTTTACTTTTCTGTTATTTCGTTGTTCTCCCAAATAAATTTTTATTGCTTGCCATGATCTTACTCGGGATAATGCTACATATAGTTGTCCATGATTGAATACATCTTTACGTAGATCTATTCCTATTTTATCAAACGTTTGTCCCTGTGCTTTATTAATCGTCATTGCAAAAGCTATTTTAATTGGAAATTGTCTTCTTTTAAAAGTAAGTTTTTTTTCTCCTTGTATTTTACCGTAATGTCGTACATAATCTTCAGACATTGAAACTTTAAATTTATTCTATATTTCTTCAGGATGTAATGGTTGACAATGTAATAAAATTCTAACAAATAATTTACGTAGTTGTCGTGGCATCATCCATCCTACGGCTTCATTCATTGCACGAATCCATTCATCATCTTCAATTAAGCCTAAAGCTAAACATGTTTCTGAAAATGTTTGATAAGTTTTTCCATTTACAGTTTTTAAATCATTATAACATGTTGCGCCTTTAATAGTTAGTAACAACAAACGTAAATGAAATAATTCTGTTTGTGTTGGACTAACTGAATACATTCGTCCTATACAATTATAATAATTTTTACGTTTTACCCATTGTGTTATGTTTCTTCCATTTACCTTTTCTTTCTTGAAAGTATAATGTTGCGGAATTTCTATATATAAATAATTTTTAGCTTCATTATCGCGTAAATTTAAAGCAAAATAGTCAATTAACATTGTGACTTGTTTTATTGCATTAGACATTGCATCTTCAATAGAATTATTATCAATTATTACATTTTGTTCATTAGGCAGATGTATTGGTAAACGTACTATTGCATGACTTTTATCTTGTAGTTTTTTACTAAGTATTCGCCAGCTAGCTTCTACAGGTCCGACGTAACGAGCTTCAATATATTCACGTATTTCATCATGATTAATTTCTACATTTTCTGTTGTTTGTTCGATTGTTATTGCAGCAGCATCGTGTCCCTTATAAATATATTTATATAGATATTTTACTGATTTTATACTTGAAACTATTTCAACGTTTAGATGACAATTAAATATAATTGATAATATAGGACAATATGGAACTACATATCTATTATCAACTATATATCTTCCTGGACGTTCCCAAGTCTTACCATTATCTCGTCGTCGATAATATGGATAAGCATCTTCATCCATTTTTGTTTCTTCTAGAAAAGCTTTTGGATAATGTTTTGAACACTTTCCATCAACTAAACACCAATTTCCACATGGTCCATGTATCATATGTTTCATAACTATATCATGTAAAATTTGATTTTTATATGAATCTGGAATTTCTGCAGAAATATATTTATCTACTATTTCTGTTGTTGTTATTTTAAAATTTTGTTTTAAAGTAATCAACATATGTATGTGTGGCAAACCCCGTTTTTGAAATTCAATAACATATACGTATGATGCTACTTCTCCAAAAAATTTTTGTTTAGTTATTAAATCTACAAGATAATCTTTTTTAATGTTAAAAATACGTGCACAAATATCTGGTCTATCATAAGCTTGTTGTCCTGGCATAAGATTTTCCTCAATTTCACGCCATTTCGGATTACAAGTCATTGTTATAAAAAGATCTGGTTTTCCAAATTTAGCCACAATTGCCATTGCATCTTGATAATTTTGTAACATGTTACGTGGTGATCCAATAAAGGTAGATGGCAGAATAACTAATTTTCCTATATGTCCATTTAATTTATTTGCTGTCTTTTGCATATAATCTATTAAACCTTGATAAGTTTCTGAGCGTAATTCTTTTTGATGTGTTCTACAAAAATCTATTCTGTCTTTTTCAATTTTTACATAATTATCTACGAGCCATTGTTGGAATAAGCGTCGTCCTAATAAAAAGACATTACTATTATCACGAATTGCCATACGATATTTAACATATTGTGCTCTAGTTATTCTCTTATTACTATTTTTTTTCATTAAATTTCGATGCCAACCTCTAGTTCCATATGGATAAAATAATGGATATATCCATGGTTCTACATTTGGGTCCATAATACTAACTTGTTGTAAAATTTTTGAATTTCTATTACGTATTGTAACATATGAATCTGGAATTTCTCCATCTGAAGTTATTTTAAAAATCGCTGCAACTTCATTTGTTCTTTGAACATTATATCTATGTCTTTCCATTCCTGGTTTTAGTGTAAATAATAATTGTAGCTCCATAAAAGATTCTCCCCTTTGTTTTTCTATTCGTTGTTGATTTTCTACTTCTTCCGCCATCATTTGATATGATTTTGCAAAAATATTACATTCTCGTATTAATTTTTCTAATTTTGTTACAATTTCAAAATCTAAATTAGAATTTTGTTTAAGACGTTGATTTATTGCTTCATTATAATCAATTATAAATAGTTGTCCATTTGTCGGATTTTCATTTTCAGCTGCATGTAATGCAGTATTAATTTGATAATATATTTGACCATGTATTTTAAAACAATACGGTCCTGTTCTTCTTTGTGAAAAATTTACCAGATTTGCACTAAATGATGCAAAAGAAAATGAATTATTATAACTACGAATATTATTGAAGAAATGTTTTGATTTTTCATGATTTCCATTGAATAAAGAAAATAAAATTTCAGGTAAGTCTGGCATTGGTTCAAGATATACTGCTCCATGATTACAACATTCATGAAAGGAATTCCCTTTATTTATAATCTTTTCAGCTGCAAAATGTTTGGCATTACAATGAATACAAATCACATCCATTGACCCTATATAATATTCTGCTATATCATCATTGGTACTATTATTTTTTTAAAAAGGAATTTTTTTCTTACGGAATCTACACCTGATTTGTTTTTCCACTACTCGTTGCTTTTCTAAATTTATTGATGAATTTATAATATTTTTACTATACATTGTAACATGGTTCTCATTTGATGTACTTGCAATGCATTCTTCTTCAACAACATTATTAAACTCTATTATACGTTTTTTTGCAATTAAATTTTCAATTATATTAGTTTCTTTATTAATTTGACGACGACGTCGTTGATTTTCGTTTCTTTTCTCACGACGTAGTCTTTGATACATTTCCTCTTCTTCTAAATTACGTTCTTTTTTTCGTCTTGGCATTTTTTCAAAGTATTATAATATAATTTTCTCTTTTTAAAAATTTTTTTATTTTTATTTTTAAATTAATATAATTTTTAAGGACCAATGTTGTTTGATCAATTTATATTAAATATTAAATTATGGTTAAAGTTATGGACACAATATTTTTTATTCTTTATTTTTCAAAAAGGTTAATTTTGTTAAATATATAAAATCTTTTTAAAAAAATCACGTATTAAAACATTTTTAATATAACTTATTATGCTACTATAAATATTTTTTTTTAGTATTAATTTTTCTTCCTAATAGGTTTAAAATTTTTTTTAAATCATAAAAACTTAATTTTAGTATCACATATTTTTTTAAATTTCTTCCGGAAATTTACAATTTTAAGTTAATTTTTTTTAAATCAACAAATATTTAATTTTTGAACAATTTTATCTATATCAATATTATTTCTACAATTTTTCTTATTGTCATCATCTCTTTCATTTAAATTTTTTAAATAATATTATTGTCAACATTATTTTCATCATTATTATTATCAAATTTTTCTCTTTTTAATTATCAATGCATATGAACATTTTTTTATATTATTTTTATTTAATTAATTTTATAATGTATGTTTCTTTTTTAATTTTCTAATATTTAATTTTAAATTAAAAAAAACAAAGATTATTTTTCTTTTAATATTTTTTACTTATTATTTTAAATAAATTTAATATTTATAATAAATATGTTGTAAATAGCGGAAGTCGTTGCCGATCCGGAGGAAATAACTGACAATGAGTCGATTTATAGGAACTAATTATTGATACTTTATTAAAAGAGCGAGCGCACGTGGCACGTGTACAGCGTTATATATTCGACAGATAAGGGTAGATCAAAAATGCCAAACGGATGCGGTGTCAACAAAAGGAACTAGTGAAAGATTTAGACAATCGATAATGAAGGCGAACAGATTACAGTCGGTAATAAAAAGCACAATTTATGACACCTTCCCTTAATCTGAACGCATTCTAAAAGCAAAAGGCAATTCAAATGAAATCAATATTTAATAAACTTAAACAGGTTTCATGTTTTGTCCGCGGTAGTCCCTTTGTAAGTATGTCAGCGGGCATCTCCTCGGTCGCCAAATATTGAAGTTCGACTTGTTCACTCCTTATGGCCTCTCGGACGAAATGATGACGAATGTCAATGTGTTTAGTCCGTGAATGGAATGACGGATTTTTGGCCAGTCTTTGAGCTCCTTGGTTATCGTTGAAGATCGATACTGGATCTTTTCCTCGAACTCCTATTTCTGTCAGGAATCTCTGAATGTGTATAGCTTCCTTCGTTGCTTCCGTCAAAGCCATATATTCAGATTCAGTGGTTGACAGTGCCACTGTCCGTTGTTTCTTGGATTCCCAAGAAATTGGCCCGTTAGCCAATGTAAATACAAAGCCAGAATACGAGCGACGATCTTCCACGCAGGATCCCCAATCTGCATCCACGAAACCTTGCAAGTCGAGGTTTTCTCTCTCAAATTGTATACCCAGATTAGTTGTACCTTTTAGGTAACGGAGAACCTTTTTAGCTGCAATCCAGTGATCATCGTCGTAACAATTATTAAATTGGCTCAATGAACTGACGGCAAAGGATATATCTGGTCTCGTGCAAACAGCCAAATACATTAAAGACCCAATAAGCTCCTGATATGGATAACGTCTCATGCTTGCTTCTGTGGCATGGGCTGGTTTGACAAGTTTCGTCGATGAATCGCAGGGCGTCGTAACTGGTTTAGCGTTTTCCATTCCAAATCGCTTCAGTATCTCTTGAATGTAGCGACTCTGTGACATTGCAATTCCTTCATTGGTTTCAGTGAATTCTATGCCAAGGCATTGTTTAATTTTGCCAAGGTCTCTCATTTCAAATGTAGACATTAATTTTCTTTTTATCTCAGCAATACGGACTTGATTTCTCGATGCGATAATAATATCGTCAACATATATAGCTACTAACGTCAAGTAGTTATCTTTCTTATCAAAATAAATGCAAGGGTCCGCATTCGTGCGAATCAATCCTAGTTTGCGGATTTCCTCATCGAATCGTAAATTCCACTGTCGACCCGATTGTCGCAGTCCATAGATGGCTTTCTTGAGTAGACAAATCTTGTTTCCTTGATGGATTTTGCGTAACATCTCCTGAGCCTTCATACGTAGTTGATTTTCTTCGTTAGTTGTACTCTCCGAGATAATCTGCTTTAAGATTTCTTTGGATAATTCTGGTAATTCCATATATACTTTGTCTTCAATGCTACCATTTAAATATGCTGTTGATACATCTAACTGATGCATTTTTAGACCCAAATGTGCTGAAAGTGCAGTCAGAATTCTAATCGAACTCATTCGAGCTACAGGTGCGTAAGTCTCATTAAATTCAATTCCATAACGTTGAGCGAATCCTCGAGCGACCAATCGCGCTTTTCTCCTTTCCAGAGTACCATTTTCCTTCATCTTGTTTCGCAAAACAAATTTGCATCCGATGATGTTTTCTCCAAGCGGTCGATCAATTATCTCCCATGTTTCGTTTTTGATAAGAGCTTTAAACTCCTCTTTGATGGCTATCATTCATTCCGTAGCTTCGGATCCCGATAATGCATCCTTGAGAGAAATTTCGGCTAGATTGGCTTCTTCTTCAACGTTAATTTCCTCATCGTCTTCTTGATGATCTTCATTGTTAGGATCTTCTATCCTTTCGTCGTTTGCTTCGATGTTTACGACATTATAGACTTTTCGCGGTCGTCCTCTTTGCCCACTGCGAACGATGCGGGGTCTGCCTGCTCCCCTTCGAATCTCTATGACGGGTGCTTGGTTGTCGTTTTCACGTTGATGATTTTCATCTTCTCTTGCTTCTATAATATTTGGATTTTCTTCAAGATCTTCATTCGTCCTCTCAATCGTTTCTCCATTGATTTCGATGTCGACTTCCTTGCGCTGATTTTTCTCTTGCTCATCCAGGTTTTCGTTTGTTTTCTTCATATTGTTTTGTTCAAAGAACTCCTCGAATTTTCCGTCTTTTAAAAACTCAGGCAAGAATCTTACATCTCGCGACACCTCTACCTTTTTCTTTTCAGGTATCCAGACTCGATACGCTTTGGACTCTTGAGAATATCCTATAAAGATGCCTTCCCTTGAACGAGGATCAAATTTGCCTTTTCCGGGTGCTTTATTTAGGACAAACACTTTGCTTCCAAATATTCTGAGATGACAAAGATTTGGACATCTTTTGTACCATTTCTCAAATGATGTTTTGTTACTAAGTGGTCTTGACGGACATCGATTTCGTAGATAATTTGCAGTAGCTATCGCCTCTGCCCAGAATGAGGGCGGCAATCCCGATTGTATCATTAGACATCGGCCCATTTCTACTAAAGTGCGATTTCGTCTCTCGGCAATTCCGTTTTGTTCAGGGGTATGTGGAACAGTTAATCTTCTTTTAATTCCGCGTTCTTTTAAATATTGATCAAAGTTTTCGTTACAGTACTCTTTTCCGTTGTCTGACTGTATACACTTAATCCGTTTTCCGGTTTGATTTTCCATTAATTGTTTAACTTCTCGAAAAGCGTTCAAAACGTCATTTTTCCTTTTTAGAAATCTTACCTCGCACCAGCGTGTGCTATCGTCGACGAAGACAGCGAAATATCTGGATCCGCCCATCGAATCGACGCGCATCGGGCCACATACATCTGTGTGTATTATTTCCAAAATTTCCGTTTTTCTTAGAGATTCTTTGAACGGTGTTTGTGTGAGTTTTCCCTTTAAACAAACTTCACACGGTTGCAATTTCTCGTTGTCGGCTATCTGGATTCCAATTGCAGCTTCTTCTCGTGCTAGTTCACGAAGACTTCCCTCGTTTAAGTGTCCGAGTCTTAAGTGCCATTTCGTGATGTTCGACATACTGATATTGGCTTCGGCTTTCGCAGCGAATTCATTTTGCTGGTTTATGTAATACAATCCGTTGCGCCGTTCGGCCGTTAACTTGACTTTTGCTTCCTTGTCTATAATTAAAGCCGAATTTCGATCAAAAATTACTTTGTATCCTTTCGACGTAATTTTGGGTACAGATATCAAATTTGTTCTCAAGTCAGGTACGTTTAGAACATTTTCTAGACTTACCACTGTGTTGTCTGCTCCGTTTAGTGTGATTAGTTTTACAGTACCTTCGCCTTTAATTACAGTTGATGCATGACTCGCCAAGTTTACTGATCGGTGTTCCGTTCCTTTTAAATCTAGAAATTTGCGTTGATCATTGCACATATGTGACGTGCAGCCGCTATCGAGGCACCACTCGGCTGTGCGCTCAATTTCTTCGACTTGAAAAGCTGAACTCGGTGCATCTGTTTTCTCGGTAATAAATAGACTGACTTCCTTTTCTTCGATGTTTTTAGCCTTTTCAGAAGATTTCTTCTTACAGTCCACTGCTTTATGTCCGGTCCTGTGACAGCGAAAACATTTAAATTCAAATTGTGTCTTTGAGTTATCTTTTCTTTCATGCTTCCAATCAGATTTCTTCGGAATATTTTTCGAATTCCTTTTATATCTTCCACTGGCGATCATTGCATTTTCCGAATGTCCACTTGTCTCCTCGTGTGCATCGCTCTCTTCGAGAATCTTGATTTTTAGAGTGTCAAGATCGGGCAGTTTATCACGAGTTTCTATCGCACACCTGAAAACTTCAAATTTGTCAGGTAAACTGTAGAGAAGCATAATGCTGAGTTGCTCCGGATCAAATATTACGTCCATCTCTTGTAATTTCTCGACCGTTTCGATAAATGTACTTATGTGATCACGGATATTGTCCGTTTCGCGCATTTTTAATAGCGTTAATTTCTTAAATAAATGAGCTTTCTTAGCAGGACCTTTAGATTGATAAATACCTTCTAATTTCTGCCATAGTTCGCGCGAAGTAGTACACGACTTTACTTGTTTTACCTCAGATGGACTTATCGCTAAAATTAGCTTCGACATGGCCTTTTGATCTGCCTTGTCCCACGCCGCAATTTTTGTCACGTCTGCATTTGGTCGCGCTGTTGTACCGCTCACGTATTCCCACAAATCATTTTCGACTAGCAAGGCCTTCGCTTGAATTTTCCAACTATCGTAGTTATCTTTTCCAAGCAGCTCAATCCGATGGGTATTCATGACGAATTTTCTCGAATATGATGAATCGACTGAACACAGTTAACCTTACTTTCGTTGCGCAAAGATTTTTTGCTTAATCGTTCGACAACATGGGTCCTGGGCCCATAACCTGTTGTAAATAGCGGAAGTCGTTGCCGATCCGGAGGAAATAACTGACAATGAGTCGATTTATAGGAACTAATTATTG